>NC_089859.1:20103803-20430053 GCF_036373705.1 Amia ocellicauda
TTTGTTTAATTGAGGACCCCAGTACAGACGAAACAGTGTGTTTTAGATGCATTTCAGCACGTTCTTCTGCTGCATTCCAAATCCCCTTCGGATTTCCAGTGATTTAAAACTGTTTTGACTAAAGTTAGCCTGAATGCAAGCTAATAAGAAAGACGTCTGCGTGTGTCACTGTTTGTCACTGTCACACATTTATTTTGTTTACAACCGTGCTAATAAAACAGACTCTGAATTGTGTTTTGTTTTCTGGGTTCCATCCTTGCAGAGATGACCAGCAACTCCATCGCCATGACTGCGCCCCGGCCCGGCCCACAGAGTAAGCTGGGCACCGTGTGCATCTTCGGCACAGGGGACTTTGGCCGCTCTCTGGGGCTGCGGCTGCTGCAGGCCGGGCATGCCGTGGTGTTCGGGAGCCGGAGCCCCGAAAACGCCAGCCTGATCCCTAAGGAGGCACAGGTGTTCGGCCATGTGGATGCCGCACAGATGTCCCGGGTCATCTTCGTCGCCGTGCACCGCGAGAACTACGAGTTCCTCGGCCAGTTCTCCTCAGAGCTGGCGGGAAAGGTCCTGGTGGATGTCAGCAACAACCTGAAGCTCGATCAGTACCCGGAGTCCAACGCAGCGCACCTGCAGAGCCTGGTCCCTGCGGCCCACGTGGTCAAAGCGTTCAACACTGTGTCGGCCTGGGCCCTGCAGTCCGGGGGGCTGGACGCCAACAGACAGGTAGCAATCGATGTCTTGAGCGGTGGAGAGCGGATGACAAATGCAATTCATAATGCCTGATTCACACAGACCCGGCCCCGTGCATTACACCATGCTTCTGTGATTAACAATAATTGCTGCAATTCTGCACTAAACCAAGGATGCAACTCACAGGGGGAGAAATAGGAGAAAAGGCTATACATTGTTTTTCAGCTTAAAAGTATGTTTTAATAATAAGCGTCACACAAGAAGGCGTCACAGGAAATTTCTCTCTTGTGTTTATAAAGGAGACACTTAACTGGGCTTTATAAGATGACACTCTCAGGCCATTCAGGCTGTTTCACCTGCTGAATGGGTATCGCGATCGTAGCAGGCAGTGCAGGATGCAGACGGGGAGCAGCGACATTGTTTCGTGTCCGTCTGTGTGTCCAACAACAGTGACAGTGAAGGAGTCAAGCAGCTCCCAGAGGTTTCTGTCCCTGACTGGTGTGATAAATGTGCAGGTTGCCCTCCCTCAGGGTCTATTTATCTGCTTTACATTGTATTATCTGTAATTCCCTGCACCCAGTCACAGTCCAACTTGGCGTTGGGGGGGTGCTGCTTCATGGACAGTGTGGACAGCGTTTTCATTTGCACCGGTGGGAAATCCTCTCCGTGTTAAAAATTACAGAAAGTACTGTTTCTCACGGGATTCCAAGTGGAAGTAAGTGTGCCGTAAGCGTGCAGTAAGCATCCTGCAGTGGAGTCGTGAGAGCCCTGAGGGGGGAGAGACCTCACGGAGTGTGGAAAGAGTTTCTGGGATTTTAGGTCTGTTTGATGGAAGAGAATCACATTTCAAGTGCATTTTATGTCCATTTTACTCTTACTGTCTTTTGTGGGATTCACACAACACACACAGCACACAGAGCACACAATACACACACTACACAGAGCACACAACACACAGCACACAGAGCACCCAGCATACAAAGCACACAGAGCACACACAGCACATACAACACACAGTACACAGCACACACAGCATCCAGCTGTTTCTTGTCCAGCTGTGAAGCAATAATATATGATGTATATGTGTTTATCTGTCCCACAGGTGTACGTCTGTGGAGACGACTACGAATCCAAGCAGATGGTGATGGACATTGCCCACAGCCTGAACCTCACTGCCCTGGACAAGGGCTCTCTGCTGGCCGCCAGGGAGATCGAAGACTTACCTCTGCAGCTCTTCCCCCTGTGGAGGATCCCCATGTACATCGCCACGGGCCTCACTGCTGTCCTCTTCCTGTACTGTGTGGTGAGCGACGTCGTCTACACGCGCGTCACCAAGGGCAATGACAACTCCTTCCGCATCATGATCTCCCTGGCCAACCGTGTCTTCCCCATCGTGTCCCTCATCATGCTGGCATTGTGCTACCTGCCCGGGGCGCTGGCCGGCTTCCTGCAGCTGCACAACGGCACCAAGTACAAGCGCTTCCCAGAATGGCTAGACCGCTGGATGCTGTGTCGGAAGCAGCTGGGCCTGGTGGCGCTGGCCCTGGCCTTCCTGCACGTCCTGTACACCCTGATCATCCCCACGCGGTACTACGTGTGGTTCAACACGTACAAGTACACCGTGACTCAGGTGAGCAGGATGAAGGGATGGATGGATGGATAGATGATATATAGATGGATGGATGGATTGATGGATGATGGATGGATGGATGGATTGCAGCTACACTGCAGGACATTTAAGCCCAAGGATCGACTGGTCTTGATTTCCTTATTTGTGAAAATGGGGTTGAGCTGCAGCCATTCAATGTACAGTCATCTTCCTTCTGCTATCAGGGTTGGAGTTACTCGGGAGGGATGCTCAGTGGAGGACGCTCAGTGGGGGATACTCAGTGGGGGATGCTCAGTCTGCTTCTGAAGGGTCATGCCACCGTCACACAGCCATGCCACAGTACTGTCCTCTCCTGTCTGCTATGTGAGCTCCTCAGCAGCACCTTGTTTCTGAACTTTAAATGTAATTTTGTGTGTGTCAGGAGGAGGGGCTTATTCCTCCTCCTTATTCCCCTCAGCAAAATCACCTGTCCACCTTTCATCAGGTACTCAATCAGTATTGATCTCCAGTCTCCTGGTGCTGCTGCGAAATAAGAAACTGAACACGCTCTCTGGGCTCGGCCAGGGGTCCCGGCAATGAAATCAAATCAGGAATTGTAGGACTGGCTTGAGTAATCCAAGAAAAACATAAAATAAGTAAATCCTTGACCAATCAATCAATCAATCAATCAATCTTTAATTGGTCCAGCTCACAGAGCACTCTACACATCGAAGTGGTCGCTTCCCCTCCAGGCAGATACTCTGTCCTTGTCACCCCCAGCCCTTTGACAATGTGTTTTATCTTTCAGGCGAGGGAGAATAATACAATCACGTTTGATTACACCAGAGCCTGGAGAGGCGATTCCTACTTATCGCTGGGGATTCTGGGATTTGGACTGTTCGTCCTCCTTGGAATAACATCTCTGCCCTCTGTCAGCAACGCCGTCAACTGGAGAGAGTTCAGCTTTGTGCAGGTACAGGTGACAGGCTCACTGGCTGCACTGAGCTGGGGTTCATACTGTCGGGATATGAGTATAACTCCTACAGGTTTATTGGGGTTTCAAAAAACATATCGACAATCAAAACTGTTTCTGATTGATTTTTAGGCTCTAAACAGGGAGCTGCTGTACTTCTATGGGAGGCCAAATTGTATAAATTCTGGCTCCAGTGAACAGATTGCAGAATGTATTATTTCATTATTTCAAAATGTATAGTATAGTTTCAGCCTCAGCCTGTACATTGAATTTAAAAATCAACTGAACTTTTAAGAATGTGATAAATGTAAATTAATTAATTAGAGAAAAGAACATTAGAGAAACTCTTCATTTAAGCTCTCTCTCTCTATATATATATATATATATATATATATATATATAGACACACACATATGCTTTTTATATTGCGAAAGGTCAAACTATTAACCAAAACACACTGTTGCTTGGCAACATTGTTGAACAATACGAATTCATGCTAATATTGAAACACTGCTGGAATGCATTTGAACAAAGTCGTTTTTAACCTTTGCATGCCTTTGTGTTTGTTTTCCTGTGCAGTCCAAGCTGGGCCACCTGACACTGCTGCTCTGCACCACACACACCTTCCTCTACGGCTGGAGCAAGTTCTTGATGCCCCACTACTACCACTTCTACCTGCCCCCCGCCTACATGCTGTCCCTGGTCGTCCCCTGCATCGTGTTGGTCCTCAAGTTCATTCTCATAATGCCCTGCGTGGACAGGGTCGTCATGCGCATACGCCAGGGCTGGGAGAGGAAGTCGGTGGAGACGCCGCACTGGAAGGACAACAAGAGCAGCCGGCCTCTCGTCCTCTAGGCACTCAAGTCAGCGTTAGGGTTTTTTATAGCTGTGTTGTGTTGTGTTTCTCTGGTCTTTCCCTTCACTCTGAGTAGCCACGCCTGGGACCTTGAAACCCACACGCAAGGCCAGTCTTCACGCAGCCACAGTCCCCACAGTCCCGCATCCACAAGTCGCGCAATTTGCATGGCTCAGAGCGAAGGGGCTTCCCGTGTTGCTCTGTGAAGCAGGACACGCTTGACAGCAGTGCGTGTGAGAGGAGCAGACCCCGGGCCAGAGCGACATCCCAATGCAGCATACATTCACAGAACAGCTCAAACCTCTGGACACAGCCCTCGATCGATCATGTTGACACAACCGACGACAACTGCTGTGAGAAATACATAAACAAACAAATAAATATATCTGACAGCTGATAAAATAATTATAACATTAATAATAATAATAATAATAATAATAATAATAATAATAATAATAATAATAGGAAGTCAGACACTGCAGGCTTTCCTCTCCTCAAAGACATTATTTATATACCTTTTCAGGCAGAATATTGCATTCAGTCCCACAGCCTGCTGTGAAGATAAAGACACAGCGACTCAGAGAGGGAAGCTTCAGCACAGGAGCGATCCCACGTCTGTTTGATCACGGCATGTAAAACACCTTGCAAGAATCAAATAAAGCTCATAATAATATATGCGTCTGCTGCAGCTGACAATGAGGGACGCACGAAGGGAACGGCAATTTATGAGAGTGAATATTAGATGTATCTCATTAATTTCAACGGCTTTACAGACCCGTCGCAGTGAAGCTGTTATTAAAAATGCATTTTGCTGTAAATCACAACAACCTTTCTCACTTAATGAAAAACATTTAAGATGATTTAATCTCATGTTGTCGACTCCTTCAAGTTCTGCGGCCCTCTGTCGGAATCTCATTACTTCTGATTCTCCGAAGGAAGCGACGGCAGGGGCCCGGTCAGAACCAGCTTGCCTTGCCCTGCTCTCTCAGCTTTCATTTCTTAACCACAATAAGGGCATTAAATCTATATAATTAGAAGTGCAGGCAATCTATCAATGCATATTAATAACGACCTGCTTGGGTTGTCCAGTTCTGGCAGGATTCAGTCGTTAACAGTTACAAAACAGTAAGTCACATTGCACACAATCTGTATTTTTAAATCCTGCCCTGCGATCTCCCCTCGCTCTCATACGAACATGTCCAGATGTAGAACAGTTTAATTCCGAGGATTTATACCCGGCCAGCTTCTGTTATCATCAGCTTCAGCTCTGTGGCGAGAGGCGAGATCACACCCTGTTTCACTTCGGCAACTACATTATTACAAACCACAGCAGCGCTATACAAACTATACAACTCTGTCAAAATGAACTAAGCTTTTCCTATGACTTCAGAATGTATCGATGTGCTGTAGCTACTCCAAATAAAGCATTTATCACTGTGTATCTGATGCACTTTTGTTCTGTGCGTTTCCCTGAACACTGAGTGCCACTGTGTGATGTGGTTACTTACTTATAGGACACCGCGCATAAAGAGTGCATGGGAATAATTAGGAAGAATCAGTGAAGATTCACTTAATTCTGATTCATATCAAGGTCTAACCGATAATCAGCAATATAGATTATGATGAGATTATGGTGCACTTCCACCTCATCACTGCTGTGACCTTGTGGGTGACTCTCAGAAATAACAGGAAGGTCTGTTATCCATGTGACCATGTTTACCCCAATCCCAATAAAAGTGTCCAGGCAGGGAACATTACGTGTTTTGGGAAAAGAATGTCTCTGTCGGCTGCAGATTTCTCCAGACACAGACAGAAAGGCAGAGACACATAGGCCATGGATGAGCCGAAATTAGTTATTTGGAGAAAAACTATAGAGTTGCTGATCAATACTAGAAATTCTCACAGTATTTACAGTATAAAAACTAACAAGGGCACATGCACACAAAATTACACAACTCAAAGCTCTTTTCTCTGGTCGAAACATGAACATTTATGTACAGACAGAGAGACCAGGTACGAGATATGAGTGACCACAATGACATCATCACTAACAGTCCAATGTCTGATCATTTAAACGCCGATCGCACCAGACCCTGCTAACTGGCTCTTAAACACCATCAGCACTGTCTTATTGTCACTTTAATTGTCTGTAATTACAGTTAACCTCAATCAAACAGAAATGCATGCATCATTATGTGCTAATGACAGCTGTTGCAGTTGACTGTTCATGCTTTGTGAGGTTGTATTCGCATGTTAAAGCATTTCTATCATACAGCCGTGTGAAGTGGGCATCTCCTGTACTCTGAACATCCACAGCACGGTGTTAGTACAGATAATATCAATAACGCACTGCCTACACTTCCATCTCTGTACATAAAGGAAAAAACATCTGGGGGAAAAAGCAGGTTCATCTTTCAGGCATAATTTGTTTTGCAATTAAATTACTACAAACACTACAGAATATGTAATAACTGATGCGTGCTGCTCCACGTCAATAATTAAGGGTATCCATCTTGTCATTTTCTTTAAGTCTTGTTTCTGAAACACAAATACAGCAGCGCACACGCTTCCAGTCTTCACAACACACAGCCAGCGAGGACTTACATCTGAACAGGGTTACTGCACAAGAGTTGCTAGTTAACAGTGGCGAAAATGCTTTGTTTAATGTTCATTTGTATGTTCCAGTGTTTCCTGAGCATTTGCATTTCTATTTTTGAAACTAGGCAGGTGGATTCAGTGTGTGTTGTCAACAATCATTTGAAGAGTGTTGCTAAGAAGTGGGCTCCCGCTTTCACAACAGCATAACAGAGTCAAACAATCTCTGCCAAGGTCCTCCAGCGAAGGTCAGACTCTGTGTGTAATTAGTATATAGCGAATTTGCCGCACAAGAGGGTATGGAAATTATTATTATTATAAAGCATGGAATGATTATAATTTTGGTACCTGTCCTCAAATCAAGCACGAATGTAAAGATTACAAATACATTTTTTTCATTTAATTTATAAATATGGATATTTTTGTTTGCAGAATTCTGACAGCTGATTAGAACGTAGCCATTAGAATGCCCGGAACATTGCTGCTGTCCAATCAGAGACGTCAGATGAAGCCATTCAATTATCACAAAAGAAAAGTAACTCTCTCTCTATGTCTTATCTGCATTTGTCTTTGGTGATACTTGAAGGGGTGAACAACAAAAGGCAACTGCTGGCATGCTCCGTACACAGTGAAGTCCTGTGTATTGTCTGTGTGGATTCCTACAGCAGTGCCTGAGGTAAACAGCTTCCAACTCCAGAAAGTACATTTGCTGCAAAACAGCGGGATACAGGTGCACTGCAGACCCTCACACAACGTCACACAACATGCTGCAGGATTTCTGCAAGGCCCTCGACACATGGCTGTCAGACACAGTGCCCGGGCAAAGGCTCTGCAGGACCCTCTGTTGCCACTCACCAAACCTGCCGAGGGTAAACAGTGTGGCAAGAGAGGCAGAAGAAACCTGTGTTATGTACTGGAGTGCAGACCTGACATAATGCCATGAACTACATGGTAGTGTTTCCAATTCCAACAAGACACAATGCTTTATTGCTCCTTAATCAGCAGCATCCCCTGGGCAGCAAGGACAATGTGGCTAACCCTCCCACTCCCCTGGGAGAGGAAGAAAAAAGATGCGGACGGGGGACAGCAGAGGCAGTTCAAATGCTGAGCACAAGTGCCGTGTGAGGAGAGCGGGTGTGTGTTGTTCACCCTGCGCAACAGGAAGCCAGCCCAGGAATCTGGTGCATCACAAATCCGATGGACGTTACTCTTATTATGTTGCGTGTGAAGCTTTGCGTGGAACAGTTGCTCAATGCTGTCTACGCAAACACGACTTCTTAAAAGAAACTGCATTATGCTCCACATGTGCAGGTCTGAATACAATATCCTGCGCAGGAATAGCTAGGAAGCTAAAGGTTTGTTTACCAGGGGACATTGCTGCACTGCTGCCAAAGCATGACACGGAGACACACATGGAGGGGCACAGACAGGGGGTGCAGGACAAAGTCTACTGCGCAATATACAAACACACACACACACACACACCCACGCACACACACACACACACACACACACACACACACACACAGTGTCCCGACAGATGACCCGCCGAGTGTGTGACACAGAGCAACATGCCTTTCTGTAACACCTGTGAGCACACAGCCCTTACCCCATTGCTTAAGAGGAACGGGGCTGTTACAACCCTTCTCTGTGGCTCACTGACCCACCTGGGGCAAAAAACAGTCAAGTGCTCCTCTTTTATTTAAACTGCAGGAGAAGAAAAGGTCTGTGGAGAAATAGAAATCATTTTCAAACACACTTTGTGACCACAGCAGCACATAAGCAGAGTTTGTATGTTTTGATTTGAACTTTTTTTTTTTAATGCAGGCTTATACAACTGAGAACTACAACCTCAAGTATCACTCAACAGTCACAGCCAAGCCCCCTGTGAAAGGGAAAACCTTGACAGTTGTCTTAACGCTGGTTTCACACACCTCGATTGGCACTTACCTGGGGCTACAGCACCTCAAATATCACGGGTCGCCCCAAACCAGCCCTTACCATAAAAATTCATACAAATTCAACACACATCTCTCTACACCACCTAGGTGTCATGACTCCAATTAACAGTGTCGTTGTGTGTGAGGATGTGTCTTGTTTTGATTTTCTAATTGAATTGTTTCAAGCTGTCACACTAAAGCATTTCCATAGAATGCAGGCATCTGGTCAAGAAATGTCTAAAATCAATTTCACAGCTGTTTAAAATATGATAATTAAAGATAAAGTGTTGCTTATTTTTTTAAGCAGAACCAGTAAGTGAAAGTGCAGCGAAGAATGTGAGAACAAAATCACCTTTTTGGAAAGAATCGGCACAACGTAAATAAAAGCAATGTAAATAAAGCTGAATATCTGATGAATAAATGCATGGGAGAGGTATTTGGGAGCTGAGCGTTGTGCAGATGTGCAGGGGGACTAGAGGACCAGGGTAGAGCTGAGGAGGACACGTGTGTCTGACTGGCAGGGTGCGCCACCGGTGGGCTCTCTCATGTCACGCAGCATTCATTAACCTCCCCCCACTCCACTCTCCTGGCGCCGGCAGAGATGAGTCCTGTGTGCATCTCGAAGACGTGAAAAGAAAAGAAAAATCGCATCCAAAAATGCATTGGGAAATACAGTTACATTCACAAGGACAAGAGCAAAGACCTGGTGAAGCCCATTCAAACCCCCAAATTGGAAAATAGGTGATCTGATGTAATTTGACCGGATCCAGGCAGTCAAATGGAGCAAAGTCTGTTGGTTGGTGTTGCTTTGGAAGAAAAAGGGTACATTTGTCTGAAGAAATTATTGCAACTCGATTATCGCAGTGCTTTGTTGTTGATGGCATGTGGGTACGGCACAACACCGGAGCCGTTTCAGAGGAGTCTCTAATTTCAGGGCTGGCTGAGAGAAATCCTGTTAAACAGCAGTCCTTCCAAGTCATGCTTTCAGTGGAGGATAAAACAGCAAAACTGGGGCTGGTCTGCAAGAGTACAGATACATTTCAGTCACACTCAATTTGAAAGTAGCATGAAAATAAGTAAGGTGGACAGTAGAGGAATTCACCATATTACTAAGTAAATGAATACTAGTAATACAAAATCTATAATTCCACATTGTGGTGAAGTAAACTGGCTCTCACCCGCGGTGTTCATTAGAGTCACCCGTGCCGTGCCATGCCGTGCGGGGCACTTTAGACTCGAGCGGGGGGTTAATGTTACAGGACAGATGCACCCAGGCTCTTCTATCTAGGCCAGCTGTCCTGGGACCGTGGGCCATGTGGCAGGAGTAGCGTAAACGCATTACGGCCAGTTATTCTGCTTAAGTCCTTTAAAAATAAAAAAATACCAAAACCCTGGGGCTTCCTTGCGTGTCGCACGTATCATTATTGCAACGTGAGGGCTGAGGGATCTGCGGACTCTATGATGGGTATGTAGGACAGTGTCAGTTAATGCAGGCATAGTATTTTTATGTATTTATTTATTCAACTTAAAAGCCTTTTCTTTTTTTTTTACTTTCTCCATGCTATAATTGAGTTTGTCCCTTTTGCTTTACTTGAGAATGCAAGGCAGGTCAGAGAGAGCCTGACTGAACAATACCTTCAAAAACTGTTTCTCACAATGTCAGGAGTGCTGTCCTATATGTTCTTTACTGCTTTAATTACGCAGCAGTTCGGTACCTGCAGAAATTCACAGAATATGACACTGTGTCACTGTTGTGACCGGTCATAACACTGTAGTGGAGCTCCTGAGTGTAACTGGGTCTGTGTGGACAGGTCAGTGCTGTCTCAGAGCTGAGGTCACGGAGGATTACTGAAACATCTCTCCGGTCTCTACGCTCCTGACTCCCTCCATTCTTTTTTTTCCAAGTAATAAAAATGTCCACTATAATTACACTATAGGAGGAACAGAACTAGAAGAAGTAACCTCATGAGAAAGACCTAGGAGTCTATGTGGACTCCTCACTTTCACCATCCAAACAATGTGGGGAAGCAATAAAAAAGGCAAACAGGATGTTAGGGTATATTGTCAAAAGTGTAGAATTGAGAACAAGGGCAGTGATGTTCAGACTGTACAATGCACTAGTTAGAGCTCATCTGGATACTGTGTGCAGTTCTGGGCTCCACACTTCAAGAAAGATATCGCTGCTCTAGAGGCAGTTCAGAGGAGAGCAACCAGACTTATTCCAGGTCTGAAGGGAACGTCCTACTGAGAGACTGAGGAACTGAACCTTTTCACCCTGGAACAGAGGAGACTACGTGGGGACTGGATCCAAGTCTTCAAAATCATGAAAGGCATCGACCACATCAAACCAGAGGAGCTTTTCCAGATCAGCAGGGACACACGCACCCGGGGACACAAATGGAAATTGGGCTTCAAGGCATTCAAGGCAGAAAACAGGAGACATTTCTTCACACAGAGAGGCGTCACAATCTGAACAAACTCCCCAGCGATGTGGCTGAAGAGACAATTTGGGAACATTTAAAAATAAACTGGATAGGATCCTTGGATCACTTAGTTATTAATCGACACCAAACGAGCACGATGGGGCGAATGGTCTCCTCTCAACTGGAAAGTCTCTTATGTTCTTATGTTCTTAAACTTTCTCGTGCTTTAACCTACTTCCTTGCCTGCTACTTTTGCCATCACTAAGTTACCCAATTCTAAAACAGGTATCTTTATGCAGAAAGAGACAGAAACTAGGGATCTAGCAGATGTGTTTCAAAGCAGACTTAAAAGATGCCATTTAGAACAATAACAGTTAGTTTTAGTAATGCTGGTGTGAATCACTGCTCCTGTGGAAACATTAAGGGTTTATTTTACTTGACAACGCGTGTTTCTAACAGTCATCTTAAAGCTTAATTTAATTCATGATATATTTGAACTGAACTGGAAATGCTGGAGAAATGCTAATTGGCAAAAACAAAGACAGGCATTTGGCTGCCATTATTTTATGGCTGCTTAATGAATCTTATTTATAATCTCTTAAAGGGGAACTATTGGAGACCCAGAAGAGATTGGTTTGTATGTTCCCATGTGTTATTGGAGTGTGTTGATTGTTTAATATGGACCCATGTGTTTATTGGAGTGTAATGATTGGTTTATATGGACCCATGGGTTATAATAACATTCAGTGTGTGTGTGTGTGAGTGTGTGTATATAGTTTATGTACAGTGCATATATGCCAGAAGAGTCTTCAATAAAGATACAGATATTTCAATGTTTGTGTAAAAATATAATAATATAATTATTAGTGTTAATACTGAAACTTGCCAATAGCTGCTCATGCCATTCCCTCACCGTGTCACCTTGTTGAATGGCATTATAGCACCGACAATGCCAGGGCAGGTCTCTGGGGATGACTCCTGGTTTTGATCATTGTCTGTAATTGATGCCTTTTGCGGGGCACGACACTCAACCACCAAGCTGCGGATAAATAACCGTTGTTATAGAGCAGACCCATGAGAGACAGATGCTACTACAGACCTTATCTTAAACTCTTAACCCCCCCACAATCAAGCACACCTCCATCGCACAGTGGGGCTGCAGTCCAGGATATTCAGACCCTCAGCAAAGGTTACCAGTCAGATGTTACCAGATGTATATTAGACTAGTCATGGACATGCTATTCAATTCACTTAACCTTGAAATTCATAAGAGCATCATATGAACCTATTTTTTTCGTGTATTACAATGATATATTACACCACAGTTTTAGTTTGTTGTCTTTAGAGTCAATACAATCTGAAAATCATGTACTTCTGATGCTTTCTACATGTTCAGTGCATGTCTTAATGACTGGAATCTAAAAACAGATTTAAAAGTAATAAACACGATTTGAAGGACATTCATTACCTACGCGTATCTGAAACACTTCGCCCTGCTTTTCACCACCCTGGGCAATCCCCCCCGTCCTCATCGCTCAGCTGTGTGGTTAGGAAATTCAATCTGACAATGTGGGGGCCGGAGTCTGAAGGGGAAGGATGATCCGTGTTCTCACACATGCACACAAGTGTGCTGGGGACGGGCCAGGCATCTGGAGGAGTACTATAAGGGTGAGGTGGGGGGGTGCTGATTATGAATTAGTGTGGGAGAGAAGAAGAATGGTGAGAGGTGGAGAGCAGAGGAGACATGGCAGGGGTGTCTGGAGAAGGAAAATAAAGGATTGCCAGCTTGGATAAAGAGGCGTCAGTGGAGGAGAGACTGTAATGGAGGTACAGTGATCACAAGAACGGCTCCCAGGGAAGAATCGTTTACCGCAATTTGCAGTGTGACTTTTGTTGCATGGTTTAATTAGAAGATGAAATTATGCTCAAACAATTAAGCATCCCTTCAAACTGAGACCAAACACTGCCTCTGTATTTTCCTTAATTGACAGCTCACTGCATTCTGTGGCAGATGTACCTCTTAAAGAAAGAAAGAAAGAAAGAAAGAAAGAAAGAAAGAAAGAAAGAAAGAAAGAAAGAAAGAAAACTTGTATTTCTGGCAGAATAAGAAAATGGTAAACACTGAGCAGGGGACATTTGTTCCGCAACCCTCAGTTATATGAAATCGACCAAAATAAGTGAATACATAAAAAATCAAATATCAGAGACCCCTGTTTGTTTTTCAGGTTGCTTTTAACAATGGATTGGTGTTATTGTCCTGTTCGGTGGGTCACAAGGGAAGTGATGATGCAGGTGTTAACCCTGCTGCACGCCTGACGTCAGTCTCTCAGCTGCAGAAATCTGCCGCCACGACGCTGCTGCCTCGGAGCTCGAAGCGCCATCAGGGCCCATTTACTCTGATATGATCTGGTCCTTTCAGCTGCGCCGGCCCCTGCCTTGACAGTAATCAGACGTGTCACCTGTCTCTTCCAGGCGGCTCAGTGCAACTTCACAAACAATATACAAGGGATTATGTGAATCTGTTTGGAAAAATACCCCAAACTTTGTTACAGACACACACACACACATTGTCAGTGATCTGTTCTGACACACAAACCATATCTTTGGGAAGCACATGTGTTGTCTATGTGCTGCGGTGAAGAACAACAATGCGAAAACACAGGACTCTCTCAGTGAGTTGCTGGAGGGACGGGGGAAAAGCGGTGCACTCGTAGGTATGACATTAATCTGGTCACCTGTTCCAGCACGTGTTCATGGCATGACCGTGCTCCCGTGTGCCAGCTGCCCCTCTCTGGTCCTGTGTAGTCCACCCTGCCCGAACATCCACAGAGTCTGAGAGTGTCTGGCTCAGTGGTTCAGTGATCGGCATGAGATATTACTGCAGTGGTTACCAAACTGGTCCTGGAACCCCCCACCCTGCTGGGTTTAATTCCAGCTGAGCTCTCAATTGCTTAATTGGACCCTTAATTGGGAACCACTGTGCCGCATTTAACATGAATTCTTGCTAGATTGTATCATTTTCCATCTGCTTTAAACCTTCCTTTTGAACTTAATTTCCTGTATTTCAGTATTTATTTATTTATTAATTTCGATTGTGGAGCGCGCCTCCCCCTCGTCTCCCTCTTCCTCCGACGCAGCGGATCTGAGCGCACTCTCCTGCCATCTTTAATGCACTTAGAGGCGTTTAATGAGATCACAGAGGCGCTCACCTCAGAGGAGGGCTTTTGATGTAAGGCGTTCAGAGGAGTCAGCAGATGAAGACCTCAAGGAGGAAAGCCCTCACGCGCGGTCCTGGCAGTCCATGGCTGATGGGTTTAAAGTTTTATCACACAGCAAGGCCAGCACAGCATTGCCATGGCAACAGCGGGGTTCAGAGATTCCAGAGAGGCAGTTTACCACACCTTTACTACACTACACTATACTACACTACACTGCATTGTGCTGTTCTGTACTATACTGTACTGTACTAAACTATACTATAAACAGACATAAACACACTCCCAACCACCCCTACACTCACAGACCCATACACATACACACACACACACATACATACAGAAATACACACACATACACATACACACACACACACATACATACAGAAATACACACACATACACATACACACACACACACACACACACACATACATACATACAGAAATACACACACATACACATACACACACACACATACATACAGAAATACACACACATACACACACACACACATACACATGCATACACATACAGAGACACACACACACACACACACACACTACACAGACACAGACACACACACACACACACACACACACACACACACACACACGCACACACACACACAGATCTCATGTCCTGACACCATATCTCAACACTTTGATCTACAGCAGCTGACACAGACACAAGTGGGGTGACGAATCTCGGGAAGATGGCTCATTATTCGGCCTCACTCCGTCATGAGGGCTATGATTTTTTCTGCCATCCATCTTCTTCCCCGCCCATCTGGGAGTCTGCAGCCTGTCTTTCGTCCGCATCGTGTGTAACAGGCCTCGTGATCCACATTGCTCTCTGTGTCAACTCTCCTCTGGGAAGTGAGACCCATGAAGGACAAGGAAAATAAATAGATAAATAAACGATTGAGTATTTTCCAGTTTTTCACAGTCAACTCAATGATATCACATTGTAATCAAACATGTAAATCAAATTCCACACTTGAACGGAAATGCTTTTATTTTGCATTTCTTTTTTTACAGCTGGTCTTTATAGCCAGCCTTGTATTGTAATTCATGTGACATGTTTTGTGTCTCATGGCGTTAAATGATTGCATGTACAATCGAAAGTAACGCACAAGCTGTACGTTTGAGCGGTTTGTGTCATGAGCTGTTCGCCATCGTGCGCCCGATTGTGACATCAAAAAGAAATGTTAACAATTACAGCATTTGTTTCTGTAATGCTCGTGTTTATGAGTTTATCTAGAAAACATCATAATTCAACCGTACAGTTTTTCTAGGGCATGTTGCAAGTCTCTTTTTTAATGTGTGTTACTGGGTGTGACTGGCTCCCTCTGTGTGGGAGATTTTTGTCAAGAAACGTATAGCTGCACATGAAAAGAGTTCTCCTGCTCTCAAAATAACACTTTGAATTATGTAATAAGCTTATTTCGAGAAAAGCCAAAGAAGAAAAGGCAGCTCAGTTCCCATGTCTTAAAAATAAGGAGTCAGAAAACCCATTTAAGGAGAAGACTCGGCGGGATCTCTCAGATCTAAGAGATGTCTTCATATGTCTCCTGTAAATGATGCAGATGAGGACTTTCCCCGTGTCGTGTTGCTGATCTTCTTGGCAGCGAGTACAAATATGGTTGAATCCCCTCGTTGTCTCCAGACCGGGGCTATTTCACCATGGCGCGCCGGGCTGATTGGGTTTCATGCTCTGTGCCCGGGCGTCTTTCCCGGCTCGGTCTGGAGAAGCAGCCCGTCTGTTTGTCAGCTCTTGTCATCTCGTCAGGGTTACTAGCATCACACTCACTCGCCCAGATAGACTCTGTTCACAGTCCATCACTCCTAGTGGGAATTTTAGAGTGATTTCCACGCGATGCTTGTTCTGTATCTCGCAGATCTCATTTCTGAACAGAAAAACAGAGCTCTGCATTTTCCCCTGTAGACTGTTTGAATGCACTTCGTCCTGCCGTGCTTCCTGGCCTTTTCTCTGGGTTTCGTGTGAACTCCAGCAGAACGACAATAAATCACAATATCGTTACATCTGAAGTCCTCTGAAGGAGTGTGGAAATTGTCTGCTGGTTAATAACTTAAATCGTTCGCAACAAGGTTTGTGGGAAATCGGGACAATGAAAGGAAACCAACTAAATAAAACTGACAAATTCAACATTATTACAGTCTTTTTGTAGGGGTGAAAACTGTGAAGTAACAGCCCTGTCATCTATAAAGCTTCTCACACGCTACTCCACCACTCCTCGCCTTGTCTTCTCTCCACCGAGCTCCTCACACAATACTCCACCACTCCTCGCTCTGTCTTCTCTATACCAAGCTCCTCACACTCTACTCCACCACTCCACCACCGCCTGAGAGACAGCAGCCTGAATCCCACCCAAGGGAGTCCACTGCACATATTACACACACATATATACACTGTAGGCCTACATATTCAATCTAACCCACTCAATACTGTTCTCTAATCACTTCTCTGGTGTTAAACATAATGTCCCCGTCGCTCTGCTGTACTGTGGATCGTGTCAACATGTGGGACAAGCGTATCTGTGGGAGAAAAAACATGAAAATCTTTGTCTTTATTTTTAGCTGAATGTTTCAAACGTGTCTGAGGAATATTCTCCATCTCAACACTGTTACAGACCGAGGTGTGCATCAGAAACTGCTCTCTCCGTCTGCGATTGAAGCTGAATACGAGGGTCCGGTCAGCGGGACCCCAGGGTGGGACATCGTCACGGTGTGTGATGCACAGGGAGCTCAGTCACTGTGCCGAGGGGCGCAAAGTTGGACCACAGAGCCGAGAAACTGTGACGCCACAGACTCGAACCCCTCCGCTGCAGCCCTCGCCACCTGTTGAAGTAGACCAAGCTCCTCTCCCTGACAGATCAGTTACGCACGGCCCATATTGCTGGGATTATTATATCATATGAGGCGGCATAAGGGAGATTCCACCAACATCTGTGCTCTGAGCTGAGATATGCATTTTAATTATTTATGTATGTATTTATTTATTGCTTTATTTTCCTGGTGACAGTCCTCGTTACAGCCGACTGGGGACAAGCAGGACAAAGTGAGTTTCAGTTCAGGACCATCTCAGCTGTGTCCCATGCCAGCCTGTCTGCAGGTCAGCATGGAGTCCTGGTTGTGTTGCGTTTTTACTTGTTGTTTAAACTGATTATTAATTGCAAATGATTGTTTAATCATTTGACGGCTTTCCTTACAGTGTCCCAATTAAAAAAACATCTAGTCCAGGCCGCAGTCTGTAGTTATCACATATCTACCAATGATATAACCTTTCTGCTTCTGAAACTCTTACACTGAGAAGAAGGGAGGTGGGTGGGGGTGTTTTGCAGGGTCCCTCATTAGCTCGATTGTTCTGTGTATCACTCCTTCCTTTAATTTCTCAATCTGTCCATCCACATCTCTGCTCAACTGGCCACCTACCTACCGAATGGCTCCACGGCCAGTTATACAGCGATGGTAATGGTGAGAAAGTAGGTCAGTCGGTGCGATGTGGTATTTTCGTCAGGATTTAATTAGCTGTGCTTCAGGTGAGGAGGAAAATGTCAAGCCCAGTGTGATCTTTCACCCAAACTACTCTTATAACTCGTGATTACGCCAACATGCTTGAGTCTCTCAAGCTGGGAAATCCGCGCATCGTCGTCGCTCGCCGTTCCCGTTGCTCAACCAAAAGAAAACCGTTTTCAATACACCTTCTGCTGACGGGAGAGTCTGTGGATACGACAAAACACAACACAGAACAACCACACAAAATGAACTGTTTGGAAATCCACCTGATCGTCCCCCTGCAGTCCTTCTCGGGTGTTTTGGGCTTCCTGGCCGGGGACAGGTGTTTTCTTTTGATTTTTATTTTGTTTGCAACTGTTTAACTGCTGTGAATCTGTGAGAGCGAGGGCTGATGTGGGGTTGGAGGCAGCTCCTTTTATGTGTATGTCTTTTTCTATGCTTTGCTTTGCGTGTCGGTTTTGTGCCTGATCGGGGAGCGGCTGCGGAGGTGCAGAAACATGCTCCCCAGAGTCCCTGTTCTAACGGACTCGACGAAGGAGTGGAGTGATGGTGTCAAGAGACTCTTCACCCACAATGCAATTCGCTTTGCTACTTTGATATTCCTGCGATGGAAGAAACTTCGAAGTTGTGGACAACCGATCTGCACAAATTGTACCAAAACTTCAGATCGTGTTTCTCAGTTTCACACCGAGTTGTACCGGGTTCCTCCTGCACTCCTTCTCTTTAAGGACAGGATTGTTAGTCCACAAAATGAGGAATTTAATCTCATTATTAGACAGACAAACCCAATGACCTGTGGATCTGTGCACTGAGGTCAGCGTCGTCACCTTTAACTGTTGGTACAGTTACCCTGTGCTTGCCTGTGTTGCACAAGTCAGTTTAGTCATTTTCCGTTGCTGGAAATTCAAACGCTGTTGTTTCCTGGTAATGTGAGAAACACCTGCCATTTTTTTCATAATCACAGATCACATGTCCAACCAATGTCTGTCTTTCAGCTGGAAAATGCTCCTCATCGCGGCTCAGATTTAATTAGTTACATGAGTATAAAACGTAGGTCCAAATAAAGATGTCTTCTTCACCTTCTGAACTTGCATTACAGCACTTCCTAGATAAACTTGTCAAAGTCGTTTGAAATAAAAAGGGAATGTACTGATAATTTAATTTTGCCGAAAGATGCAATAGGTCATGGAGGCTAATTTTAACCACAGACAGAGTCTTACTCGGGGCCCTAATTGCCTGAAAGAAGATTAGTAACTTTATTGAATGTCTTGACCTTTAAATCCTGAAAGATGTGCTGAAAGTCAGGCAGCTTTTCGGAGACAGTGTTTGTCTCAACTTCTCTTTTTTTCATTAAAAGAGATGAAAGTTAGTAGTACTGCTCTCTCTCCTCCAGGTCTCTGAGAAAGGAAGATCACAGCTTGCTTTTGTGTGACACATTTGCAGTTGTGTTTGTACGGCACCTCTGCCTACACTCTGCTCAGTACAGTTTCTTTTTGCAATTCCCATTAACACAATGTTTTAATCCCAGCTGAGATTCACATTTAAAGCCACATTTGGTTTGGTTTAACTTTAAGAACATATCAGTTTTGTCACAGTTTAAAACAAATCCTCGCATTTAAGTATTAATTTACCTTGGAGTTAGGATCAGACACGTTCAAACAAAAAAAGTGATGCTGTAGGAGTTTGCAAACTGCCGTCTCCCTTCTCAGAGCAGAGACAGCATCCCTCGCAGCACCGCTCTGCTCGAACACAGTGCCGCAGTGTCGCCAACTGGGGAATGATGTCAAATATTTTGGTTTGACCTCAGATCCATTTATTTCTTTTTCCACCTCTTGTTATTATTCCAAACACACACCTTTCCATTTTCCATTTGTCTGTGTTGTGTGCAGTTTCTGTAACTTTTTTGCATTAAGTGACCAGGTTTCACAGCCATAAATGTGGATATATTTAATAACAGTTGTGTATTATTAAACATATAGATATATATGGTGGCAAAGGTTATTGGAAGTTGTAATTTCTTATAGACAACCGTATTAATAAAACGAAGATTTAATTCCTTAGAGGCACCACAAAGTTAATCCCCTTAAAATGCAATGCATTTATAAAGCATTTACTGAAGCCCAGAAAAGCCTTGAATCAAAAGACCTTAAAGTGTGATAAAAGAAGGTAATGCTTATCACTATTGTCCATACATACTGCTTTAAAAGTATCATATTTTCTTTGAAGGAGACACATGTGTCTTAATGTGAAATCTTAGTGTTAATGAATGCTTCTCTCTCAGCACAGTGTAGGGTGTTCAGGGTGAAATTATATTATCCTAATTTTATAGCAACAGAATATTCATTTAATCTTTCTTGGGCTCCAATGCAAAAGCGTGCAGCGACAACGTGCTTTTGAAATAAACAACAGAATCAGAGAAGATGTATTTATGCATTTATTAATTGCACGTATCTCCCTGGATGATGTAGTTAGACCAGTTGACTCCGACACTAGTTAAACAAGCCTAGTAAATGTCAAAACTGGATCAACCCCAGGAAATAACTGTGCAGAACCAGGCTGAAGACCTCTGATCTCTCACAACTCTCTCACAAACACAACCCTCCTGTGGCATTAGTCTGTGACCCGCTCCGGCACTGCGCAGGGTTTCTGTATGGGGAAGTGAGTGTTTTTTTCTCATACCTGTTTCCCCAATCAAGCTTTTTGAGACTTATACACACCAGCTCGGTCTTTATCCTCCGCATGTGTTCTCTCTGTTTCTTTGGAAATGGCTCCCTCTGCTGGTGGCCTGTACACACGGTCAAAGTAGCTTTTATTGCAGTATTTTTATTACAGAGAATATGCTCAAGTATAGCATATTGTAGCCTAAATTTCATTTTCTGAATTTCAACTGAATTTGCTAAGTTGTGGGAACAAAAGTAGCCAAAGTAAAACTACTAAAGTAAGAGAATATAAACTCATCGTAGGTAAAGAAAAAAGTTTATTTGGCTTCAGCATCCTGCCTCAGTCCTGGGTCAGGCCAAAGGTTTTTGTCTATAGACTCTAACAAATAAATGTTATTTTGGGTTCTATTTATCATCTTTTGATCCTTGTGACCACATTTGGAACCATTTATGAGAAAGAGGTTCCATGAATGAAGAAAATAACCTTTTGCTCATAAATGGTTCCAAATTAGAGAACTAATTAGCAGACATTTTAAAAAGATTGTATATTATATTAAAGTGACAAGATTTAATGTGTAGCAGCTTAATCACATGTACACTTCAAACTTCCTTTTCTAGTTGTTTATTGATGCTAGAGGAGATGAAAATCCTTAAGTGAATCTTCTAAAGTGAATTCTCGTAGTTCAAGAGGGTGACTGCTCCAGCATTAGCATTAGGGGACAGTAGCATGCTGGGAGCGGCTCCACTTTGGCAAAGCAAATGATCATCTAGAGATATCTTTAAAAAGCAGCATAATTAGATATCTGTACATGATTTAAAGATATCTGAAATTCAATTAAATTCAATTGGCTTGCCATATGGACCCTAGTGGACTGGAGGGGGGGTGGACTTGTAAATGGTTGTGTGGCTGTTGAGTTGTGCTGTGAGTCCCTCGCCCCTCTGGTGTGCACTGTGTGTGTCTCACCTGGATGTGTCAGTGCCTGTCCCATCTGTCTGTCCCCTCTGTGTCTCTCAGTGTTCAGGTCCACATGTGCCTGGAAGAGCAAGTTGTGCAGAGACGGCAATAAATGAGTGGTTTGGTTCAGTCAGAGAGCTCTTGGGCTTTGAGTCTGTTGTGCGCAGTAAGGGCTGCAATATGTACAATTGTTTTCACTTTTCATCACTTTGACTAAATTTCATTAATGAAAATCAAATGTTTATGAAAACAATATCTATATTTGTCATCCTCAAATTGGGTTCAATACAAATCTGACTTTCCATATACTGTTGTATGTCCTTTATTCCACACCTTTGGGTGTTTCCCAATTTCCATTCTACAGTCACGCATTTCAGCAGTGAGTTTATACTGTTGTATACACAACAACAATAGGAAGAACAATAACAACGAAAAGTTATTAAAAGTGGGGTAAAATTAAACATATATGTTTCACAAACCGTACAGTACAGGGGTCCATACTGTGGGACCTCTAGGGTTCCTGCCAGAGCTTCAGAAAATGGTTCAATATGGTTCAACCCTTTTTGGTTCTATATTGTACCATTTGTTGTACGAGTGTACATCCCAGGCAGTGCTTTCCCTGGGCAGGCAGTGGCGGAAATTTAACCTGATATGCTTTATCCACCCCTGGCAGAACTCCAGAGCTGTGTCCCCACAAGCCTCCTCCACAGCCTGGGGAACATTTTCCCTTTCATAGGGACTTTTCATAGACCTTCCACTGCCCCGCTGAGGGACACTCCTCTCTGGGTTTGAGGAATGGTGATTCGGGTGGAAGAAACAGATCAGAGACTGTTGGGATGTCATTGAACCAGATACAGACCAGACAGGGCTGCTCTGGCCACCCTGGCTACTTTACTCCTGTTGGGATCGAGCGTCCCGGAGACCATCAGGACTGTGAGCAGATGGCTGGTGTTATTGGGGCCAAGGATGGGCTGGTCCCGGAGGACAGCGGTGGCCAATGGCTGCACAAAGAGTGATGTTCCAAAACACTGTGAGCTCACCCGCTGTGCCTGGACTGTGTTTTGAGGTAAACAGGGTTGTCATCTTGTTGTGGTGAGCAGTGTTAGTGTTTGTAGTAGCCACCCAAAGTCTCCTGATGGAAATTTGAAATGTAAATCACTAGGTTTACATTTTCTCCTTGGTGGTTAGTTGTGCTGAAGCCCCTATCTTAGGGCTGCTTGTGTGTGTTGCACAACCCCCTCTCCTATAGGTATCTGTCGAGACCTGCGCAATTTAAATCAAATGTCTCCTGTTATGCGTAATACACAATTTCTTTGGAATTTGATTTTAGATGGGAAATTAATTTTGTATTTCTCTTACATTACAGCTCAGACGTGGGCTTTGCGGTTTGGTATTTTGAATCATATTGCATGGCAGGTACCACCATATATTAAAGGCCTCAAGCTAAACTGATGCAAAGAGAAATATTGCGAGCAGCGCAGCTGCTTAACAAACTATAAGCGACCGAAATAAGGAAAGATTCAAGGGCAACTGCATCTTAAGGAAATGCTTTGTGTCTGCAGGCAGTGATTACACGTCTACCTGCAGTTCAGGGACTCAGGGGGCTCTGATACCACAGCGGGGCATGTTTCATTATTCACTAAAGGCCACTGCGCTGCGTTTCCCTCTCCTCAGCAGTTTCAAGCGCAGCAGCTTTAAGAACACATTCAATATCATTCTGTCAGGAATTGAATGCTGGATTTTCTCTCCCAGGTACTTGGATGTGAAAAGTAGATTCATGCACTTAGATCTTAAAAATCTCCCATTAGCCACAGCACCTTGTCATCAGTTACACACTTACAACACTGCTACACAGACATTTAAACAAGAGGCTTTATAAGCACTGCTGTATAGACTTCATTTTATATCCAAAGGTGTTAGTCAATGCTGTACCAAATGCAGGCAACTTGACATTTGCTGAAGGGACCTATGCCTTCCTTACAGTAGGGTCTCAAAAAGGATTAGGTACAGCAACTGTTGCGACTATGCTAAATGGTTAGTAAAATGTAGTACGGTTCTGTGTAGTTAAAACATGTTAAACGTATGGTTTACTATGGTGTACATTGAATTCTCTACCTCTGCTTAAGACATGAGCACAATCTGAGTTGACATCAAACTCGAACGATACAAAACTAAGGTATTGTTTTATAATAATGACGTAGCAGTGATATGATATACATGACTTGGATACAGAGAAAGGGGGACAGGCGGTTAGAGAGTAGTATTATAATAGACCATCTAAGCATTGAAATCTTTAATTGCGTTGGAAAAAAAAAGAATTCGGGAGCAGATTTATTCTCACCCAAGATGGCGGATTGTAATCTCAGTCAGTTACATAAAACCGCCCAGGAAAAAACATAGATATGTACTGTATTGCCAAAGATCCTCTATTTAAACATACATATATATTTCATATTTGGAGTGCAATACCATAGATCCCCTAAGTATATGTTTAAATAGAGCATCGTTGGTATTGCGCTCCAAATAGGAAATCTAGTTCTATTGATATCGATGGTCGCAACAGGAAATGCGTTGTACCATGGGTTGTACCATTTGTAAGTTACGCTTGAACGTCAGTTATACGCAGCAGACGCCCACACATCAATATTGCATGAATCAATGTATTGTAATAATTAGTACTGTGCAGAAGAGTGGAAAAAACGACATCGATACTATCAGAAAGCAAGCTTTGACGTGTGGGTATATAGTAATCCAAAGGGTCACCCCTGTGTACATCCAGAAGTGGTAGCGTCCTACCTCTGTCCTGCCATACCTGCCTGCCGGGGAGCGAGGCGCGCCAGAGGCTGCAGATCCTGTCCGAGTCTAGTCCATAGCAGCGCGGCGTCATGGCTTTTCCTGGTTATTCCGGAGCCCCGGGGGGGTACGGCGGAGGGGTAAGAGAGCGCACTTGGGGCGAGAGGGGGGCAGTGAATGCGACGGGGTTTCCCATCGGGACCGCCGGTTCTGCCGGGTCGCCTGTAGGCACTCCCTGACCCGCAGCCAGCGTCCCAGTGGAGCCGGGTCGGAGTCCGCCATGGCTCGGAGCGGCAGTGCTGTGGGTGTGCGGGCCTGGTTGGGGCCTGTGCTGGAGCCGGGTTCCGTACGGAGAGGTCCGCCCAGCGGCTCCGCACTCCCTGTCGTTTTTTACCGCACATTAGCCTCTCTAACCCCGCCAGCGCACCGCGGTCTAACACCCCAGCCGTGGGCCTGATCTTAATCGTGTGTGTGGTGTAGAGAGACACGTTGGAAAGAGTGTTTTTATCCGCCCGGACGGGGGCAGGAAACTTCCCAGAGAAGCGCACTGCTTGCTCCAGGCTGGGGGTCTCTGTGCGCGGAGCATGCGCAGTCAACGCGCTCAGTAGGGTCGTTACGGCTGCGCTTCCGGGTGTGAAAGCTGCTCATTTCAACACCGCTGTGAAAGCGCTGGACATCGGGAGGAGGAGAGGACGGGCCGGCTGGCGTCCGGTTTGTTTTATCCCCCCAAGAGTGTGTATGAGAATGAAACGAGTCTCTTCACACAGAGATGTGGGATCTAGGCGGACACACCAGGGTCCGTCCAGAAGCGGGTGAATGCAATCCCTGCATCACTTGGCTATTCCCAGTGTGTGCAGGTCAGCCACATGTGCCCAGAGCCGGCCTCTCACCCGTCACCTTGCCGTGTTGTGATATTTGTATCTCCGCATTGTCCTGTTAATGCACTGGCCAGTCTTTTGACGCCTGTACTTTCTTATGACCATGTGGTGAATTTGTTTATGGTAAGTAAAGAAGATGCCACTGAAGAGCGGTGGTCCAGGGAAGTGCTCTTTACAGAATTGATTCATTGTGCTCTCTATATGGGTGTGTGATTGTGTGTGTCAGTGTCAGGGTGTTTGCATGCAGGTTTTACCTCCCACTGTTATCTGCTGGTTTCCTTTGCAACATGTTTCCACTAGTCATACACTGTTTTTGACCTTTGGTCCCATATTCATATTTTATTCCATTCGGAAGGGGCAAGAACCTTCATGTCATCCATGGGTTTTAAAATCATGGCAGGCAAGGTGTGACAGAATGAATGGGTTATCTATAAGCTAATGGCATCACGGCTTCAGGCACAATAAGGCTACTTGCCAAGACTTGTAATGATTTTACCGCGAAAGGGAAATGGATTTGTTTTCTTTGGTAGACATTTTTTTTATTACAACTTTTACTCCAAACCTCGGCAATCAATCGTTACAGTTTTTAATAAAATGGACAGCCATTCTCTTCATGGGTCAATAAGAGAAGTTCTCAGAGAATTTCTTACAATTGAGAACACAAATTACATGTTATAGTTAATTTTGTGTTTTACCTTATAAATCCCATCTCTGATTATACTAAACCCCCAGTCCCACCGAGGCCACAGCTTTTATTCAAGCTTTCCATATTTTCTTATAAGGTAACATTAAATCATTAGGAAGTATATGATGATATTCCTCCTTTTGACACGATACTGTAAATTGTCTTATGGCACCCAGGGCTGGTTAATCTGAAGCATTCCTTACGTATAAAGGTACAATAGCAAGATGAGTTGTGAATTACTATATGGTAAATCAGTTTAATTTCATGGGTTACTTCATCAGTTAGTGTCCATGTAGTATTAATACAAGTAGTGTGCTTACAGGTGTCATTTCCTGGCCCTGTCATCTCAAACCACTACCACTCTTTTAACATTGTTCCTGTTGAGTTAATCGAATATGCAAATCCCAGAGACCTCCAGCTGTTGTGAGAGCAGGTGGAGTCCGATTCCATCACACACTCCAGTCCTGGCCAGTTCGGAGACGCTGTCACTTGTGTACTGTCAATAACAGATGTGTTGCGGCAACGGATTTGAGTTGCTTCATTTTGAGTAATATTTCCTGGTGGCCAAATCGATATGGAGTCTACATAAGGGATCGAGATACTTCTGTTATTGTGTTTGTTTTTCCATCTCCTTGATATGTCGTCCTAATTCTATACGTTGATTTATTGACGTCCCTCGTTGGTGGTTCCGGTGTGTTGTGACCATTAACACATGAGAAGAGAGGAAATTCTGTATATGTAGTTAGCGTGTACACGTACTAAAGCATGCATACGGTCAGTAGAAATGTTCCCAACTGCAGGGCAGGGAAAGTTTGGTTCTTATTCAGAGTTGATCCACTTTGATGTAATTTATGTTGCCTTCCATGGTGCCATTTTAATGTTTTTATTTTTAACCGCTATGCAGCAGTTACAAATTGCTTCCATTAAATATGGTCCATTGCACCTCAGAGAGATTGTTCTCTTCACAAATGTTCAGATCATTATTAAACCCCTTTCCTCAAATTGAGTTTCTTTAAACCAGTGATATTGCTCATCATTCATCCTGTCAGATTGTCGTTGAATCAGCCCTGCTTCGTGTTTTAGCGTTTGCAGTCCCTCTTGGAGAGATTTGATTGGACTTTGAGAGGCCTGTGCCTCAGAGCCATGTCTTGGGGATTGAGAGCCTCATTCTTCCTGTCCATAATTCATCGGCACTGATTCCTGTAGCTGTAGGTGGGTTCTTCTGTCGTTTATCCATACGTGTGGAATGAGATCAATTGAAATTACATTTTTCCATGACAGCCTACAAACGTTGTACTCTGTAACAAATGCCATTTTAAAAGCAGCCAAGTACAATACTTAACTCAAAACTTAAGTAAAAGTAAAATTACCAAATTTTGTAAAATACTCAAAGTACAAGTACACGAAAAAGCTACTCAATTACAGGAACGAGAGTAGTTTTAATTCGTTACTTTCCACCCCTGTGTAATTGTTTCCAGGGTCCCTTAGGTGCAGTGGGCCTGTATAATTTTGTTTAGTGGCAATTGGGGCCACTAGTCACAATACTCCTTCACTTTTGCACAACACTGAATGAACAATCCACTGTTCTCCCTTATAACAATCCCTTCTTTCATTTCTAAGTCAGGCCTGTCCTTAAGTTCATGACACAGATATTCTCCACCCAGAGCACTTTCTGACGTTCAAAATTAGTGTTATCTGGGCATTATCCATTACCTATTGCAGAAGTATCATTTCTATCCCATCTCTGTCCTGTCCGTGCAGTGTCTCCAGACCACTTATCTTTCCTGACCTGTGCACGACCTTCCACCACTGGCAAAGGACAACAGTGCTGCTCATGAGGAACGGATCTCTCCAAAAACAATTAAAACTCTACCTGTTTTCTAAGATGCTACCTAGCATCGGTAACAGTGCCACCAAACCTGAAAGCCAATTCAGAGAAGTGAACTGGCTGATGGGAGGCTGAAAGTGAACCAAGTGGTTGACGGAGAGGGGAACTTCCCCATCTTCTCTGTGACTGGGAAGTCGCAGAAGGAGGACACGACTCCTGAGCCAGACTCATGGCTTGACTACTCCGATTCTAAGCCGCCTTGGGTTACGAGGTCGCGTGTCATGCAAAACCCAATGCAAATCAACTGCCGTCCCGTCCCGACCCCAGTGAGCTCTGATCTGAACTCTTTCAGGTTATCCCTTCGTATGACGTACAGACTCGATAAGATAGGAAGGCAGACGGGTTCATAGATGGATAGATAGTATAAAAATGGAGATGAACAGGAGTTTCCCCGATCCCTGATGTGCTCATGCGTCCATTACTCTTTTGTAAATGTCCCCGTTTGATTTGCATCTGTGACAGCATTCTGTAACAACTAGTGAAGGGCGCTCAACACCGAAAGAGGGGACTTTGCAGGGACAGATCAATCAATTGATCTATCCCTGCAGAGTCCTCTCTTCTCAGTGCTGTTGGTGTGTCTGGGGGCCCCAGGGGGCGGCCGGCGTCTGTATGAGGGGGAGCAGCTTCCGCACTTCCTGCCTGGCTGCTTCCCATTCTCCGAAGTGGTCTGAGCGCGGTTGCTATGGCCCGCCCAGTTATTCAAGGGCACGTGACTTCCCAGAGAGACGAGTGGGAGTTGCTACAGCGCAAGCATTCAATTCCCTGACTCGGGCCTCTTTTGAGTACAATACAATAGTCGTAGCAAACATCATAGCAAAGGTTGTTTTTCAATTCCTTTTTTTTAACCTTCCTGTAACTGTGGTTTAATGTTTCGAACAACGTTGTGAAGTTGCTGCCAGATTAGGAAGCGCAAGTGAAATTTGCAGAAAATAAAAACCTCAAACACAATCCATTTTGCTGCTCTGAAAAATAATTCAGTAATAGTTTCGTTTTAATTTAAAATGTCGCTCTGAGTTCTGTTTCTTTGCTCAGTGGCTTTCTGCGTGCCTCGGCAGGGTCTCACACATGTGGCTGTTTTTGAAAACCTCAGAGGCAGGAGTGACTTCCAGGTTAATACCAGAACGAAATGTCTTTAAATTGAAAGTGGCTGCTTGGTGCAGTTCTTCTGTGGTCCATTCTCAAACCAAAGCTTAGAAAGTACATTTGTTTTTACCCCTCTATAATTATCTTTATATTGTACTATTTTTAAGTTGTTAATTTTGTTTATGATGTCATGGTTAATGTTTATTACTTTGTATTAGTGGGGCACTTTATGATTATTTTCGTTGGGGATGTATATGGCTCTTTTTTAGTCGCAATCAGTATAAAGTATTTTCGGCAAGGTGTGGTCACTTATGATGGGTAAAAAGTGCAGCCATTGTCCGACGCAGTTTAAATGTCTGGTCAGCCGCTCTCGGCTCTTAATGCTGTGTCTGTCTCTCCCCCACAGTACGGCGGAGCTCCAGGGGCGCCTGGATACGGGGGTTTCCCAGGGCAAGACCCGCTGTTTGGGGTCTTCTCTTCTGTGGCCGGACAGGTAGGAGCATTAATGTCCAGATCGGTGTCTCTCCCTCTCTCTGTCCATCCCGTCCCTCCCTCCCTCGCTCTTCCGTTGTTTTTCAAACTGTTCTGAAGTGTGAAAATGGCACGACCTATAAACAAGCTTCAGCTTTTCTATTAATCATAACAGCGGTATTAATAATAAAGTCCCACAGACTGTGGGATAGCGTCCACATTGATTCAAGTGAACTGTGGGCTCCGGGGATGGTTTTGGTGGTTCCTGTCCGGTCCACCGATCACCCATGCTCTCTCCCGTCTCCTTGCAGGACGGCCAGATCGATGCAGACGAACTCCAGCGCTGCCTGACGCAGGCGAACTTTTCTGGAGGCTACAAACGTAAGAGACTTTTTGTTGGTCTTCTAGCTAATGCATATGCCTGTGAGGTGCAGTGAATGAAAAGGCGGAGCGCTTTGTTGTCACAAGTCCCTCTCGCACATCGATTGCTGTTAATGCGGTTCTGCTTTGTTTGCTTCCAGCATTCAGCCTGGAGACCTGCAGACTGATGATCAACATGCTGGATGTATCCTTTAGCACCATGGTTGGACCAAGACGTTAATGTGCGTCCTCAAAGCTGCCCTGTCTGCTAAATTGTCATTTCGTTTTTTAAAGGGTGTCCATGAGTGTAGATTATTGTTTAAGGGTATAAGTTCAGTCCGAGGGTGAGACGGACACAGGGAGGTGCAGGTTGTTGTGCGGTTGACCACTGTGGTCCTTAACGTTGCTTCAGAGAGACATGTCCGGCACGATGGGCTTCAATGAGTTTAAGGAGCTGTGGAGTGTCCTCAACGCCTGGAAGCAGCACTTCACCAGCATCGACCGCGACCACAGCGGCACTGTGGACCCCCAGGAGATGCAGCAAGCCGTCACCTCCATGGGTATGCGCCTCTGTGGGGCTGGGGATGCATGTACACACACACACACACACACACACACAATCGATCAAAGTATGAATAAAGAGGTACATTGTACCTGTCCTATGGGCTTAAATGTGTATATTTTTCTCCACATGTGTACGTCTCACTCTTTTCAGGTGAAGGCACAGTGCAGCAGTGCGTCACGGGTGTGTTGTGTGAGACCCGGTTTAACCCTCTGCTCTCTGGGTTTGCAGGTTACAGGTTAAGCCCTCAGGCTATGAACGCCATCGTGAAGCGGTACAGCAGCCAGGGCAAGATCACTTTCGATGACTATGTCGCCTGCTGTGTGAAGCTCCGGTCGCTGACGGGTATGTACTTCACTCCCGCATCTTATCCCCATCACGGATTGAAAAGCTTTAACGGCCGGCAGCCACATGGGGAGCGTCTTCCCGCCGCTCACCTCACGTAGTTCGGTCAGTCGGATAGCGGCTGCCATGGGTTTCTGGGAAAGGTAGAGGTCCGGTTTAAACCAGTGTGGGGAGGAATGTTAATGAGCTGCCCTTGCTTCCAGGATTTCTGCAGGAGCTCGGGGGGTCCCTGGTTTAACTTTTAGTAACTCCAATAGTATTGAGATGAAGTCGATCCAAACTACGCAGCGACACAGGATCAACAGTGTCATTCCTGTGTGTTGAATGGCTTTTAAAACATCCTGAAGACACTGACCTGGCCAGCTGGCTTCCGACACGACTGCTGGAGCCACGGCTGTTTATAGGAAGTGAAATTGTGCATGTGACATGTATCAGACCTTGTGATTGGCCGGCTAAACCTAAACCTTAGGGGAAGGAAAATGAGGCCAATCAGGCAGCTGTAAACTGGATCGGGGACAAGGGGAGCACTGAGTCGTCCTCATGGGGACGAGGGATGAGGGCACAGACGGTACGCTGCTTTGACAACCCGTGTCTCTCTCGTTGCAGAGCTGTTCAGAAGGCGTGACCAGAGCCAGCAGGGCGTGGCCAGCTTTGCGTACGATGACGTAAGTGTTGCCGTGGGTGGCATTTCTTTCTTTGTGTGTTTGTGAGCAGAAGCACTTATCCAGGGCAACCTAGTTTACACAGGACGCCTTCTCAAGCACTACAGAAGAGCGGTAATACAATCGGCACAAAATACAGCAAGCACACCCTCATTCCATGACGTGACTCGGCCCAGGCGTGTGCTGGAGGGAGAGGCGGTGACACCAAAGAGGTGCTGACAGAACATCAGTACACGGGAGCAGAAGAGCACATAAATAAGAGTTAAACAAACGGCAACGTGGCCACCGCGCTGAGCCACCCAGGTGGTCTTTTATTGATCCTTTGTCACACGTGGCTCGGGGACGTGTTGTTAAGGCGTGTGCTTGTGTTCTTCCTCACAGAACCGGTTATAATGGACTCTGATAATTGTTAACATTGTTAACATGCAATGTTTAAGTTTGAATATGTGTCTACAGTCCCATTGTCCCCATAACATCTCACACCACATATTTAAAGACCTGTATACATTATCACTTTGGAAACTAATAACATGCATTAATATACATGTCAAATACACACACTGATGTGTGTTTTTGTCTTGCAGTTCATCCAGTGTACCATGAGCACCTGAAGACCTGGGCACAACAGACTGTCACATTCCACGTTTTTACTTTGTATTGTACGACACGGCGCATGTGTTTAGCAGTTTATTTTCTAATGGCAAATTTATTTTTGTATGTTAAACTTACTACCAAAAACTATTTTGCTCCTTTTTATTTATCATCACAGCTTTTGGAATTATATTTTCGGCGATTTAACTGGAGAGAGAGGAATTAACATCCCGGCGGATTGAGCGTGGCCCTGATTTGATCTGTCGCAGGGCTTGTGAACGCGGTCCACTCCATTGTACATGAGATTACTGCGTTTATTTTGTAATAATATTAACAAATGATGATGTACTCTTTTATTTGGAATGTCGTTCAATGACCTGCACCACTTGGAGGTGGGAAATAAAAACCTACTCGGACAAAACTTCTCCGTGCCTCTTTTCAGCGCCAAATGGTGTCCTATAAACACGAGCCTCATTGCCTCTATACAGGCGGTGTGATACTCCCAGCGGCTGCAGTGGGAGTCCCTGTCGGAAAGGGAAAGTCTGAAAGTCTGCACTGAATTATTCATGCACTGTTGTGTAACAGTAACATAAGAAAGTGTCCAATCGAGAGGAGGCCATTCGTCCCATCGTGCTTGTTTGGTGTCCATTAATAACTGAGTGATCCAAGGATCCTATCCAGTCTGTTTTTAAATGTTCCCAAATTGTGGTTGAAGAGACATCGCTGGGGAGTTTGTTCAGATTGTGACGCCTCTCTGTGTGAAGAAGTGTCTCCTATATATGCTGACAGTTAAAATTACAGCGCTCCTACTAGCAGGATGTTGGGATTCAGTTTTATACAATGATCTAAATGCATAAGGTTTTGTGTGTTTAATATGTAGAGGGAGTTGTTGATGAAAGGACAGGGAGCAGCAGTTTAAATTTTTATCTTTCAAGTGTTTTGCTGACATTGGAAACCTAATGTGATCCAGATGTGTGGGGGGGATGGGAGAGGTTCAGGCTGGAGATGTTTGGATGGCTCAGTCTCTCTGCGCTGCTGGGGGAGGAAGATGTAATAAAAGCATTTTGTGTTTCGGGAAACCTGAGGCAGATTATGGCAACTCTCCTGGTGCTGTTTGGGGGGCTCGTGTGGGGTCTCCCCAGACCGTGCCTGTGTCTGGTGTCGTTTGCGAGTGCCTCACCGGCCCGCCGTGTCTGGGTTTACTGTACAGCAGCACCGTCATGCCCAACCTCATGGGCCACGCCAACAAGGGGACGCGGCGCTGGAGATGGGGCAGTTTCTCCCGCTCATCAAGAGCCAGTGCTCGGGGCGCTTGTCCTTGCGCTGCGCTGCGTGTGCGCCTGTGTCCGAGTTTTGTCTCTCTTGAGTCTTGGGGCATGCTGGGAGATTGTACTTGTATTGTTTCCTTTATATTGTTACTGCTGTCATGTTGTTCATTTTGTTTTGCTTGTAAAGCAATGATTACTGTACTTCATATGATATTAGTTTCTTGGTGATGTTTATAGCGATTGTTTCTGGGTTGTTTCAATCGGCACAAACGGTGTTAAGGTTGTGTGTTCGGTTGAGGGCTTAAACAAAGGCTTTGGTGATGACGCTCGCTGCCTGGAGTGTGTGGACCAGCAGTAAAGACTGCAGAAGACCCCCCAGGAGGGACCTCCAGGGGAATTGGGCCGAATGCAAGGCTAGAAAATACTTTACACCAAGAGTTCAGGATTGCTTATCAGGGTATTATCTACCCTGTGTGACAAATTGTACGTACAGCCAGAGTTCAGTCACTGGGATTTAACTTGCCAGTCAGTCTATGAATATTAGTTATTAGAATATTAGTCCACTGTAAGCATATGTAAATCATGCAACCTTATTTTGGCAAATATACACTCGCCTAAAGGATTATTAGGAACACCTGTTCAATTTCTCATTAATGCAATTATCTAACCAACCAATCACATGGCAGTTGCTTCAATGCATTTAGGGGTGTGGTCCTGGCCAAGACAATCTCCTGAACTCCAAACTGAATGTCTGAATGGGAAAGAAAGGTGATTTAAGCAATTTTGAGCGTGGCATGGTTGTTGGTGCCAGACGGGCCGGTCTGAGTATTTCACAATCTGCTCACTTACTGGGATTTTCACGCACAACCATTTCTAGGGTTTACAAAGAATGGTGTGAAAAGGGAAAAACATCCAGTATGCGGCAGTCCTGTGGGCGAAAATGCCTTGTTGATGCTAGAGGTCAGAGGAGAATGGGCCGACTGATTCAAGCTGATAGAAGAGCAACTTTGACTGAAATAACCACTCGTTACAACCGAGGTATGCAGCAAAGCATTTGTGAAGCCACAACACGTACAACCTTGAGGCGGATGGGCTACAACAGCAGAAGACCCCACCGGGTACCACTCGTCTCCACTACAAATAGGAAAAAGAGGCTACAATTTGCACAAGCTCACCAAAATTGGACAGTTGAAGACTGGAAAAATGTTGCCTGGTCTGATGAGTCTCGATTTCTGTTGAGACATTCAGATGGCAGAGTCAGAATTTGGCGTAAACAGAATGAGAACATGGATCCATCATGCCTTGTTACCACTGTGCAGGCTGGTGGTGGTGGTGTAATGGTGTGGGGGATGTTTTCTTGGCACACTTTAGGCCCCTTAGTGCCAATTGGGCATCGTTTAAATGCCACGGCCTACCTGAGCATTGTTTCTGACCATGTCCATCCCTTTATGACCACCATGTACCCATCCTCTGATGGCTACTTCCAGCAGGATAATGCACCATGTCACAAAGGTCGAATCATTTCAAATTGGTTTCTTGAACATGACAATGAGTTCACTGTACTAAACTGGCCCCCACAGTCACCAGATCTCAACCCAATAGAGCATCTTTGGGATGTGGTGGAACGGGAGCTTCGTGCCCTGGATGTGCATCCCACAAATCTCCATCAACTGCAAGATGCTATCCTATCAATATGGGCCAACATTTCTAAAGAATGCTTTCAGCACCTTGTTGAATCAATGCCACGTAGAATTAAGGCAGTTCTGAAGGCGAAAGGGGGTCAAACGCATACATTAGTATGGTGTTCCTAATAATCCTTTAGGTGAGTGTATATAGCAATGCATATACCTTCCTGAGACATTTAGGCTTGTGTTAAAGGACTTAAGGGGACAGATTTGAAGTTCTGTGTTTTGCGATACAGGCCTGTGCTCACCAAAGTACAGATAACAAGTCCATGCTGGAGACCCCCCAACTGACATATGGGCTGCCATGCCCGTCTCCACAGAGACCAGCACCACATTCCTATTGAAGATTTCTTATGTGAAACACAGACATTCAAGATACTTTATATATTCCATAGACTAGAGCAAAAAACCCAAATACAAACTACATGCTGCTAACAGAAGTGTTACTCAGCTTCTTCCTCAGTTTGATAACAAACAATAAGGTGACTTAAAACTAAGTTAATGACACTTGAGTAATTCTACCTCAGAACCAAAACATGAATAAGCCATGTTTAGTCTTAAAAGAAAGACCATTAGACCATTACCATTAGGGAGTGGAACAACCTGGGAGAGGAAACCAAGGAGACGAAATCCAGGAAGACTGAACGGAACCAGAACTATAACTTCTCCACCAAAAACCTGAAAGCTTTGCAACCTTCTTCAAGTCGACGCAGTCTGCCAGCCCTCCCCGCTATCGAACGTCTGCATAACTGAAGCTCAGTAAACCACACAGGTAGTATATTTTGTATACTACGCTGCTTGTCTCTATATTATCTTTGCAAATACATGTTGTCTATTTACATTTTTAATAAACCTATATCTTGCATAAAACGAATTCATGCAGATCAACCTCATCGCTAATCTGAGCTCGTATTAGTTAAAGTATTGTGGTAACTTGTGGTATCAACCCGGTCTTGTTTTCAGAGGATTTGACCACTGTGGGTTATATGTATGGGGGTCACTAGATAACAGGACTTTATTCAGCAATTATTTCTTCTGATATTGATATCAGATAAAAATGAAAACTTGTTCCCCAGCTCGGTCTGTTGAAGCCGGTCCGGGGCAGAAACACAAACCTGCTTCATGTTTCTGACCCACATTGGATACAAACGGCATTCAAAAAACAATAAAATATCCTGTGCTTATGAATGAAGGGAGTGTGAAGACTCTGTCACTCACCATTCCTCACATCCCACCTTTAACCGTATTGAAGAAGCTTTTTTCATGCCAAAGCATCCTAAGTGCTCGCCATTAAACACCTTCCATTTTTATCTTCCACCTTTCAATTAATTGCAAGGCTGTGAGTTTTTTTCTTCTGGGCCCGGGTGTCTGGCTCCCATCAGCACCATCTGTTCTCAGACACGAAACACTCTTCACACCTCTGAGCCAGTAAATCGCCACCAGAGGAGCATCGTATGGAAGAGAGAGACACTCCCAAACACTCGACTGTAAAACTGTAATTAAAAGCTCTCTCTGATACAATGACAGAAGGGATTCCACCGGGATTCAGGGAACATCAGCCACACACATTAAAGGCCAATTAAGCTGGGAGTTTGTGGGGGTGGGGGGGGGCCTAAACGAATGCATTACTAGTAGGAAACGTTGAAGTCAAGCTACACTCAAACAGAAGCGCGAACAGCAGGGTTTATGGTTCAAATTACAGACAACTTCAAAAAATACAAAGTCATGGGGCTGGACGAATCACAGGCCAGCTTCACCCTGGATGAGGTAGGACACCCATTACGACATTCTGGTGCTTTTAACCCGTTTATTTACCAATGTAGAGGAAACAAATATCTATCCAATTCTGTCTTTGTCTTTTGTGTGCAGTGACCCTGGAGTTCGCTTTAGTAACTTTAATTGTCTGCATTCTCCTAAGGAATGTTTATTTTCACTTTTCTATTACTCCCTTTTTGGTTATCAGCAACTTACATTCCTTTCTTGCAACGTATTAACGGCAAATGACCTTGCAATGCAACTGGCGATTTATAGGTTAATGATTATTATTCACTAGTGATGATTATAATATTGATGAGATGGGAAGGCTTAGGTTAGAATGCCAATGAAATCACTGATATAGTTATTAGAAATGACCATTCAGACACTGTTTGGCCCCTTGAGGGTTTGTCCCAGAATGGATATATAAGCTTTGTTCCTCCTTGGGAAGTCTGAAGAACAGTGTCATGCTTGCTTAATACTTTTGAGTTCTGTGTAATGTTGTTCTTCCTGTGCACTTAACAAATACTGATTAGAATTGTCGACTCCAAAACTTTCTTCCACCAAACCGATATCGGTGGGTGTTTGATTAACCACCTATGTGTTCTTTCCCAAGTGCTCCTTGTTTCATTTGTGCAAATTAAATACCTTGGTTTATAAAAGGGAAGAAGTCTTAAAAGGTTTTAAAAACATGTCCATTTTACACCTTCTCATCCATGCATTTCTTCTCTCCCTGGATGCGGCCTGGGTCTGGCTCCAGTTAACTGACAGGTAAACCCTGCCTGACTGCATCCGTGTCAATAAACCCCTTTTATTGCAAATTCCCTTTTGTGGAGGAGACTCACTTTCACTCGTAGTATTAAACTGTCACGTGGATATTTTAATCAAACCCCACTGATGGGTATGAACCCCCCATCCTAGAACAAGAAACTGCAACAAGCATTGGTTATATTATTTATATCATTTTAATCTCAAAGTCACATATTTTATACACAGAAGAATCTTACAACACCTCTGTACAATCAAGCCTGTGTGTCAGCAACGCAGGTGCATCTCATATCCTTGGGGCAATTTGTTAGTGAAGAGAAAATTAAAAATACAAAAAACTGGGTGCCACTTGAAGGGGGGGATGCCAGGGTTCTTTAAAGCAGTCGCTTAATTCAAATGGCACGTCGGAGGCCCTGCTGCAACTCTACGGCAGCCGAAAGCGCAGCATCAGCCAGGCTGCCGCCACACAGCGAAGCGGGCAGGAGGGCTCACTGGCCAGCGGCTCTCGCAGTGGGGGCTCCGGGACGCTCACACCCACGGGCACACATGGACAATCAAGAGTAAAAGTTCAATCTAGTAAAAGAAAATGGTAAAAACGCAGACGTATAAAATTGGGCATGCAGAACGCAGTGTTTCACACCTCATTGTGACGCGCACGACAGACCCACACCGGCTGTCCGGGCCAATCGGAGCGAGCCAGACACCTCCATCAATCACCGTGCATGTGCACCGATGCCGCGCTCTGCAGACTCGTCTTTTTATGCTGGCGGCAAAATAAAAAATAAAATGAAGTCTAACTAATGCGGTCGAGTCTGATGTCTTCAATGCTTCGACTCTCCCCCGTCCAGTCCAGCTCAGACGCCCGGCTGGCATCACAGTTCCGACTCACTTGTAGGCGTTGGCTTTGTGTTTGGGCAGGAAGGAGAAGTTGGCTGGCGTTGGACCGAGCAACATTTCACTGGGAGACAGAAGAGCAAGAAGAGTGACTTCAACTTTGACCCGCAGACAGTTTTAAAGAGATATCTGTGTGGGGAACTGATAATAATAAATATAGCTGCCAATTGCCAAGTATAGTAGCATGAGTATTGGAAATTAATGGATTTGGCAAATATAGCAGCATGGATATGCATGGACCCAGGGACACAAATGGAAATTGGGCTTCAAGTCATTCAAGACAGAAAACAGGAGACACTTCTTCACACAGAGAGTCACAATCTGAACGAACTCCCCAGCGATGTGGTTGAAGACACAATTTGGGAACATTTAAAAATAGACTGGATAGGATCCTTGGATCACTTAGTTATTAATGGACACCAAACGAGCACGATGGGGCAAATGGCCTCCTCTCAATTGGACACTTTCTTATGTTCTTATGATAGGGCAAATGTACGGACATGGGAAGTATAGTAGCCTGGTACAGTATGTGCATGTATTGTGTTTGGGTTATGTCAATAAAGTAGTTTTGCTCCAATAATGCACATGTATTACTTTCTGTTGTGTAACACATTCTAATACAGTTCAATACTGCAGTTTATGTAATTTAACCATCTCTGGAATTTGATTGACACATGGTGGCCATCTTGTTCTCTCAGCTTGCCTTGAATCGTATCAATCGGACCAGTGGCTTCAGAGAAGATCGTTGAAGATTTCCAGCCAATCCAATATAGCGGTCAAAGCATGTGACCGATCAACAAATCTGAATATAGGTCATAACATAACTTAACACACCACGTCTCACATCTCTTCCATTAGCGGTTTTGGAGAAGATGTCTGAATTCCCACCTGATTTTGATCCAGTCTCCCACATGCTGACTGGCCATCAGCGTCTCCAGGTAGTCCCTGCCCATGTAGTAGGGCGGCCTCTCGTTGATCTTCTGGGGAACGCGCTCCAGCAGACCCACTGGTATATATCTGATGGGCCGGAGGGCAGAGAGTTACAGTCTGCTTAAATCTGCTACTAGCACATGGTAAGTGAATATAAAAATAATAATAATAATAATATACAAACGGGTGACAAATTAAAGGAATAAATGACTTCAAACAGGTGTACTGCATGATACAATTAAGCAATTAACATCCTATCATGCTCTGTGGCATGTATACAAATGCTGAGCAGGACCAGCTGACCTCGATTTTGGATCAAGATGGCAAGAGGAAAGGATCTAAGTGACTTTGAAAGAGGGGTCATTATTGGGGCACAAATGGCAGGAGCTTCAGTCACACAGACGCTCAACTGGCTCGTGTTCTCGACAAGTGGGTGCATGTGTGGGACACCAAGAGAACGGTACAGGCTTGCCTGCTGGACCCCTACAGTGAGGGGGTCCGGAGGCTCCGTTATGCTGTGGGGGGCATTTGTCCCCTTAGAGGGAAGGGTCACTGCAAATCATTAATCATCATTAAAAACATTTCTCTCCTGATGGGAGTGGTCTCTTCCAGGATGACAATGCCCCATCCACAGGGCACGAGGGTCACTGAATGGTGTGAAGAGTATGAAAATGATGTGAATCATATGCTATGGCCTTCGCAGTCACCAGATCTCAAACCAATTGAACACCTATGGGAGATTTTGGACCGACGTGTTAAGCCCCATTCACACAAAAATGCCGGCAATTTGCCAGGAACATTGGCCTGCTTTTTCCTGTTTGCCCCCATTCACACTGGGTTTGAATGACAAAAAATAGCCGTGGAGGATCCATTCACACAGAAATCAGAGACTGCCGGCAAGAGCGCTGTGGCCATGAGGAGGAGATGCTACAGAAGCCATGGATCCGGAGAGCAGACCCGGACTGGCACTGTGGACGTGTGTACAAGTTAGATCATTTCCCCATTTAAAAGATATGGCAAAAGCAGTAAAATACTCTGAGATGGATATTTAGGAGACATCACACTACTGTGTTATTGTATATTTTTATACAGGCAAAACAATCGCCATTCAGCAGTGCAACGCTGATTATAATATTCACAAATATAGCAGCCTATTGTTGTGTTCTGTATAACTGCATACAGTGTGTTTAAATAGACAGCTGGATGCATCACTATTCACACTTATCATACGATTATGATAAAATGAATCGCTTTGCTGGTCAGATCTGTGCACATTCTGCACAATGTGAACGCACCTGTGTATTATTTGGTTGTATCAGAAGTAGTCAAATGTGTTAGACTACTGCATGTAACTTTATTGCCGTCATTTCTTATACACACTAATCATGTAAAATGTAAATATCCAGTGTTTTATTAATACAAAACTTACCGAGCTCACTTGATTATTGCAATATGATCCGAGTCCTGAGAAATCACGGAAGTGAATCACGAAAACAAACCCGAGTTACGAGCCGAGCGCGTTTGTACACAAGGCAAGTGAACAGCACTGACTGATACATTGTTTCAAAGCAAACAAACTGAACCAATTTAGTTTGAAATGAACCCATTGTGAGGGGGCAACACGTTTGCCTGTATGGAGATATTATATTTTGTATTATCTATTGGTATACAACATCTGACGGGTGACAGTAGTTAGCATTAAATACACCAACCTATGGGTTAATCAATAACACTCAGAATTGCAGCAACTATTATCTTCAATCTCTGACATTTCTAACAACCCGGTCCGTTTCTCGTTACGGTGATAAGTTCTTGCTCAAAGGTGGCTTAACCTTGTCGTGTTGTGGTAGCAAAAATGCTCCCCTATTCTAATTGGTTATAGCAGTTAGCCGATGCACTGCATCGACACGCAAGGACTTGACACTAAATTTGCCGGCTATAATTTTCCTGCTTTATTCACACAGACACATTGCCGGCAAATTGCCAGCAATTAGACTAGGTCCCTTGTCAGAAAATTACCAATAACCCATTAACACAGACCTTGCCGGCAACAAAATGCCACCAAATTGCCGGCAATTGTTTCAGTGTGAATGGGGTTTTAGACAGCGCTCTCCACCACCATCATCAAAACCCCAAATGAGGGAATGTCTTTTGGAAGAATGGTGTTCATCCCTCCAGTAGAGTCCAGAGACTCGGAGAATCTGTGCCAAGAGCATTGAAGCTGATCTGGGGCTCGTGGTGTCCAACACCTTACTGACACACTTTATGTTGGTTTTACTTTAATTTATCACCAGTCTGTAGTTGTTTAAATTAGTGAGAGCAAAGTGAACTCTGTGATGGCTCTGCAAAATATAAATTGATGTGATTGATTCATCCAGTGTGCATTAAAACCAGTCAAACCTGCCTTCACACTCCTCAACACTGTTTTTACGATCAGTTTCATCGCCATGTTGTCAACACCGCCGTCCCCGTGGTCAGTGCTGACCGTAGCCCCCCCGGGACGAACCTGCACATGAAGGACAGCCACTCCAGGATGAAGCTGCGCGTCTTCTCCAGGCCCTGCGTGTCGGAGCCCCAGTGCTCCAGGCCGAAGTTGGTGTAGTCCTTCAGCAGGTCGAAGCGCTCTGTGGACGAGATGTCCCAGTGGCGCCGCTCCTTGATCTCCGTGAAGATCCAGGGCTTGATCAGGGCACCCCTGCGAGGGGAACAAGGGACGGGTCACAGGGACCATGCGTGTACAGAGACCGGACGCCCCTCGCCACGGGACACCAAGCAGAACAAACCTCAGCGCTGTGAATGCGACGATACCGTTTTACAGCAGCTTGTCTAGATGAATACTATGGGTTATCCATTGATCTCTGTTCCTCTAATCCAAATAGAGGTTAAACTTCTCGTAAACTAGATTGCAATTAAAATAAATTATCCCATCATAGTGACCTATGAGATGAACACTGACGGAACACTTCATAAAACAAATCTTTAAGCAATGATTTGACAGATAAGATGATTTCCTACAACTTCCTCGAATCTGTGGCACAATGTACTCTGACTATTCTTCGTGGACAGAGCCTGGGCTTCCATATTTGAGATGAGGCAGGTGGATTCACAGATCATATGGGAATAACTGAGGTCAAGTCATGGATGATGTACATTGTAGTCTGATACCCTGCTCTCTACCACAGGCATTGTATAATTATCTGTCAAGTGATCCTCAAAGGCGAACTCAGCCGGCTACAAGGAACGGGGCCCAGGTCTGCAAGTACTCAGAGTACTGTCGCAGCACAGCAGTATTTCACATCCTGCACACGTGAATCTGACCTCTTCCTGCTCATTTGCACGTTTAATTAATACCTTCCGATCATCACTCCAGACACCCCCGTCTCTCTGGCTTTCATCGCATCTTCGTAAGACAGAATATCCCCGTTTCCTGTTCAGGGAAAACACAAACGTTCACTTCTTAATAAAACCCACCCAGCGCATCAGTCCCCTCCCCTGCCCACTCAGTGCCACTCAAGCCTGGCAGTGCTGGACATTTATACAGCATTATTAATGATATCAGCATACTTAAAGGCATCCGAACACAGAGGTTAAAGCCAAGCTTTGATCTTCTTGAGAAGGAAGAACTACGCAGCAAAGGGTTGTGCTCACCGAACAGAGGCACGGGGCTGGCCAGTTTGGCGCACGTGTCGATGTAGTCCCAGTCGGCGGACTTCGTGTAGCGCTGCTCCCGGGACCTGCCGTGAAGCTGGACGAGAGCGTCGAGAGGAATGGTGAGGGCCGGTACGACAGCACGCAGTAACGCTGCACATCTAGCCACGCGGAGCCCCGACTCACCGTGATGAGGGAGACTCCCCAGTCTCTCAGCTCCGGGATGAGCTTGTGGGCAATGTTCGACTTCTCCTGCACGCCCGTCCGGATCTTCACGGTTAAAGGGACATCCAGGACCTGCGAGCGGACGAGACGGACCCTTGTGTTTTAGTGACTGCAGCTCGACAGGCATGCATGTGACTCCTGCAGGCTTTGGTGTCGTTTCTGTGCAGAGCTAAGAGTAGAGGCTGACCAGTGAGGTGAGGACGTCAGCTGCACAGTTCTGGGTCAACACTTTCTCTCTCCTTTCCTGTGCGACCTGAAGCCACTAACCTCCCCACATCACACCATTAACATCCTTTAAAGACATCGTCAGAAGCCATAGTCTACTGCCTATACAGCACAACGTGGTAAAGCAGAGGTTTTTACATTTCAACAGCAGTCCGACTCACCGAGTTCATCCCTCGTACGATCTGCTCAAACTTCCTCGTGCGAGTCATCAGTCCACAGCCGCCGCCCTAAAGACAGAGAGAGGTCAGTCCAAACACGTCCCCCGTCGCTCGCACTGAAAATAACCACATCCGACTACAAGCAGTCAATTATCCGGGACACACAGGTCCCCGTGTCCAAAATCTCATTCAGCTGCTTTAGGGAGGCGTCCAATCACACCAAGGGTTTAAGCCACAGCGAACCCGTGTCTTACCTTGTTGTACACGAGATCGATGGGGCATCCCGAATTGATATCGACAAAATCCACTTCGATGTTGTCGTTCAGCAGCTCGGCACATTTGGTCATGGTGTCCGGAAAGCTCCCTTCCAGCTGGTAAACCAGAGCAAAACACAACCTCTACATGTGTCCCTCGTTAACACTTTACACTCCGTTTCATTTTCGCCTGGTTGGACTTCTTAGATGCACAAGTGTTTAATATGGACATTATACGGAGTACAGGAGTGTGACACCTATCAAATGAAACTAGACAACCTGTACTATAATATTCTGCATCGCTGATCATGATTAGACAGACTGTATTACAGTACTACCAAGTGTTTTCACAAAAACAAAATGCATTTTGTCTCCATTAAAGTCTATGGAACATCTTGATATACCACTCATATTGAAACTTGTATTGAAAGTTGGATGAAAATACCTTAAGAAATTGATGAATAATGTGCATTTGAAAAAAATAGCCTGTGCAGAAAAGTTTAGAGAAAATGTGTACCACAGAATACTCACATGAGGGCCATGTCTCCATTTTAAGGGCCAAAAGTATGTGGAGCCACTCAAATGAATGCATACAAACTACAGAATCAGATTCTGCATTGTTAATCATGATTAGACACACTTATATTGCAACACTAACACCTGTCCCCCCCCCATGATAAACAGCATCATTATGAATTATGAACTATGAATATCCCTATGAATATGTTATGAAAAACAAATGTCAATATAAACTTATTTTTCTTACAATTTTCCCTTAAAGTACTACTCGAAATACAACTTAAGACAAACTGGATGATAATCGGATACAAACTGAAGGAGTTATGATCATTTATTTTGTATGTATTAAAAAGAGCAATTATCAAACTGAGCAAATTTGTCCATTACCTTGCAAGACAATATCTCTTCAGCAACATCAGATCGTAACAATCTTAGTATCATTTGAAAGCCCCAAGTCTCTAGTTTCCAGTGATATATGCATGCCATGCTTTTGGCTATAATATTTCCAGCGTTATTAACAGATACATCTCAACCCGGAAGTGACTGGGGTAAATGTAATGGGTTAAGAAAGTAATACATTTAAAAAGAACATCTATATTCGACTTTCACCATTATAAAAAGATCGAACAAATGTTCTCTGGTCCGGCCAATGCAGTCCTTTTCACAGCCACACGAGGGCCTACACCAGGTCTAGACGTTTGGCCAACCTTCGACTCGGCCCACACATTCCCGCAAGTTAAAAGGCCATCGTGGAAACGATACTCGCGGCGTCAACTGACCTGCACACCGAACAAGTCCTCGGACTCGTGTCTCTTGAGGAGCGCCCACTCCGAGGCCTGGCCCTGCAGCAGGTTCGTGCACATGGCCATCTCTCCACACGTGATGTCAGCCCCAAGCCGCTTGCATATCCGACGGAAAGGGAGATTCCCGCACTGCAGATGCACCCGGACGGAGGGACACAATGAGAGACGTGTGGAGAAACATAGACCCCACAAAACACACGCGTGACAGGAGGACTACAGTCGAAGCCTGTTGAATACTACGGGATTCCTCCGCTGAGCCGGTTTTGACATTAAGATTAATTTGTTCCCAGGAGACTTTCCATAGCTTTTTGTTTTACTTACGGTGGTTAAGGGAGCAAGGTAGAGCTTATCAGTGAAATCCACCTGAAAATAAGAAAAGTGACATAATTAATATTTCACTTGCTATATGGAGAGCTTGATTTAGTAACTTTAAAAAAATCTAAAATTTTAACATTGGAGGGACCCTATATGGTACAAGCAAACAAATCTACCCATTATATCAGCTACACATGACACTAACGGCTCATAATGGCCCAGCTTTTAATTCCAGTGCATCACATCTGATATAAAGGGTAAAATGAAGCTATTTTCGGCTACAGGTTGCCTTGAATCGCCCGAGTAAAACCCATTTCTTTCACACAGAGAAATGTCAAGTAACTTTTCTGCACCACTGTAAATCCCCTTTGTCATCTGTGCCTTTGACTGGGGGGAAACCCGTCTAAGCTTGACTGATTAAGGGCCCTCGGTCTTTATGACATCAACACAACTTACTCGTTTCTTCTCACAAGGCCGCAGCTTCACAACGTCGGCGTCCGTCAGCGCGCCCAGTGTCTTCAGAGGAGCCCGTTTCTCAAGGCTTTCTTGCGCCAGGTCCAGACCCTTTGTTTCCACGGAAGAGGGGACGCCGCCATCCTGGGCGTCGTCTGGTTGTCGCTTGCTTCCCGCCTCCTGGACCCCGGTCGGCCCCTCGACACCCCCTGGGCCGGCCGGCGGGGTGTCCGGTGCCGAGTTCTCCCCCGCTGCCGTGGGGAGGTTGCCAGGCGTGGCCCCGTTCGTGCCGTTCTTCTTGGCCGCGCTTCCCTGATGGCTCCCTTTGTTGATCGTCTCGAGGAAGTCCTCCGAGGCGCTGAAGGACACCTGTCTCTTCCGCAGGCGCTGCTGCAGGTCCTTGTCCAGGCGGTTCTTAACCGTCACTCGGCCCTCCGTCTTCTTCAGCAGCTCCTCGTTCACCAGGTTCTTGAAGCCCTCGCCGATGTGCGCCTTGGAGAAGCGGCAGGTCAGGCCGTAGCAGCACTTCCCACTTGTGTCGAAGATATAGCAGCGCTCCCCCACGTCCGCGGGCTTCAGTGCCAGGTACTCCGAGATGTCGTGGAAGAACTTGCATTTCTCTCCGAAGAAGCACTTGCTTGCATTCTCCTAAAACACATAAAAAGAGGAACATTTTATATATATTTTTAATATGACAAGTTTACATTACTACTACTAGACTAATCTGCAGAACTGAAACACAAATCATGACCTACATTAGATAAAACATCTCACTTCAGTTCCTTAGTCATATTTTGATTACACCCTTTAATTGTGGGAATGCCAAACCACAACTGCTGCTTCAAATTAGAGGCTCCTCTCTCCTTGGTTGAAAGATGTTGTCTGAGAAAGCAAGTAGGGAATGCGTTGCTATTAAAGGGATGCCGAGTAAATACACAGACATGGAGATGGATATATATATATAGACAGATACAGGACACAGCGGCTGTGATCTGCGCAACATCGGTACACTCACCTGCACAATAGAGGGGCACAGCCTCCGGTTATCGTAGCTGTTTGGTTTCATATGAGGCCTGCTCTTAAACTGCCCTCGTGCTCTCTTATCCCGTCTCTTCCCTCCTTCCTTCCCCTCGTCTGCCAATTTGATCTTCTTTGCCTGAGGCTCCTCGGTCACATCCTCTCTGGACTCTTGCGCCTCTCCTTGGGCTTCGCTTCCTTCGGCAGTCTTCCCCACGCTCTCCCTCCTCGCATCTAAGGATTCGTGGAACTGCTCTTTGGTCGTGAGGTACCTGCACGGGACAACAGATCCGGGACAATTCAAATTGCAACAGATGCAAACAAAGCCATGACAAGAATATCGGAAAGTATCATGCAACTGTTAGCGGCTTACTGAGTCTTAATAGCAGCGACTCCTTTGTCATCATTCACTCTGGCTTTTGCTTCAGCTGGAGGTCGGCTGCTTCTGTTCTCTTCCATTATCCCCTTCATTACAAAAGGAAGAAAATTCAACATACATGGCAATAGTTTGTTTAGCAGAACATACAGGATGGAGTCAAAGATGCTGTGCTTTGATGTGCACTGAAGGCAGCACAGCAGCGCGGGTGCGAGTCACGTGCTGATGCCCTGTCCCGGGACAGTACGGTCACGTGCTTCGTGTGCGTCCCATGCGGTGCAAGAAAACCTAAATTCCCAACGGTTTTCAAGTTAAAACAATATCCCACCCGTAGGTACACGTTAGCACGGACCAGTATACAGATATAAACCTGAAAGTTCAGTACAATGCCCATGCAGACAGCTTTCTGTGACAACATCTGTTATGGCAGCAGCACTGAGGTCAACGGGTCCGTCCTAACACCTCCACTGCCGCACGCACTGCCCTGCTAATTCAGAGACCAACCTGCTCAATGCGTCGTAAAGCAAACCCGTGCAAGCCTTACAGATACGTTGTCGGGTTTCATGGGTTTGGTTTTATTCATGTTTTATATATAACACAGATACAACATCCCATTAAGCGGTAACTGAATGAATTCACCGTAAAGCGAAAACTAACCTGTTGTCTGGTTCTGCTATTTTGGCTCCGCGGTTTAGAGAAACCCCAAAACACGTGGGTTCTGGTGCAACAGCTGTATATGTCCGTGCTGCACGATTCAACGCGAGCAATCAGTTCCAATTGCACTGAGATTGCATGGGGTACACGGTATGAGTTTGATAGACCACAAACCAGTTCAATTAAAGAAGACATTCAAGTTCCAGAAGACTCTTTGTTTTGACAGTAGAGTGTGAGATTTTGTGTTGGTTTTTTAACCAATAAACTACGATAATAATAATGTGTTATTTCACTTATGTTGTAAGTCGCCCTGGCGACTGCCAAGAAATAAAAAAATAAATAATAATAATAATATTTCAACAACTAATATAGAAGCAAATTGGTGAAATGGGCCCATGAAGATGTAGATGTAAATGTTTCCTTCAAGACTTCATGAAGTGTGACTTCAGACACAGATCTGTTCTCCCTCGACAGTCCAATACTCATCTGACCCCTCTGGACAGCAAGCCGTAGAGCAAATGGGGGGCCACCTCTTTCATGAGTGTTCATGAGTATTCAAGTTTTCTGTAATGGATCCGATTTTTCCAAATAAAATTGAAAAGCATCTGGTCTATATTTTTCAGCCTTTTACACTCAACATGAAGTGATCGTCCTGCATATGAAAGTCTAGAGATGCCCTCTGCTTTAATAAGCAAGACTCTACCCCTCAGAGACAAACCCCTTTGCAGCCATTGGTTCTGCTTCCTTTGATAGGGATGAAATAGGGAGAAAACTTATCCTGTTGCTTCCTGCAAACAGTGATGCATAAATATGTTACTTTGTCACATTCCTTTACAGACAGCATCTGTTTGTTGATATTCAGATACAAACCAGATGCTTTACAGCATTGGTTCCTAGCCCTGGTACTGGAGGAGCACCTGGCCTGCTAGTTTTTGTTCCAACCAAGATCTCAATTACTTCATTGAATCTTAATTGGGTTAGCAATCTGCTTAGATTTGACTTTTTAAATTGTGTAATAAGAGTTGGTTATTTAATAAGCTATTTATAAAATTCTATACACAACGTAACCCCTCTACTGTTTACAATCATTAAAAGGCTCTGATTTAGGAAATTATTCGTTCAATTAAGGGTTCAATTAAGTAATTGAGAACTCAGTTAGAACATGAACCAGCAGGGTAAGGGATCCTCCAGGATCAGGGCTGGGAAACACTTCGTAATGTTATTGTCAATAACATGAAGTGCTAGCGCAGGGGTTTTCAAACCGGTCCTGGAGTACCCCCTGTCCTGCTGCTTTTTGTTCCGACCTAGGTCTTAATTACTTAATTGAATGGTATATTGCTTTGTTTGGTAATGAAGGGTTCAATTAAGCAATTAAGACCTCAGTTGGACCAAAAACCAGCAGGGCAGGAGGTACTCCCCTGTGCTTGGGGAACCTGAGGCGTCTCTCAAAAAAAGTGTGGTGTCGTCGGACAGCTGACTTATTGTTCTCTCTCTCCCTTTCAGAGTACTCACTGATACAGCTGGAAATAATCTGAGTGGCAAGGAAGAGAGAGGTGAGATGGGGCAACCCTGCCTGATGCCCCTCTGCAGATCAAACCTATATACCCGAGTTTAGTTTGACTGATCTATTATTATTTCCCGAGGCAATGAAAAATAAAATGATGTTCCACTGTATCAGATGGCTTTACTAGTGTGGGCGCTATTTCGGCTGTATGGTCAGTATAAGCCTAATAATCAGCATCATTATTAATACACGGGGGTTATAACCATTGTATTAACATCCTACCTATAATAACAGTAATGCTTATTCTGCGCATTTGTGTGTAGCAATGTGATTTCGTGCTGCTACAAATACCACAGCAGTAACATAGTTTACCCAGCGAGGGTCCTCTATCTACACTACAGCACAGCAGAAGAGATAAGAATATGCGCATGCGTGGTGCAGGGGCTGCTGGGACTGTGTGAGGGGATTTAAATGAGGCGTGCATGTAACTACGCCCCGATTGTGACGTCAGAACGGTTTCGCCGGTGGAAGCGGACAGACTGACTGTCATTGTCTTTACTCGTGTTGTCGCAGTAAGACGCGTATTCTTTTGAGGCATTAGCAATTAGGAAATAACACTTACTACCCAGCAACAAAATTGTTACATAGTGTTATTCAATTAACAATAAGTGCAATACATGTTGTGCATGAAATGAAAAGCCTCTTTCATCGTTTCGTCTATGAAATGAATTACACATTGTTCATTCCTTGTAGAGAAATGTGTGTAACATGCATGGAATTATGTACCCATACAAACTGGCATGACATGGGATTCGGCCCCGGCACCTCGAACACGGCTGTTTCCTCCTGGGCAAGCGTAAGGATCTGAGCGACTTTGACAAGGGCCAAATTGTGATGGCTAGATGACTGGGTCAGAGCATCTCCAAAACTGCAGCTCTTGTGGGGTGTTCCCGGTCTGCAGTGGTCAGTACCTATCAAAAGTGGTCCAAGGAAGGAAAAGCGGTGAACCGGCGACAGGGTCATGGGCGGCCAAGGCTCATTGATGAACATGGGGAGCGAAGGCTGGCCCGTGTGGTCCAATCCAACAGACGAGCTACTGTAGCTCAAATTGCTGAAAAAGTTAATGCTGGTTCTGATAGAAAGGTGTCAGAACACACAGTGCATCGCAGTTTGTTGCATATGGGGCTGCGTAGCCGCAGACCAGTCAGGGTGCCCATGCTGACCCCTGTCCACTGCCCAAAGCGGCTACAATGGGCACGTGAGCATCAGAACTGGACCACGGAGCAATGGAGGAAGGTGGCCTGGTCTGATGAATCATGAGTTCAAGGTGTTGACTTGGCCTCCAAATTCCCCAGATCTCAATCCAATCGAGCATCTGTGGGATGTGCTGGACAAACAAGTCCGATCCATGGAGGCCCCACATCACAACTTACAGGACTTAAAGGATCTGCTGCTGACGTCTTGGTGTCAGATACCACAGCACACCTTCAGAGGTCTAGTGGAGTCCATACCTTGACGGGTCAGGGCTGTTTTGGGGGCAAAAGGGGGATCTACACAATATTAGGCAGGTGGTCATAATGTTATGGCTGATTGGTGTATATGTACATATCAGGATAAAATTAAGTTTTTGGCCAATAGCCACTGTGTCTGGTAGAAGGACAAAACTTACCAGCCACTGATTGTTTTTACGAGGCCAACATCACCAGAAATGCATGAGGGTGCATAAATGTGTTGTGAACATGTTAAAACATGACATTTATTCAGGTAATTAATCAATCACAATAACAAAAGCAAATCCCACACCTGTATAGACTCTTATGGGTGCATATGAGGGAGAAGGATCTGGATAGATAAAACATGCTCCCACACACAGTTTCTACTTGTCTTTGACCAAAACACTGCATTCTATTGAATTATAACAGTTGCTAGTAGAGACAGTGTGTGAGATTTTCAAATTAATCCCATATGCAATAACATGGCAGCTAATGGGCATCTGTATCAACACACTAAACTAATGCATGAGAAGTGGTGTTATATGGTGACACACTGTTGCTCTTCATCCTCCTCTTCCACTTCACTGCTACTCCCTTCTCTGGGTTTCTGCACGTCATTGAAAGTCATTACATTTCAAAGTATTTTCTTAAGGCCCTTAAAAGTCATTAAAATGAATGCTGTCATTAAAAGTCATTGTTTATAAGCTACAATGTAAAAGTCTGTTTCTCTCTCGCATCTGCACATAATCAGACACCTGCCTTATCAGCCGAGAGTGCCAGGGCTGAGCGAGGTCCTTTGGATTGGGTGAAAAATACATCATCTCTAGGGATGATGACAGACAGTAACGTCCTTTCCATCGGTCAATACCATGCCTATGTTGCGCAGTTGCGCAAACGCCAGCAAAGACGCAATGTAAAGAAACCGCACACTTCACTCTTCACGTCTCTATGGCAAATCGTTTCGCCTTAATTTCATACTTCGTAATTGATGAATACTTATCTAACACCACAACTTTGTTAAATAAATATCTATGTAAAAACGCATTATTAGAAGACGGAATGGAATGGCATAATAACAGAAGACCTGTGAACTCTCATATTATTATTGTTACCCGACATTATCACAACTTTTTATTGTCACAATTTCAAATTAACTATAAAGGTTGTGACTGTTTGTTTAAAGGAATATTTTGCAATTACATCTGTCACTGACCGATGTTTTTCGTTTTCAATGTGAGCTGCCTTAACATTAGCGTCCTTGTGGCAATGTTGTCCGGTCACAACTGGGAAATACAAAATGTGTAAGACCTATCTAGCTAGCTAATTTACACAATGTACTTGATTAAACGATTGACTTTCCCACGTTTCCAAACCACACTCAACACAGACTGCCGTCTACATTCGGAAACAGAACTGTGCGTTCGAGTTGCAGCGAATAGCAAATAAAGAGCCATAGCCGACTGTGTGTGTAATATGGATGTGTTTGTTGCGCCCCTTTCCTTTTCTGTCATTGCTAGTTTCACAGCAGGGTGTTTGGCTTTGGTGGGTTAACAGATCAGCTGTGGATTCGTGGTATTTTAATTGCACTGCACATATTATACACGTATGCGCTTCTTTGTAGCGCAGATTTCTGCACATATGCGCAGATCTGCAGAATTTCGCCGATTGTGCGTATATGAACTTTGTCAATGCAACTATTATAATTCTAAAATAATTCTTTGGTATACAGCATCTTTGGACTGTTCTCTACAAATATTCTATAAGAAAAGTTCCTACATGAGAAATATGGGAGCAATGAACAAATGTTCTAGACAAAAAGTCAATTTTGTCCAATTTTCTGACTGTAATGACGCACTCTGACCACTTGTGGCAGCATATATCATTTCTGACTGAGAAAACAAGATTCAGGCGCCATCTTTGGCAGGTACGTCGTAAAAACTAAGAGCTATCAGTCACTTGCAACAGTATTACAATGTTAAGTATCTGTTTAAACACAGACACTTCTGCAAGCAAATACAAATAGTGTAAACTGAGATTTGCTATAGTGAGGGATTGTTTCAGCTGTAGAGAAGCGAAAGTGAAACATAGAATTAAAAGTGATTCACAAAACACGAAAATACAAGTTATTCAAATAAATACATGAATATGAACAATGTACAACAGCAGTGGCGTTGCTGGATCTGTAGCGGTGGGTTATTGCTTTAATTTGAAAGTCATTTCCAACCGAGACCGAGTGCCACCGCGAGTGCATGACTGTTTAATGTTGGTGCAACACGGGGCACGACTTTGTGCTCTTCTCTCTCAGCGAAATCATAACTCACAGTAACATGTTATATACGCAACTGTAAAAGCAGAGTTGAAAGGGTGAACATAATACCTTTGCTGTGTGAGCTACACCCCAGAAAACGTACAAACATCGCTCAGGCGCAATAGTACAAATGAATTGGAGCTATTTGCTCCTTAGTGATATACTTTGCTTTTCCAGCTGTAAATATATATAACGCACACATCAGAAATCAACGTGATAACTATATGAAACACCAGTTATGCAACTAAATAAGCTTGAGAATGTAACTGCAAATTGAAGAGCAGCAGCAATCTTAAGCTACTTTAATGTTTAGATTGTGTTTTAAAGCAAATAAAATGAAACTTAGAGAATCAAGTGTTTACTCATATATTATGATATTAGAGGTATTGATGGTATTACTAATGTAATTAAATTGATATATTTAAATCAGATCAGTGTAGTTGGATTTTGAGATTGTAACTGGCAAAAATAGAGGGGAAACTTGACCACGAATACTCTGCTTACCAAAACCTTTAAGCAAAAACTGTTGTCAACATGTGTCTTCATCTGATTAATATTGTAATGAGTCTGAAACCATACATTTCTCGACTGCAAGCACCTGGAAGCCTCAAAAGTTTCCTGCAACTTCTAGTTATTATTATCATTATTATTATTATTATTATTATTATAAAAACTGTTGTACCACTTCACCATCTTAATAAAAAGAAAATGAAACTGTTTGCATTGGTTTCCAATTTATTACGGAGCCTTGGGGTGCGCCTGTGAGGAGACAGAGCAGTAGTTCTGAGGAGAGGTGGGGTCAAGGGTTGGTTTCATGAGGAGTGGGATGACAGCAGCTTGTTTAAATGCAGAGGGGAAACAGCCAGAGAGGAGGGAGGAGTTGAGGAGCGTGGAGATGAAGTGGAGGAGATCAGGAGCAGTCGCTAGGAGGCGAGTGGGGAGAGGGTCCAGGGCACACGTTGTGGGTTTGTGATATAGGAGGAGAGAGGAAAGGTCAGAGTCTGAAATAGGTGAGAATGAAGAAAAGGAAGCTTGATTGGTGGGAGACTTTGGGTGGCATGGGAGAGGAGGCGGGACTGTTGAAGAGCTTTCAGATGTTGGTGATCTTGGAGGAGAAGAAGGACGTAAAATCATCAGCAGACAGAGAGGAAGGAAGAGGAGGAGGAGGGGGAGAAGGTAGAGTAGGGGCTGTTGTAATTTAAATGAGCTTCTCTCTCAGTCTCTGTCTCTCAGTACACCTCGCTCCTGCCCCCTACCCTCCTCTCTGCCTCCACAACAAGACGTCAGGTCAATAACTTAGGCTACTTCGACATTAGGAAATGTGATCGGTCGGCTTCTGCCACTTTAAAGAAAAGTGTCCATCCGTGTTACCCAGTTGGTTTGGTGTCTGTGGATGCCCTCCCATATTTCAAGCCACCGTTGATTACTCCATTTAAAAGGCAGTAGGGAGATAGCCAGCTGAAGAACTCAGTCTAGATGATGCATAGATGATAAAATGTATTTATTTAACATGCCAGGCCTGGAAGGGGCCTGACATGGAAGCTTCCCACCTCAGTAGGGACTCTCACTGAATATCAAAAGTATACAGCTTTAATACATTGCAAGACATGTGGGTCTGTGGGCTGGGTCAATCACTGGGGGTTTCCCAGAGTGTTATCTTGAGGTCAGATTTCTGACCCTTGTAATGTTCACGGTAGTCTTCCTCGGGATCCAAAGAACAGATGTCTTCCTTTGATGTGCACCAGGAAGATTCGATCCCACGGTCGTCATTTAACAACTGTCAATCACTCATTAACAAAAACAGTTCCTGCCAATCTGGAGAAACGATTAAGTCCATAAACAGACTTTTAACAAACAGCTGTGGGCCCTCTCTCTCTCTGCAGTTTGATCCTTTTATTATTGACAGGAATGTCTAGAGGGTATGCCCTGAACAACTTGCAAAGTGGATGTTGCTAGCATAATACATTTACTTTGCTTGGTCTGCATATTATTATTAATATAAAACATAATACAGTTTATATAAAACATTAATAACGGCTCTTCACCAGGGATGCCAGTTTTGCTTATAAACCACTCAATGGTCTTGCCCAACCAACCAGTCGCTTGTAACTTAGTTTTCCGCTTTCTGGTATATTTTGGGCTTGTTTTAAGCCGCGGTCGCTTGTTGAAAATGAGCAAAGGTGTCACAAATCATGTCCATATTATTTGTGCTTGCAACTACTCGTAAATGGTGAGTAAATATGCTAATCAAAATGTGCCACTACTGAACCATCAAATGCATGATTCGGATTGGACATTGTAGACATTCGTTTTTTTGCGCAACACCATTGATTGACGTTAATATCAGTCAACCAGCATTCCCCACTATTGTTTTGTTCGTTAACCTGTTCCACTCTCTGTGTAAAGACAGGCTGGCTCAAGGATAGAAGTGATGCAGTTACTTGCTTCCCTCCCTCCAGCAGCTGTTGTTTCTGATCCCCTTCCCTTTTCCCAGCAACACTGAGATGTCGCACTCATGTAAAGTAACTGAACCAGTACCTGCACTGTGCATCTCCGGCTCGCTCCCTCTAACCCCCTTTTCTCATCTGTCTCTCCAGCCGCTGGACCTGAGCCCTAGAACTGCGCCTGAGGACACCCTGGCCCGATGACTGCTCCAGTGCCGCCCCTTGTCACAGTGCACTGGGTTTAACTCAGCGTGTGACGGGAGGGAAATCAGAAACCGCAATCTATTCATGTATTAATTGTATTAATAATATAAATCAATAAATAACTCGGTTTAACACGTGCAATACGTCTGTGTGTCCCTCTGTGCCCCTGAAACACTTGAAATACAGTTAAAGCTGAAGTGAAGTGACTTTTCATTGTTGAATATGTAAAGTCACTACAAAAGGGCTGCAATATGTACAATTGTTTTCACTCTTCATCACTTTAACAAAATTTCATTAATGAAAATCAAACCCCAGATTGCCACAGCCATCTGTATGGGACTAGTTTCTACTTTCTCATGTTTGAATGGTTAAGCAGATGTTGATGTTATTAAATATTTAGGTTTTGTTAAACTGTTTTTTACACAAAGGTTTTAATAATAGTGAGAATAAAAGCTTTCAAACCACATTTCTATATTCTTTTATCATCTTAGATGTATAGCACAGCAAGACCATTTAAAAATATAATTAATAATGATGCCATCCTGGTTTGCACAGCTGATTGTGGCTCCAGAGCAGCAGTGTGGAGCATTGCCATCCCTACAACACAACCTCCTATATACAAACTATGAAAGGTCAGTACACAATAAAATAAAGCTGCAAGGAGCAGCAACGCAACCAATGCAAGGCTCCTCAGTGTCTCAGTTCAATAGCAATTTGAGCTACACATAACTACAACAACTCAACACAACTCAACACATTTCATTACAACGCAGCACAGCGCTTGGCTAAGGCGCTGCGAGTCTATCCAATCAGCGCTCTCATGCTGTTGACCAATGATGCGGGTTTATTTGACTAGGACACGCCCCTGCCAGAAAGGGCGTGGTTTCGGCATAACTCGGCTAGAATCCCGCCCTCCTGTAAGACTGTACCACTTCAGACATCGGGAGGGGTGTTGTGTGGTGTTTTGTTAAAGCAGACCGTGACTCAGTGATTAATTGGTAGATAAATAGCAGTTATAATAGACACGCATTCAGAGTATTTACAGACATTGTGCAAATACGGTCCCAGCAATAAGTACGAGTTCCCATTAAAGTGGGTCAGTCCGTGAACTTGAAGAAAACGCGGCGTCATCTCTAAACTCGGCCATTTTCTGGAGTGAGGTGCCGCGGTGAGCTCTGCACTGCTTCTTGTGTAATAAGTTGTGAATATTGATGTTTTGAGTAATATTTTCAATACACGAGTATTTCTTTATAATCAAATATAAATCAATATAAAAAGATTTACGTGAAGGGATGTCTACATTTTAACCACAGTTGTCTCTTTTTAACGACACATTTGCGGAGAGGTAGCAGATCAGACATATAATGTGATTTTATGTTCGCTAAAATAATGTTTTATATACGGTTACTTCTTGTTTTGTATAATACTTTAAAAGGTGTTCACGTTGTCTGCGCTCTTCGGATTGCAGTTTGTGTAATTCACTGCTAATGGAGTCGGCGAGCTGCTGCTTTTAGGGTTGTGAGGAAGCTCGACTCTGGGCTCAAATTAGCGCCATAAGTAACGCATTCAAAATAAAAAATATTGTAAACAAAAAAGTGTAGAAAACAATGGATGTAGAGATCAAAAATAAAAATGGAAATCAGAATGTATAGAATTGTAAACAAATATATCGTAAGCGAATAATGTTAAATCGAGAGCAGGTCTGCGAGCCTCGCTTTCGCCGCCGGCTTCTTTGCCTTCGTTTTTTTTTTTTCCGTTTAGGAGTTTTGGCGCGGTTTTGTCGTGAGGGCGGGGTTTACAGGATCACGGGTCTCCATTGGTCCCGCAGGTTTGAGTGACGGAACTTCCTGACCCAATCAGTGAGCAGGTGGGCTGGTCTGGCAGTCGCCTCTGCAACACATCTGACTGACCCATAGACTGAGTGGTGCGACTACATGGCCTCGGAGTTTAATTATAAACAAAGCTCGAATCCGCTTTCGCACATGTTTAGCAAATCCAACACTAGAATATCAACCAAACGAATTCGAATTTGTAGCAAGAGATTCCTGTCTACCAACACGCAACACAGACATGCATGCAGTCATTTACTTAGTACGGTCCAGTGTATTACAGAGAGAAGTGGTGATGTGATTGTTACAGATAGGGCATGCTGTGGGAGCGCTGCTCCGGCACTCTAAAATCCTTTTAAAATTTAAAAGACTCTGATTTAGGAAATGTGTTCAATTAATGGTTCAATTAAGTAATTAAGCACGGTTGAGAACCAGCGAATTAAGTAATTGAGAGCTGGGTAGGGGGTCCTCCGGGATCAGGGCTGGGACCCCCTGCTCTACAATCTGCACATTGTGACCGTGGTGCTCTTGTGCAGTTAGTGCTCTTTATTTCACTGGGTTTGGAGTCTCCGTAGCGCCGCTGTGTGCTCGTGTTATTATTGTTCATTGCGGTTTTCTTGTGCTTTTCTTTTCCAAACTGAAACGCAACGGTTTTCTTGCATTGCAGACATCGCCCTGTGCTTGTGAGGGGACGACCTGTTCCTGTCCAGATGGGACTCGCCTCAGGGTCCACGTCTGTGAGACATGACGCAGCCTGCAGACCCGGCCGTTACAGCTGTGACCGCTCTGCCATTGGCTGGAGTCGACCACGTGGTGTGGCCTGCTTGAGGATCCTGTGCGTCTGAACTGCGCAGCTCTTCACTGTTCAGGGTGTAGAAATGGACGATTCGAGGTGGCAGTGCAGTGTTGGGAGGGTAGAGGGGTGTTCAGTAATTCTCTGTCTACCTTGGGTGCAGGTTTGAATGTTCACCCCCTGCAGCACAGTGGAGCAGGGCTGGGTTTTGCGGGAGGAGATGGTGTCGGTGTGCCTGATCTGCGCAGTGTGCGAGGACTCTATTCCTGATGTGCGTCTCTGCCTGCCCTGGCTGCTGTGGACGCCCCTCTGAGTTCAGGTTAAGAGCACGCTGAACTGCCCAATGCACCAGCCGTTCAGCTACCCCCTGGTTTTTGAAATCCCTGTCCAGCATGCTCCGCAGTCCTGATGACCCACTGGCGAGAAACGGCCGTTGATGGGGGGGGGGGGGGACGCAGTTTCGTCCGCCCCGCTGACCGACCCCGTTGTCTAACCTGCGGCACTGCAAGAAGAGTGTTGAGTGGGGATTTGGCAAGGGACAGCAGCGTCTTGGCTACCGTGATGGCCACGATCTGCTGCCGGGCCGGGTCCTGGCACAAGGCGTCTACGGCCAAGGAGCTCAGGTTCAGAGCACGCTGACCTGACAATCGCACAGGTCGTTCCAGCTACCCTATGTTTTTTCAAATTCCTGTCCGGCATGCTCCGCAGCCACCGGAAGATCTTCTCCTTGACCGGTGACCTTTCGACCACTTGGATCACCTGGACCATCAGCTTGTCCCCCAGCATCAACCGCCTGCAGAAGATATCCCTGTCTGCCAAGAGCGGGAGCTCGCAGAGATGACACAGCAGGTCCTGCAGGATATTCAAGACGTATGTCTCGTAGTCAAAGCGGCTATGCGCCAGTCCGTCAGCTGTCCCAGTGACTGGTGAACGTCTTGACTGCCAAGCTGGTCTTCATGTCAGACGGAAGATTTTCCGGGGGCCTGGCTGAGGACCTCTCTGATGACACTGACAGATCCACCCAGAGAGAGCCTCATTTTCCATCTCCAGTTGGAACAGCAGGTCCACACTGTTGATGCCCTCCATCTGCTCTCTGTAGATGTGGCGTGCAATCCCGCTGATGGTTCGGTCCTCTCCCCTTGGCCTGTCGCCCTCCCTGTGGACCACCCGCAGGCCTGGAGAGGTGGACACATCACCTCCTCCACCAGAGGACGGGCCAGCAGGCTCAGACAAGAAGCCCCTCTCTCAGCCAGGTAGGGGCTGATGTGCAGCAGCAGCCGGGTCATGATGTCCTTCTGTGTCTGGTTGCCAACAGCGGTTGCGTGTCAGAGTACAGACTGGAATTGGTCATAGATGCTCATCGAGCCGGACTTGGGATGCAAACGGACAGAGGGAACACCACGGCGCCCAAACAGGCCGAGGGAACGGCGACCCAAACGATGCGACTCCAAGTCGAGAAGACTTCTGCAGAGTAAACTGACTGGTCATTAGTTACAGTGCATTGATCACACAGAGCACACACACAACTAAGGCATAACACATAGAACACACCCAAAAACATCAAAGGGGAAAATTGAACTAATGCTGATTTGTGTGACCAGTCACTGGCCCCTAAAGTTGATCCTGTCTTTTCTGTTTTGTTGAGACATCAAAACATTGAAACTAACGCTCAGTCTCTTATATTGTGTTTATCTTTTAATACATGTGTTTTAGATGGGTCCCCTTTCCTATAACATGTATCCTTTCATATTTGGTACATTGTGGGGAGAAACTATCACTGGACAACTAGTTTGATATTGTATTGATAAGATGTGTGCATTTTGGTTAAATTGTTCTTACTGGGTGGGGCTTACTTTTGAGGTGAATTGTTTGGACTGTGTGATTGTGTTGGAAGTCACTATTGGGTTATTTGTGTCTTCACTGGCAGAAGCTAGTCTTTCCCATTCAGCCCTGTTGTGTAGAAAACCCTTTTGATGTTGTGAAATAAAGCTTCCTTGTTTAAAACTGGTCCTATTGTGTATTGTGGTTGTTTCCTTTAGTATAACTGTAGTCTTTCTCCCCTTCTAGCTCTTCCAGGGTTAACCAAGGTGGCGGCCGCTTCGCCGGCGCCTGGTGAGCCGGTCCAGAGCCTGGAGTGTCCAGATACGAAGGTCACACATTTAGAAATCTCACCCGTTTCCAGCAGCCGGACCAGCCTCTTCAGTTCCATCAATCGTGACCCACGTTGTTTGTGTGGCTCCCAGATAAAAAAGAAACTCATCACAGTAGAGTCACGTGATTTATATCAGTGTTTCCCAGCCCTGGTACTGGAGGAGCCACTGCCTAATTGGTTCTGGCTCTGCCGATGGCTCTCAATTACTTAATTGAAGATTAATTAACAATCTGCTTAGATTTGACTTTAAATTATGTTGGTTTAAATCATGTTGGTTCTGTAACAAGTTATTTATACAATTATGTACTTCAACCCCCCTACTGTTTAAAATAATGAAAAGGCTCTGATTTAGGAAATGTGTGATTTATATCATTAAATCTATATGTGTTTCATCCAAATATAAACAAATTTCAGTTGAATGTATAATAAGGGCCACAGTGAGTAGCGGTCAGGGCTTGGGTTCAGTCCCAGGTGTAGACCCTGCTGCTGTTCCCTTGAGCAAGAGGGAAGAAAAACTACTATAGAGGGGTAATTATATGTAAACATAATGTGTGCTGAAAAATATATAAATCAATATCCAATTTCTGAAAATGATGCCAGAAGACTAACTGCCTCCTCTCACTCTCCTTCCTCCAGAGCTGCTCCTTCTCATCCCTGGCCCCTAAGTGGTGGAACGACCTGCCCACCGTAGTCAAAACAGCAGAGTCCTTGACCTCATTGCTGCGCTTACTCAAGATGCATCTTATCAGACAGTACTTATAATATTAGTCCTTTTAATCCCCATTAGATAGCACTTCACAGTTTTATTTGCTTCTTGTGTTTTTGATTGTTTTCCTCCTTGCTCCCTTTCTCGTAGCCCTTGACTGTGACCCTACATCTTGACAGCACTTAGCTTTTACTGTCCAGGATGTACGACCTCTCTTAGTGTACTTGCCTGTGTAAATTGTAAGTTGTAAAATGTATTATATTTTAAATTGCTATGTTGTATGTAAATTGAATTTGTAATAATTGATGAACTGTATTTTTGCACTTTGATTTGCACTCATGTTGTAAGTTGCCCTGGATAAGGGCGCCTGCCAAGAAATAAAAAATAATAATAATAATAAGAGGCCAACTTTTACTCTAGATTAATTATGGTCCATATTTACTAAATGCAGCATGGTGAGAAGATCAAATCTGAAATGTCCGACAAGCACAAAGCTCGCACTGCCGTCCATGCAAACAGGCCTCCTGAAGAGAATCGGGTGTTGATTCAGGAGATGAATGGGAGTGATATTTATTCCCCAGTCAGCTCAAATGGCAGTTACATAGGAGACATAATCACAGCAAGGTCTCAATTTGACAAAGGATTAACAAACGTGTTACTGAAAACTGGAGTGAAGACTCTCCTCAGGTCCTTATTTAATGCGTATTAATAATATCTACTGTAGGGCCCAGGAAAACAGCACAGGGTCAGACCTCCCCAGCAGAGAAGTGATCAGTGCTGTTTCATCATCCATGTCTCCAAATACAAAAACAAAACCTGTCTGTGTCCAGCAGTGGGGAAATATGAACTTTTAAGATCAGGTCAAACATTTAAGATATAAGATCAGATTTGAATACTAGGTCAATGATTGATTAATTGTCCCCCACTATCCAGTTTAAGGAAGTGTGTTCCTAGAGTCTCGCCATGTGATTGTTGCTGTGTGTTGTGTGGATCAGCCAATCCGCGGCGGGGAGGCAGGGGGACATATTCCCCGGTGCACAAAGGTCGTCGAGGGGAACCCAGTGCGCATGCCCAGACGCGAGACGGGCACTAACCAGGAAGTCGGCTTCAGAACAGCGCAGCAGTCGCGTCTTTTCTACCGAAATAGCGGCCCCCGTTCACACACCTCGCCAGCCCGCAGCAGCCGCGTTCATCACGGCAGCATCGAGAGCACAGCCACACGGCACCGATGCGACAGCGTGCGGACGTACCGCCGCCATGACGTTTCCGAGGCAGCTGCAGGTCGTGGCCGCTGCGTGTTTGTGCGTCGCCGTCATTGCGGAGGGGCAGCCCGCGACATCAGCCGCCCCGACCCCGCCGCCCCGCACGCGTGAGTCCCCCGCGTCTGTGCGTTCAAACCGTGTGACCCGCAGCCGCACCCGCACCCTCGGCCCGGGGCTCCGCTGCGCTGCCGTGTGTGGCTCATGCGCAGTGCTCAGTTGCGCAGACCGGCCTTGTAGCGCAGATTGTCGCAGTTCTGCGCAGATCTGCCGAATTGAACAGATTCAGCTCGGTCCACAGACCTCTATTATACAGTCATTTATACCTAACCGTATTGTATAGCAATGCCACAGGCCTCTCTCTATGGATCCCCAGGGTCTGCTCTGAATGCGCATCTCTGAGCAAGCAGAAAGAGACGTGAGAGTCGGCCTGTCGCCCAAAATGAAAATCCAGCGAATATAGCCTTCATATTTACATGAAGACAACATATTCTCTTCCCAAGACCCGAGCAGCAGTAATATGACTGTACAGCAGACCCAGACACAATACGTTTCTGTGTCAGTGGTGTGTGGTGTATTCAGTGCCTCCCCAGCCAGACTCCGTGTTTAAACATGCTGCTGTCCCAGACAACAGGTGTTGCTTTATTACATATTGGAGGCTTTACTGCTACTGTTTTTTAGCAGGTGGAAGATTTGTCTTCTTTTAGAAAGTGAAGTGTGCAACTTTCCCCCCAACTTTTATAATTGCAAAGAATATTTTTAAAATGGTGAGATGGAAACATTAAATAGACTTCATCATAGTTTCTTCACTTAACCGCCATCTTGTTAACAGTGGTTTGCTATAATTTGAACCCTTTGCAAGGTGTAGCCTCCACATATTTGGGCATTGGGTGTCTCTTCAGAGGAACATATCCAGCTCATTGTTGACCTCTGTGTTTCCTCTCTGACCCGCAGCCTGTTCTGCCTACACCGGGCGGTCCTGCGAGGAGTGTCTGAAGAACGTGTCGGTGAGTGAGAAGCCAGTGTCTGATTGAGCTCGGGAAGTGTGCGAATGTAGTGGCTCGGGTGTGAGCTCAGACTGAAGAACATGGTGTCCAATCGAGAGGAGGCCATTCGCCCCATCGTGCTCGTTTGGCGTCCATTAATAACTAAGTGATCCAAGGATCCTATCCAGTCTGTTTTCAAATGTTCCCAAATTGTCTCTTCAGCCACATCGCTGGGGAGTTTGTTCAGATGGTGACGCCTCTCTGTGTGAAGAAGTGTCTCCTGTTTTTATTAGTATTATCCAATTTCTTAGCAGACACTCTTATTTGAAAAAGTGTTACATTTGTCAACATGACTTCTGTCACTCACTCGTCCATTCTGAGTTCATATCTGGTGACAAGGCCTGCTGTACACGGGTTTGAATGTTATTGTGATGTTTCCATCTGGCCACTAGAGGGCAGCAGTGTTGTGTAATTGCTGTTAAACAATCGACTGGCTCTTAACGAGACCAAAGTCACAGGCCTTGCTGTGTTCATCAGCCTGTCACAGTGAGTGATGTCACAGGTGGTTGTGAATGCAGTTCAGAGCCACGAGGGGGGTTTAAAACCTCTGAGTGACATCCCTGTGTCAAGCTGTTTTGCTGTGTGCCTAGATGAGTTGTGTCTCTCTGTCTCTCTGATCCCCTGTGCCCTCCTCTCTCCTCTCTCGCAGTGTCTGTGGTGCTTCACCAACCACAGCTGCCTGGATTACCCTGCCAGTAGCGTCCTCCCCCCGTCCTCCCTGTGCCTCCTGTCCCAGGCCCGCTGGGGTGTGTGTTGGGGTAAGTGAGTGTTTCCTCAGTATTCATACAATAATTGTGTATCTGGGTTCACTCTTTATTGGGGCCGAAGACGTGTGAACCAAACCGCTGCGATTCTTTGATTCCATTGTCTGTGTGCAGATCGGAGTGTTTAAATGCAAATCTCAGAAATCTATAAACTATAGTCTACTGGTTTTTAAATTAGTTTTTTTTTCTGTTGGCCACGTCTTGGCAGTAGGTGGTGCTGTTTCCTTAAGAAATGAAATGATTGTCTCGATGCCGTAGCTGACTGTTGTGTCACTGGCGTCTCCTCTGTTCCTCTGTGGCAGTGAACTTCGAGGCCCTCATCATCGCCATGGCTGTGGTCAGCGGCACCGTGCTCCTGAGCATCGCGGTGTGCTGCTGCTGCTGCTGCTGCCGGAGACGCTCCTCGGGGTAAGCGCTCCTCTCGCCACACCTGACGCCCACAGGCTTCGTTAACCCTTCTCTTGCTCACTCTTAGTTTAGTGAGCATTGAACCTTCATGGGAGTGGCCATCAGAGCTTAGTTTTTTATTCTCCATTCTTTTAATTTTAAGTCCTGTTTCTGTGGATTTGTTAATTGGTTAAAAAGTTACATTCCGGCCCAGTTTCCACTTCGAAGCTTCAAAGTGAAGCTGATGTGATCTGATATGCATTTTCTTGTAGGCTCGACCCCGATGAGGAGAGACTGGCCAGGCGGCGCGAGGAGATTAAGCAGAGATCGGACAGTCGGTAAGAATTCTGGAGAAAATCAGCATATATCTGGATTATTGCGTGTGTGTATTTGTGCTGTTAATGACACCAGGAGATCACAGCAGCTTTGCTAGCTGGAGAGTTTAGTCTGTTATTTGATGTAAATTGCAGAGGGGTGTGTCTTGGTGAAGATGCAAGAGAAATGTGAAACCGGTCCAGGAAAGATCTCCCAGCACAACTGTTTCTCAGCTCCAGACTCCGTGTGTAATGGCAAGGCTGACTTTATACAGAGTTTTTTTGCCCAGAGCAGGGGGAACTGGGGAGATTGTTTTACCGTCTGCAGCGTGCGTCCCCCGACACTCGGCTCGGGGAATATTTTCTGCCGTTGTTTTGTAGCTATGCAGTTACGGAGGGGGATGAGGTCATCGGGGCTCTGCGGTGTCTGCGGGGGCCCGGCACCCGAGGGGCGATTGCGGCTCGATTTGTAATGTAGCCGACTGATGATTGTGACTCTGGCATGGTTGTGTCAATGCAGTTTGGCTGCCCTGGTCTTTCACAGGCAACGCGGTCTCCAACCAGGAGCCGTTTAAATGCAACGCACTGAAGTTACAGAGCGTATTCAGGTCAAGGTACAGGAGTATCGCCAAGGCATTGACACACGCGCTCAGGAAGACGGGGAGCGCTGCACGGCACGGTTTACATAATGAAACCCCGACGGACTGAACAGATGTTTTCAGGAATATTTACATTCCTTCTGTGATGTTTGGACTGCGTGTTTGGAAGGCATCGGGGTCGGCGTTCTCAGATGAGTCGGTGTTGCAGCAGTAGTGAGTCTGTGTGAGCCGAGCGCTGGCTCCCGTATGGGCTCTGCGGTGCGTCACTGTTTCTTAAGATGCGATACAGGGTGGGTTTTGTTTTTGTTGGTTTTGTCAAGCCACCTCAAGTCGCTCTGAGGTTCAGGACTGCCTCCGTCGCCTGGTACTGCCCCGCTCTTGCTCGTCTGTTACTCGGCGCCAGTCATACTTGTCTAAGGGGGGTTAACGGGCTCTGGACCTCTCGCTGCCTTCAGTGTGTTTGAGCCTTCCTTCCATTGGGGCCGAAGGATGCTCATTTTATACTTCTGTTCCCAGAAGTGATCGGCATCCAGTCCACTTCTGCCAACGCCTCCTATATTGTGCATTTGTCAGGTAAAGCTTTGCCAAGTCTTCATCAAACGCCCATTTGCATTCCCGAAGTGTAGTCGTTCTCCCAGTAGGCGCTGATGCACCATTGGCTCGATACTGAGCACCAGGCTGAGGGTAGAGGGGGTGGGCGGGAGCATGAGGAGAATAACTCCCCCTCGGAGGCCTCGGCAAATGTCAGGGGAACCTAAACTCTAAGCCGTGGACGGGCCTTGAATGCAGTACAGTAACGAGTCTGATCCCTGCGTTGAGTGGCTAAAGGATCGCGCAGTGGGAAATGGCCACTCGTCTGCCAGAGTTGGATCTGATTGCTATGCAGAGAGAGAAGTGGCTGTGAGGGCAGTCAAATACATGATTTTGGTTGATTTGATTGATTTGGATGCATTTAAGAAATAAAATCAGTGTCTGTGTTTGTGTGTGTGAGCCATCAGAGCCGCTGTGCCCGACGCGCCCCTCGCAGACGTGCAGTGCTGTGTGTGTATATGCATGTGCCCTGCGCCTGTGTGCTGCGTATTCACGTAGAGGATCCTGGGGGGGATTCGTCCTGTCCACCGCCGCCGCCCTGTGCTGCTGTTCAATTTTCAATGTTAGAGAAGATAAAATGTCATATTACATGAACACGTGTCTTTCTGATATTATTCTGAACCGATTTAACTCTGTATACATTACCAGTGTTTTTGAGTTTGTTTATTTTTCAAAATGGATTATGCGTTTAATTACAAGTTACATTTGAGTTTTATCTGCTGGTTTTATTGTCCTTTTCCACGCCCTGGACAGATCAGGCCTGAAAGCAGGTGCAGAATAGCTGGTGCTGGTCTTGATAACGTGTTCATAGTGTGTTTGGCTGCTTCTCGGTTCTGTGGTTTAACTCCTAATGTACTTTTATTCTGTGTTTTACAGGAAGGCAGAAAGGATGGTGCGGCACAACGAAATCCGCAAAAAATACGGTACGTACAGCTGGTCCCCGGGTCTGGCATCTGGCTGAGCTTCCCTCTGCGATGGGCCGCAGTGTCTGTCGGGGACAATGGATTGAACGTGCCGGCCGACCCAGACGATTTGCATTCCAGTGCAGCGGTTGTATTTATTCACTGCTTCACCTGCAGTCGTGGGTTCACAGCTGGCATTTCGGGTCCTTGACAGATTAGAAACAAATCACACGGGTTACTATTGGCCGTTCCCTGCGTGTGGGACAGGAGGACTTTCCGTTTCTTTGCAAGCAACAGGAGCTGCACTGCGTCCCTCAACGCCATCACTCCGAGGAGTTTGTGATATCCGGTGGCAACATTAAGCGTGAGGTAGGAGCGGGTTTTCGCTGATTGAAATTCAGAGAACGGCGCCATGTCATACAGGACAGACTGAGGACACAGCACAGATTCCCATCGAGGATCTCTACCGATCGGGCAGTCACTGAGCACTCGATTTCAGATATCCAGAGCTACCCCCCTACTTCACACCATGGCACCCACACATCTTAAACCGTAGTTTATCATGATCTTTTCCTCTTCTAAGTGTGATCGGCCCCCCATTCAGCCCAGAGTGCCTGTCCGATGTGTGCCTGTGAGAAGCCACTCTTGGAAAGACAATCAAGCCGGTTACCAGAGTAAAAGCTACAGGTGTGTGTCGACCCAGTCTGGACACGTGCGTCTGCTCAGGCAGCAGAGCAACAGAAATTCAATTCTAAGAAGGAAAAACTTCACAAGTTACTGACAAGGCTTTTAGTTATTGTAATTGCACTAGTCACTGTTTCACCCGTTTAATCCTCAGATCCGTGTCAGAGAGCTTGGATTCGGGGCCGTTTTTTTCACGGACACACTGCAGCGCCTCACAGGAGGCTCTGTAAACATTTAGTCTGAGATGAAGAGACAGTATTGTGACGGTGGCTTGTTTGTAAGTGATGCTAATCTGTCAGTAACTGCTAAACGGCCCTTTTTCTCGCAGCTCTCATGGAAACGTCTCGTAGCCCCCCACTCGTCTGCTTTGATCGCCTTGCTTTCGTCGGCGCTGTTTTTTCCGGCTCTCGGTGATCCGGTGTGAAGTGGCAGGGCGGAGAGAGTCGGTGCCCTGTGTCCGCGTCTCTGTGGATTGCGTGTCGGCCAGGGGGGTGCTCTAAAGAAACGTCTCTCATAAATTCCGCTTGGCCCCGGGCTGTTTCGGTGGTAATGACACGTTGCCGATGCCGGGTAGGTGTCCAGCTCTGGGGACGTCGGGGGGCCGTGGCTTCGCACCGACTGTAGGATCCGTATTGATGTTTCACCTCTTGTCTAAAGATGCCTCGTTGTCTCTGCTTCCAGGTAATCGCTTTGTTTCAGGAGTAAACCTGGTGACCTTTCATTGATGAAAGATAAAATGTGTTTTAATTTTGTAGTTCTTTTAACTAACCAAGCACTGTGTCATTTGTAAACACAGCAGTGTGCAGGAATGAGTGTTCGATGGGTTTCATCAAAGTTTTGTTTGGTTTTTAAAACAAGTCTAAGATGTTCTTAAAATATAAATGTTCGTTTTCTGGATTTCTTTTATATGAAATCCTGTTAACAAATGTTGTCCGATAAGGACAATATTTTGGTCTTTCTAGAAGAGGTGTTGGAGGAAATGGATGGTTTGTGATTGAATGGACTTGTTCCTTCTCAGAAAGTGAGAAGCCCACTCAGGTCCAGGTCTTTAACCACTGAAGAGGACCCTTGGAACCAGATAAAGGCAAGATTCGGATACGGGCAGATGTGATGGAAGGGTTTTGAGTCTCGGATTCAATAACAATGTAAAGTGAACGGAACAGAACTGGACCCAAATTGGGGAAAAATCCAGTTTGTGAAACCAAATTAGTGAGAAGGCCAGCCCAGTCCACAGCTGGATGTGTGTTTCTAGTTGTTCCCCGTGATACCTGGTCAGACCTGAGAGATGAAAGTGGAGAGAGGGAGAGGGAGGACCAGATGCACGGTTTCCCTTGAGGACCATGCACTGGGTTCCCGTCAACAAAAGGGGTTTATTGTTATTTATATATTGGGGGCGGCTTCCAGTTTTCACAAACATTTTCAAAATATTCCAGGTTAAATATCCGGCCGCTCTGTGGAACCCGTTCACCCCCAGCAGACTCAACCCTGTCCTCTGTGTTCCTGCAGGGCTCGTCCCCGACTCGGACCATCCCTACAGCCGTTTCGAAAACGAGTAACGGCTCGACAACTCAACCTGCAGTCGCGAGAGAGGGAGAGAGGAGGAGGACGTATCCTTTGCTTTGACGCCCTTGGAGCAGCAGAGACGCCGACACCGATCCTCTGTCCACCGCGACAGCCGGCCAACGGCCAAAGAAGCCATTTAGCCGCATCGTTAGTAGCAGATTGCCGTGCTTGGTCTGTTGATTTTCCTGCATTATGATATAAAGGTAGTTTTTATAAGTAGGATAGGCAGGGGGGGGCGGTGCGTTCACTTTTCTTTTTGCACTTTACAGATATTTTCTAACCTGAAATGGAGCCGTAATGAATGAATTAATGAATGAATCCTAGCACAACGGTCAAACTCCATTCGCTGTGTTGTCGTGTGTTCAGCTGAGTCCTGAACACTAAGTTGAGCGATTGTAGGTTTTACACCATTTCACTTCCATAACCCTTTATTTCCGTTTGTTTTTCTTGCACTTGACACGGTAGAAAACAAGGTAAATGTCTGTTATCACATTAATTAATGTACGATCATGGCAAACTGTGCAGATTTGTTTTGTATTATTGTAATTAATTAAACGTTTCCTAATAAAGGCTTTGTCCATGTCTTGAAGCGCCTGTGTCCTTGTCCCGCCTTTGGGGAAAAGACATGTTTATGTGTGCTGTTCCTGGGTGCCGGAGTGTGTGATTGTTAAATCAGCTGTTATTTCTGTTCCCGGCGGATAAGAGCGGTGGGATGTAGAGGCAGAACTAACTGTATCTGAGCTCGGCCTCAAAGCAAATTGACCTTGGTTAACGGAGCCGGGGAAACCCATCTGCTCTCCCGGCCCGGTGATGAAGCGAAAGTGTTTACAGTTTCCTTCACGATGGAGAACACAGAGAGAGGGAGAGAGTGGGAAAAGGGTTTTTGTTCCTTTTCATTTCGGGTCGGTAAAATGTCAATTTCAGAGGCATAATGAAGCAATCTTGCCTGGAGGCAATCTAATAGCAAATGAATTTCCATTTATCACTTCATCTCTCCACCTCGGCGCAGCCCTGCTGACCCCGGGCGCCGTCGTGTCTCTGTGTTCGTCTGATGATCTTACAGAGTCATATGGTCATTGTAGAGGCTCTGATGAATGACGGGAGCCACGGAAGCCTTCCTGTCTTTATTCGAGGGGTGTTTTCAAGCACGTGCTGTAGGTCGGGTTGATATGAGTCCCAAACTCAGAAAATAAAGTGCTAACACACACACACACAACGGGGGCAGCTCCACTTGACTGTTGCCCCCCCCACTCCAGCGAGGAAATCAGACTGAAGACACGAGAGCCTCCTCCAGTTTCACTGCCTGGGAAAATCCAATATACTCTGCCGTAGGGAAGGCGAACACCGTGCAGCAAACTCATGAAATGTCAAATATGAGCCCAAAGGAAGCGTAGAGAGTATGTGTGTCTCTATCCAGCCCTGTGGGTGTCCCTCTGTGTGTTTCTGTGCATCCCTGTGTGCGTCCCTGTCCCTCCATATGCGTCCTTGTGTGCATCCCTATGTCTGTCCCTGTGCGCATCCCTGTCCCTCCCTATCTGCGTCCTTGTGTCCGTCCCTGTCCCTCCCTGTGTGTCCCTGTGTGAGCTCAAGCCAGTGTCACTATTAAAACATTTTGTTGTCTACCACTCATAGGAAAGCTTTGTTTTAGTGGTGCTCGGCACTAGGCATTAAACAAGAAGGAGAGTGAATTTTTGACGCTAAACAAGCATGCTATATATGTTTCTTATATTGCCAAAACATAAAAAGGCATTGTTGTGATTCACCCGAGCATCCCTTTAATGTGTCTGTGCAGCTCCTGTGATCTATTACACTCTCAGGAAGGAAAACGATCATCAGATTTCTCTTCAGGATGTGATGATCTCTCTTCCCATTATGTCAGCGTGGCTCTGAGCACGCACTGCTCTTCATTAGCAGAGGTGCGATAACTCTTCGGCCTGTTTCTCAGATACGATCCTCTTTCCACTGTCGATTAGCACAGCCTGGGGGGGCTCATATTTTAATACCCTGTCAGCCTGTGTGGCTGGTTTTCAATTCATTCCAGATAGCTGTGTCTTTGTTATAAGTCGAGGCTTCGTCCAGCAGGGGATTGATACGGGCTGATGATGACGATGATGATGTAGATATCCTGGAAATTGATTATTATGTACATACATGTGCGTTAAACAATCACAACAACACTGTGAACTATGAAGTGTGTGTGTGTGTTCCCTCCTAAAGGAAGGGCAGATGGATAATTACTGAAGCAGGAAGTTCTGTCTTGCAATTCCCCTGGACTATAATGGACCCCTGAGTGTCCAGCTCACCTCTCTGGCCCCTGACTGACGCTGAATTGTGTTTCACAACGGCGGGCCACTGCAGAGCTGCAGGAAGGAAACGTCTGCAAGGAAAACGGTTCACTTCTATTATGACTTGACTGCTTTAGGAAAAAGGTGACCTCTAATCACTTTCCTTGGAATTTGTGAAAGGCACAACCTTCCACAGAGCCCAGATAAGACGGGGGTCCCCGAGTGAATTTTAAACCTCATCACTTATCATGCACGGTATTAGACTTTATTATTCATATCAACCATTCGAAAGGAGCTTATTGAGAGACAGAAATCTCAGATTAACTATATATATTAATACTGTATATATACCTAGGAGTCTATGTGGACTCCTCACTCTCCCCATCCAAACAATGTGGGAAGCAATAAAAAAGGCAAACAGGATGTTAGGGTATATTGTCAAAAGTGTAGAATTGAGAACAAGGGCAGTGATGTTCAGACTGTACAATGCACTAGTTAGAGCTCATCTGGATACTGTGGACAGTTCTGGGCTCCACACTTCAAGAAAGATATCGCTGCTCTAGAGGCAGTTCAGAGGAGAGCAACCAGACTTATTCCAGGTCTGAAGGGAACGTCCTACTGAGAGACTGAGGAACTGAACCTTTTCACCCTGGAACAGAGGAGACTATGTGGGGACTTGATCCAAGTCTTCAAAATCATGAAAGGCATCGACCACATCAAACCAGAGGAGCTTTTCCAGATCAGCAGGGACACACGCACCCGGGGACACAAATGGAAATTGGGCTTCAAGGCATTCAAGACAGAAAACAGGAGACACTTCTTCACACAGAGAGGCGTCACAATCTGAACAAACTCCCCAGCGATGTGGTTGAAGAGACAATTTAAAAATAGACTGGATAGGATCCTTGGATCACTTAGATATTAATGGACGCATGGACAAATGAGCACGGTGGGGCGAATGGCCTGCTCTCGATCACACACTTATATATGACAGTGTGGTGGATGTATTGTGCTCTGGCTAATACAATGTTCTAGATTGTAATTTGGTTCTTCTCTGGAATTTCATTGGGTTCTATTACTTTCCGTAACAGAAGCTTCCAAAGCCTGCGCTATGGATTAACTGAGAGGAGGTTCCTCAGGCCACCTCAAGACGCTATATCTGTATAGATGCAGCCCTGTGTGTAGAGCGCTGCTGTTGAGCAGCTGAAGTGTTATTATTATTCTTCTTGTTATTATTTATTTCTTAGCAGATGCCCTTGTCCAGGGTGTGTTAACCCCACGTGGGAACAGCGGGATCCGGTCACAGGGGACAAGGAGAGACATTGGGGTGCCCCAGGTGGTTTAGAGCAAGAGCAACTTGAACAGCTGCCCGAGATTAAAACCTGTTGCCTTTACCCTGACTCACCTCTCGTACTGTGTGTCGTTTTAGTAAGCTGTGAATCCAGCAGCAAAACACTACAATATATACATTCCATTATGAAGACATCCGTCAGAAATAATGAAGAACAGTTCAGTGTTTGATTTAAAAATGAGAATGTGTGCCGGGTCCCCGAGGGGAGATTCTCAGTGCGTTCCCACTGCAGGAACAATGACTGATCAAAGAGGCCGCTGCCACGCAGACACACGCCGGGTGGTTCGAGGCAGGTTGTTACCATATTAATGCCGTTGCTGCACATCATCCCAGCGTCTCACATCTATCATCGCGCAAGAGAGCGGCATGATGGGTGGAATTGACCCGTCGCTAAAACAGCGCCTGTGCAGATCACGACTTTATAATCTCATCCACATCGTTCACAGGGCAGAGTGGGTGTGTAAGGGAGACATACGAACCTTTCTTCCACATAACAAGGGTGTCTATAGATTTATTTTGAACAAAATATAAAATCTTTATAAAACTGTCTTTTCATCCCTCTGAAGTTCTTCATTTCCAGTCTCTATAGTAACCATCTAGAAGAGATGAGACGAAGGTATCCGGATCTTTGAAGATCGGCCTACAGCGGCTCAGTACGGATCTGTTGAGCAATTTAATTCAATCATCGAGAGCCGTTTCTTGTCTCAAGCGGCCATAGATTAAAGGCTTGCTTTTATACGGCGTGCATCTCTGTAGACTATCCCGACAATATCGCCATACGGCACTAGAGTTGTTTACAGTGAGACTGCGGCTTCTCTAGTGCAGAGTGGGACGCACACTGAGACAGGCCTGTCTGTCCTGGAACATTTTACCCAGGACCTTCTGTGTCTGTACGACAATCTAAGGCAGCCCATCTATCAGCATCGACCACATCAAACCAGAGGAGCTTTTCCAGATCAGCAGGGACACACGCACCCGGGGACACAAATGGAAATTGGGCTTCAAGGCATTCAAGACAGAAAACAGGAGACACTTCTTCACACAGAGAGTCGTCACAATCTGAACAAACTCCCCAGCGATGTGACTGAAGAGACAATTTGGGAACATTCAAAAATAGACTGGATAGGATCCTTGGATCACTTAGATATTAATGGACAGCAAACGAGCACGATGGGGCGAATGGCCTCCTCTCGATTGGACACTGTCTTATGTTCTTCTCCCATTTAAAAGCTTACTGTGTCCATCTCGGGACAGATGGCCGTGCTGGGTATAATACAGTGCCTGTCCACTGGGAGCTCATGAGAGATGCTTGTCACATATTTTCAGACGGTAAAAACCTGCTGTTCAGTTTCCTGTCAAGGTCCATTCCAGGAGACCAGGGCTGCTGTGGCCGAGACCTATTGCCTTACATCGTTGATAATCGCAGACAAAGGCAAAGAAATCGCTCCCCCATCTTTCAGTCTGCTATCCAGGTTCTGTCGACTGTATAGGTCTCATCTCATCAATGTAGTGCCGTCCACCTCATAGACAGACCAGGATGTGCACCCTGCATCTGCTCAGGAATGCATCGCCGTTGTGGGGCTTATCTCCCGGTGTCAGATATGGAGACAATAGAGATGCCTCCACTCCAAATCCCACCCAGGACAGTCTTTAGGGATTATTGACGCACAGGAGAATGGCGATGTTTATTTACAGCTCCAGATAGCATCGAGGCTGCTGGGGACAGATCTCGTGTAGAAGCACCTGAGATGTGTGGCACACAGCGATGTGTGACCTTTGCTGCAGCGGACGTGCGTGTCTATGGCCGCGGTGCCCGGCATGTGGATCTTCAACCCTTTCATCCCGTGCTTTTGTGTCGTCCTAGCCCTCAAAGAGAATAGCTAAGTTTGTCCCTTTACTGTAGCTGAAGTGTCCCTGAAGTCTCCCACAATGGCACACGATTTCAAATCAGGAAAATATGTATTCGAAAGGCTTTGTAGTTGATGGACATCTGATCCCGGGGAAACGGGGTCCGCAGCGTGAGGTTCTGAGGTGCTGTTGTGACTCAGGCGGATCAGAGGGCAGCGCAGCTGGTCCGGGGACACACCAGCGTCCAACTCCCTCACCTGCACTCCTGAAGGGCGCCTTTGAAGACTTCAAACAAGTGTGTGGGCTGTTAAGAAAAACAAAGAGGAGCAATCAACAGCCTGGGAACGAGTGGAAAGTGTTAGTAGGCTGTTATGCAGAATAGTTTGCATTTGAGATAATATTAATAGGCTAATCTCAGCTGAAGAGGCATCATGAGAAGAATAGTGGGTCGTATTTCAAAGAGGGTTTTGTGACACATTATATAGTTCTAAGTTGTGTCTTTCTTCTTTTTACCACCATCAAGGCAGAGATACAATTTCATTTTTTCAATACACTGCGAGTAAATCAATCATATTGCAAGAATAAAAAATAAAGACACGAATAGCACTAATAAAAGATAGAAATGGAAACACCACAGAGATCCTATAAGATGATATAGACCTATAGGATTCCTTGACAACATGGTCTGTCCAATATAAAGTCCTATAGGACTCCTCTAGGGTCTGCTGGTAGCTACAAACTGGTTAATTATATTATTGCTCTTGTATTTTTATGTTAAAATGACGCTCTCTTCGCAGTTTTGTATTTTTGAAAATATAAAAGGGTCCAGTTAAAATAAAACATACAAAATGTGTTCCATACAAAGCAACACAGTACTGAACAACAACTTTTGTACACTGGCCTCCTCTGCACCCTGAGGAAACAGCCCAATCCAGTTCACAATCACACACACACACACACACACACACACACACACACAGTCCAGTTCACAACCACACACACACACACAGTCCAGTTCACAACCACACACACACACACACACACACACACAGTCCAGTTCACAACCACACACACACACACACACACACACACACACAGTCCAGTTCACAACCACACACACACACACACACACACACACAGTCCAGTTCACAACCACACACACACACACACACACACAGTCCAGTTCACAACCACACACACACACACACACACACACACACACAGTCCAGTTCACAACCACACACACACACACACACACACACACACACACACACAGTCCAGTTCACAACCACACACACACACACACACACACACACAGTCCAGTTCACAACCACACACACACACACACACACAGTCCAGTTCACAACCACACACACACACACACACACACACACACACACACACACACACACACACACACACACACACACACACACACAGTCCAGTTCACAACCACAAACAGAGATAAGACAATATAACACTACAGACGATGTTACTTTCTGAGTGACAGGCTCGACAGCGAATCACAACCTAGCGCTGCTCCGGACGCCCAATGGCGGCGCAGCAGGGGCGGGGTTCCCCTCAGCCCGTCTCTCCCTCTCTCTCTCTCTCTCATCCCAAAAATGACCCCCAGACGGGCGGAGCAGGCGGGACACGCGTGTCTGTGAGACCCGGGCGAGACGCGGGCATCGCTGTGGATCTCCACGACAAGTTCACCGCCGCGGAGCCCTGGACACACAGTTCACAGAGGGACGGCTCAACTCGGCAGGAGATGCACGTCTGAGGTCCGGCGTCTGACAGTCGAGCCCCGCAGCCCCGCAGCCCCGGCCCCGCACGGGTCCGTCCACGGCATCGGCACCGCCGCTCAGCGCCCGCCGCAGCCGCAGGGAAGCGTCCTGGTCCGGCGGGATGTGTGACCTGCTGCCGGCCGCGCAGCCCGCGGAGAAGATCGGCAAGATGAAGAAGTTGCGGAGAACTTTGTCCGAGAGCTTCAGCCGCATCGGTGAGTAGATCCGGGCAGCGCTGTGTTGTGCATCGTGTGCGTAGCCGTGGTGTAAGTGAAGTGCAGCGCTGTGTTGTGCATCGTGTGCGTAGCCGTGGTGTAAGTGAAGTGCAGCGCTGTGTTGTGCATCGTGTGCGTAGCCGTGGTGTAAGTGAAGTGCAGCGCTCTTGATTTACTCCGTATTGTTTGTGATGCACTGGTGGAGGTGCAGGATCGCACTGTGTGCAACTGTACAAGTGCGCAGAGAAAATGTGCATTAAACACACACACACACAGGGAGCTGGGCAGGACTGGCGTTTATGCAGGGACGATTGAAATGTTCAAACAACAACCACACAATGAAATGCAAAGCCAGCAACAGTGATGTAAGAGTGAAAGTTTTTCAGCGTGACGTCAATGCAGTGAGGAAAGGCATTGAGAAATGTGTATTCAGAAGAGGTCTGCATGAACCCCCTCCCTTTAATAATAATAATACTAATAATAATGGTTTGACAGTATTCGAGGTCTGCAGTCTTTCCCATTGAACTAATTAGATTAGGTGTTTCTGTTGCAGTCGTGATCATTGCGCAGAGAGGTGTGTTGCGGTTGAAACGCAAACAAAAAGTGAACAACAGAGACGGGGCTGCAGCGATGTGAACAGCCTCTGTTTCAAAGCGATTTAAAACCCGTTTAACTGACAGGTCAAACTGCAACAATGACGTGTCCGCGGTGACGTCATGACCGAGCAGGACACCTGGCCGCCAGTTTTAAACCCCAAATAACGAGTCTGCCGTTGCACAGTACATACAGTCAATATACTATAGTCTGCGTCTAACAACACAACCCTGGAGTACAGTCTGTGTAGAATATAGTCTGCGTCTAACAACACAACCCTGGAGTACAGTCTGTGTAGTATATAGTGTAAGTAACAACACCACCCTGGAGTATAGTCTGTGTAGTATATATTCTGCATCTAACAACATAATCTTGGAGTATAGTCTGTGTAGAATATAGTCTGCATCTAACAACACAACCCTGGAGTACAGTCTGTGTAGTATATAGTGTAAGTAACAACACCACCCTGGAGTATAGTCTGTGTAGTATATATTCTGCATCTAACAACACAACCCTGAAGTATAGTTTGTGTAGTATATAGTGTAAGTAACAACACCACCCTGGAGTATAGTCTGTGTAGTATATATTCTGCGTCTAACAACACAACCCTGGAGTATAGTTTGTGTAGAATATAGTCTGCGTCTAACAACACAACCCTGGAGTACAGTCTGTGTAGTATATAGTGTAAGTAACAACACCACCCTGGAGTATAGTTTGTATAGTATATAGTCTGTATTTTGACACAACCCTGGCTGTAGTGCTTGATGTCTAGCTAGGTAGTAATTAAAAACACTTTCCCCTTAATGCAAGCAATCATATAATGCATTTTTAATTATTATTATTATCATTATTATTATTATTATTATTATTATTATTATTATTATTATTATTATTATATGTCTTTCAAGCAGGGCACTTTAAATACTTTCCAGCTGTAATAACTGCTATAAAATGACTTTTTATGCTTTAACTTCATTTAATGAGACGCCCACTGTGAGGTTTCCCCCCTCCCAACCTAAGATGTTCAGTCAGGGGCGACTCTAATGACCGGTTTAGGTATTTTTTTCACGTGGAGGTTTAAAACAAAGACCATGGCGTCACCGCTGTGCCAGTCCTGGGGGTGTGAGGTGCACAGAGGACAGGGCCAGCGTGTCATTCCCTGTCCAGTCCTGTCCGTGCACTCTTGTTTTTAATAAACTGATCTTAACCGACCACTGTCTGAATTAGAGCTGTGATTTTCATCATCTACGTTCAGGACTTTAATTTAGCCCGACCTGTCCTGTCTTGCTGGAGGCCGATCGTCGGTTCGGTGCACAAGCCACACGTGCCATTAGAGCAAGAGCCCCCAGTGTTGACTAAGTAATCCATTCACAACGGCTCCTATTATAAATGAAACGAGGAGAGATGGGGCACGTGTGCAGATTTCTCCACTCGATTATTCCAGTTGAGAGATTAGATCCATGGGGGACAGTCCTGTGCAGTTAATCCTCCGTGTGTCTGAAGGTGTCGAGCTCTCGGATGTCTGGATTTCACTGTGATAATTCCAAACCATTTTGGAGACCGACGATATATTCTCAACGAGGGCAAAACACTCAATCTTTAAACTCTGAGGGCCAAGTTCATTCCTCCTTGAACAGGTCTGAAGTGAACACCGCTGTAATAGAATTTAATATTTCGAGTATTTAAAAATAAATGGGGGGGTTGCAGAGGAGGGACCTCATGGATAAACGCAGCTCAAAGCTTAAGTAATCCGCAAACATTTAAAATGTTATAAATTGCAAACGCTTACCCTACAAGTGGAATTAAATATTTAAGGAATTTAACGTTTGCTTGATATTCCCAGGACATACAGTGTGTTCAGTACAGAGACCGGCACAGCTCCGCCACTGCAGTCAATTATTCATGTGAGCACGAACAGACGCTCCTGCGACCATCTTGCAAACACACCAGAGCGGAGTGAATCAGAGAATATGTGATAAGGAAATTAGCGCACTAAGTCAACACGAAAGGGCTTGTTATGCTGTTTGTGTGAGTGTGCACGGGAATGTTGTTTTAGTTCATGCCAGTAAATGCTGATGTGTGCTTGGCGTGTGTTTGAAGATGGTGCTGTGTGTTTAGGTCATGCTTTCCTCACAGATTTTAAACATGCAGAAAAGACCTTCACATACAGCACACGCCACAGACCTGTCAAAGCCCGTGGAAGGCGTGTGCTGCACACACAAACATGTCAGAAACTGATACAGCATCTTTAAGTTCAGTTTTTCCAGCATTCGAATCTGTTGTTTCTTTCGATCTGTCCGTGAAGGACGTCTGCTGCTGCAGTTTGACCCTTTTCACAATCTTTTATTTGTTTTGCACAACAGTGGGGACCACCAGGGACTCCACACTGTGTGCGTTGCGTTGTGTTGCGTTGTGCTCGGAGGTTCTCACTTGCTGCCATTATTTGCCTTGCCAGGAGCAGAAGTGCTTTCTATTATTAATCACCGGCTTTGTAACCCCTGACACATTCTTGCCATCTATGGTGATAAGATTTATCTCTGGAGGAGGAAGCGATCGACAGCCTATTCATTCAGAAATGTTATTTTCTAATGTCTCTGAAGGAGGTGAGACGTCTGAGTGTGTCAGAGCAGAGAGAGATCCGCTAAATTAACAGCTGAGTGACAATTTCACAGCTTTACTTACACAGCATATGTATGCATATATCATATCTGTATCTATGTATAATATACGTATTGATTTAAAACCTGAAAACAAAACAGGAGATAAATAACATATTACTAGTTTGATAGAAACATGAACATTGGTGGGAGGTTATTATGCATTTGAGAGAAATGGAGAAAGTAGCGTTCAGACATTTGAGAATAGCTGCTCTCATTATCCTCGATGAAGTTTTCCATCTGGGTTATTTAGTGACATGTGTCACCCCGTGGAAGGAGGCCTGGGCACGAGTTAATTCGGGGGAATGCTTGGATATGTTTTTGATAGGGAGCAATTAACATTCCTTACAGCTGGAAGTGTCTGTGCGGCTGGCGTGCCGCTTCTCCACACAGAGGGAACAATTTAATGGCTCAGTAAGCATGAGGATGGACTGCGCTCACAAACAAACAGGGAGCGAGAAAACGATCTGGCGAAATTAAACACAAAACAAATCGTAAATAACAACGCTCTTCACAGGGTCTGAGTCCCGCGGTGCAGCTGCCTTTATGGCTGAGAGTGTCTGCCTCCGTTTTGATTATTTCTTTATTTTTATAAATAAAACTGATTTGTTTAAAATGGCCCATGAGTTACTGTTGTGCCAGAAATCATGGCACCCCTTTCATAATCTGAATTTTACCACAATTATAAGAATTCAGAGAAGTATCACAGCAGTGGGAATTCAGGGTCACAGATATTCTTGTCAGTATTTATGAAGTCAGGATATATTTAAATATTCTGATTGTCTTACAAATCTCCAAAAATAAATAAATGTCTATATAAATATACGGGTGAAAGTAGATAAGCTCTATGCATATATATATATACACTCACCTAAAGGATTATTAGGAACACCATACTAATACTGTGTTTGACCCCCTTTCGCCTTCAGAACTGCCTTAATTCTACGTGGCATTGATTCAACAAGGTGCTGAAAGCATTCTTTAGAAATGTTGGCCCATATTGATAGGATAGCATCTTGCAGTTGATGGAGATTTGTGGGATGCACATCCAGGGCACGAAGCTCCCGTTCCACCACATCCCAAAGATGCTCTATTGGGTTGAGATCTGGTGACTGTGGGGGCCAGTTTAGTACAGTGAACTCATTGTCATGTTCAAGAAACCAATTTGAAATGATTCGACCTTTGTGACATGGTGCATTATCCTGCTGGAAGTAGCCATCAGAGGATGGGTACATGGTGGTCATAAAGGGATGGACATGGTCAGAAACAATGCTCAGGTAGGCCGTGGCATTTAAACGATGCCCAATTGGCACTAAGGGGCCTAAAGTGTGCCAAGAAAACATCCCCCACACCATTACACCACCACCACCAGCCTGCACAGTGGTAACAAGGCATGATGGATCCATGTTCTCATTCTGTTTACGCCAAATTCTGACTCTACCATCTGAATGTCTCAACAGAAATCAAGACTCATCAGACCAGGCAACATTTTTCCAGTCTTCAACTGTCCAATTTTGGTGAGCTTGTGCAAATTGTAGCCTCTTTTTCCTATTTGTAGTGGAGACGAGTGGTACCCGGTGGGGTCTTCTGCTGTTGTAGCCCATCCGCCTCAAGGTTGTACGTGTTGTGGCTTCACACATGCTTTGCTGCATACCTCGGTTGTAACGAGTGGTTATTTCAGTCAAAGTTGCTCTTCTATCAGCTTGAATCAGTCGGCCCATTCTCCTCTGACCTCTAGCATCAACAAGGCATTTTCGCCCACAGGACTGCCGCATACTGGATGTTTTTCCCTTTTCACACCATTCTTTGTAAACCCTAGAAATGGTTGTGCGTGAAAATCCCAGTAAGTGAGCAGATTGTGAAATACTCAGACCGGCCCGTCTGGCACCAACAACCATGCCACGCTCAAAATTGCTTAAATCACCTTTCTTTCCCATTCAGACATTCAGTTTGGAGTTCAGGAGATGGTCTTGACCAGGACCACACCCTTAAATGCATTGAAGCAACTGCCATGTGATTGGTTGGTTAGATAATTGCATTAATGAGAAATTGAACAGGTGTTCCTAATAATCCTTTAGGTGAGTGTAGATATATATATATAGGTGGAAAAGGTTTGTTTGTTGTCCTTAGCACGGAATTGATACTAAGTTATAACAATAATTGATGATTCCCTTTGCCTTCTCCATGAAATAAGAGCCGCGCTGGAGTCCCGAGCTCATGCGCTGGAGAATGAGAGGCACTGGAGCAGAGCCAGAACCCAGACCTCATTTGAAGTCAGATTTGTTTCTTTGGAGCGTCTCTTGTTGAGGAAAGCGAGTGTCTCTCCATGATGACTATTGATTACCTTTTTCTATAATTGAATAAAAGTACAGCAGGCTGTGTCTGATGCGTGTGGAGGATGGGTCTCCGGGTCTCGTGGACGGTTACCCCACACGGCTGCCTGAGACACGTGCCGTATGAGGATAAAGGCGGTGACAGAAGCTGCTCACTGTTCTCTACTGTAAAACTTACCCTGACTTCTGTTTTTCTTTTTCAAGCTTTCAAGAAAGACGACAGCAGCTTCGATGAGGTGAGTGTGCTGGTTTCATATTCACACGACTTGTTGCAGAGAATGTTTTTTGTTTTACTCAGTGCCAGTCACGGCATCGGTGCAGAGAATAGAGGAAGCGCCGAAACGAACATATTCTATACATTGTGTTTGATGTGACTGTGTTTTATAAGCCCCTGCTTTGAGAAAGACGTATCGATCGTGAGTGTCCCACCCTCTGTTGTCCACTGCTTCCCCGGCCGAAACATGTCCCACTTCCCCATCCGGTCATGTCAAAAAGTGCCACGGAGTCGTCAGGGCGTGTCAAAGGGAGACGGGACCTGGGGCTGCCCCCCGCCGAGCTCACGGACCTGTCACCCATGTCACAGAGCCCCTGTGAGGGCAGCCCATGTGGAGAAGCCTAGATTTCCTCCCACCCAGGCTTCGGATTGGATTTAAGTGAAAATGTTTATGGACTCAATTTTGATTTTAAAACAGTTAAATGCCTCCATCATGGAACGTGTGTGTAGATGGACAGACTCACAGATGTGCGATTCACATCTTCATCCCTGGAGGCGCAGTGACTGGAGTTGATGGGTGGGGGGCGTCACCGGTCTCTGGTGCGCTGTGCGTTGAATAAAGCGCTCGTCGTTGGCTTCCCCTCGCTGTGGTCACCTGCCCGGCAGTGCGGCTGTGTGACTCTGGTTTTCAATGACCCGATCATGCCTCCTGGGCGGCCTGTGGGGGGGTTTTCTGCCGTTGGTTGGACTCCTGCTGAAACATTGATGCTGAGGAACTGAGTCATTTTTTTTCGACTATATGTGTTTGCATCAGTATAAGATGTCCCATTTCATGCTGACAAGCCCTCCCACTTGGGTTGTCACGCAGGAATACGGCCTGTTGTTTTTGTGTGCTTGCAGGAAGCAGCGGACCCACATTGTGGGGCGGGGGGGCAGCAGCTGTGCGGTCTCGGTGCTGGGCGGCGCTCTCCGCCGATTCATTAGAGCAGAATGCACTTGCCGTGATTGGCATGACTCTGCCAAATCACACGCGATCCTGCTTAATTAGGTATCGATATTAAGGTATAGCGGCATTGATTGTGTCATTACGATACTCAACAATCAATGTATCTTTTGTCAGTCAGTGTCTGTCGACTGACGAGGGGCTTCTCCCAGTGGCCTGAGACGCGTCTGTCAACTCGCACGAGGAATGAGACGCATATTGAGCATAAAGAGGAAAAATAAATCTATTCAGTTGAGGTCAGAAGTATTCACTCCCCTGCATTTAAAACATTTTAGCAATCTATTTAGTTTGTTTAATATTGTACATTAACCTGGACTTTACTTCTTGGCACACTTCCATTCCCAGAGTGACTGACGGTTGTTGCAAAGCACAAAGAACAAAGATACATTAATCTCCCCGGAAGGCACAGCTCTGTCTGTCCCAATGTTGTTATTGGCTCTTTTTTTGTGTTTTTGTTGTCAGTGGTATAAAACACTGTCATCTCCAAACCAAAACAAGAGGCCCGTGGACCAAACAAGATGTCACTTGGCCCTGCTGCTTGTCCACAGTCGCAGTGAGTCCGGCTCTCGTCTTTTCAGCTTTTTCTCTTTCTTTCTCTACCTGCGATCCTGAGGATGAGTTCCCCCCCCCCCCGCGGCTGGCAGCGTGGCGGTGTGTGAAACCTGCCCCACGTGTGGCACTGTGACGCTGCCCGCGGGCGCCGTAATGAATAGGGCCGTCACCCCTGGGACAGCCTCTAATGTGGAGGTTTTTGATTAAAGCAAAGGAGATACACTTGCTCGCTTAATTGAATCTGGTTAAGACAAGAGAGAGCAAGAGAGCGAGAGAGAGGGGAGGTAGAGTAGTAGTTTCTTACTACTACTGTGAGTACTATAGCTCTTAAGGTTGTAGAAAACTACTCTTTAAGCAAGCAGAGACCGGTATAAGTCCATCTCGCATTCACACACGGTCCGAGAAACGGTCACACTTCCTGTGCCATCGTGCATCGAACAACGATGAGCCAATGGGAGGAGGAGACATCTGTGAACTGTTTCCTTTCAGTTGCCCCCTACACAAACCACAGCGCTGTTGTGAAACAAGGTGATCCTGCAGTAATGAACACACCCAGAGAGGGGGCACATCCAGGCCTGTCGTGGCAGTGATTGTCTCCTTGGCATTCAGGCAGGGCTGACAGCAGCGAGATCAGAACAGCTCAGCCCACACATCTCCAAACCCCCGACTCCCTGCGCCTGTGCTGCCACCTGTCCGGTCTCGTTACGCCTGACGGTCTGGATATACTCTCCCCGCACGTATAACCACGAGCACGCCAAGCCCGATTGCGTTCTCGCCAGTGGCCCGAACAGCACAGCCAGCGCCAGCCCTTGTTTGTGTGCCGGGGGAAACGCGACACCTCTGATAAGCAGTGCTCTCTGTGTTCGGTCTTGTCCGAGCGTCGTGTTGTTTCCTCGGCTCTTTGTCTGGTTGTGTTGTGCATGACGACGCTGGCCAGTGATGAGGATCTGTTGTGTTTTATTTACACCAGGTAGAGGATTACGGTGTCTCAGTGGGAAGAGAAAATGCATCCGATAATAGTGTAGTGAAGCCTATTCTTATTGAATTATATAACACTATAAGCACTTAACAGCTGCGATGAAACACCCAGCTTCTATGAACATTAAGTGACTCATATCACATTAAACACATTTAGGTCTTTTTACCCGCAAAGTTGAGGCCCGGCTTTTTACACTTGGTTTTATTCTGATTTATTTCTCTGTAACTTTATAGATCAACTGTTTCCTGCTCTTAAAAGGGAAATGAATCCTTGTTCTGTTGCCTCTTCACGTCTAGACTAAACACGCTGAGTTGAGATTATTCTGACAATCCTTTATCTCATTAGGATTAATTTAAACTGAAAGTCTAAAACAGAAACCAGACGCGGGGGGCTGCCCTGCCTGAGAGGCGTATCTATGCCGGACCCCTTGTGTGCCGCCTGCGCTGCAAGAGACAACCGCCGCTTCTGTCAGCCGGGCTTGGTGTGCAATGGCAAACAAAGGACTGGCCGGTTTGCTATAAAAGGATGGTTATGAGTCTCCCAGGAAAAAATCTTAAGAATCTGGGAAAGAGGAAGGAGCTGCTTCCTGTTGTGACAAGCTGCTCTGGCATGAAAGAGGCAAGAAACTGTGAAACTTTCAGTGAAACTAAAAGGGAAAGGTGGACACACAGGAGTTGTTTTTGTGTGTGTTTGTTTGGGGGTGGGATTGTTTTTGCTGGTTTTCTGCTTGGTGTGTGTGGGGGGTGGGGGGTTGGTGTGGGATGGTTTAATATCAGGACTGAAGCTGAAGACTGAAGGACTGAGGCCTGCAGTGACTCAGCTGCCTGACCGTGTGGTTTGGCTGCCCAAGAGGGGACTTGCCAGGACGTCAGATGCGTTCTTATGCTTCACTAAAAGACGCAGAGAGGCTGGAGGTGTGTGTTGTGTGTTGTGTGTTGTGTGTTGTGTGTTGTGTGTTGTGTGTTGTGTGTTGTGTGTGTGTGTGTGTGTGTGTGTGTGTGTGTTACTCCCTGGGAATGCTGGGCCGCACGAGGTCAGTCGCCCGCAGTGGGAAGATGCTCAACCTGGCCGTGTTGCAGCTGAAACTAACAAGCAAACGGTTATGGATAAGATATTAAATTAATCTTCAAACATTTTAATTGGTGCTCATTTTATTTATTAGTTTTAACTCATTCTGTGCATGCTGGCCTGGGTTCCTGGCGGTCACTGCGCCGCCCACCCTGCTAATCTGATGGGATTGTGTGAGCGTGACGGCAGATGCAGCTGCCACTAAATGCTGCCGCGCGGGCTTCTGTGACCTTGGCTTTGAAGCGACTGCCCACCCGAACGCTCGGTGCTGCAGAATGTGCCGAGCTCGGCAAGGCACTCAGGTCAAGGAAACCGCAAACCACTCGCTTCATAGCTCCTGGTTCAGAACAGTGCCGTACCTAGCATGTCATTCGGGGATCAGTGTGCTCTACTGTACTGTTGTAGTCAGTGTTTCAATATCTCTTCCCAAAAAAAAAAAAAAAATACACCCTCCGCACCCCAAACACCACCCGGCTCCAGTGTCCAGTGTTCAGACTGACTACTCAGACCCCTGGAGCAGCTCAGTCTTGTGTGTCTGTGTGTGTGTCTCCCGAGACTCAGTGCTAACAGAACAGGCCCAGCTGGCTCTCTAATTGAATTTCAGATGCTGCTGGAGTCTCAGTGATGCAGTGGTGCAGGAATGCAGTGGCCTGGCTGCTCATAGACAGGGTGACCTCCGGGGTGCCGCAGTATGCCACCAAAATAGGGTCTTTAAATGGGAGGGTTTCCTTTGCTTAATGTTGTCCATTCATCCACAGACTTGTCCCAGCCACGCAACTTGCATATAAAACATACCCTTACGAATAGAGCGTGCTGTACAAGGCCAGGGCAGCGGTGCGAGCTAGAGAGGATGTCAGTGTAAGATCATCTCTCTGTCTGTTCCACAAACTCTTTTGCTCTGAGAAAGCGGGCCTGGAAAGACTGCGTGGTTTTCAACACCGCCCAGCTGCATGATGTAATCCTGGGTGCGTTTGCCAGTGTTGAAATAGGAAGCGCAGTTTGTAACACGAACAGGGGGAAGGAAGTGTCCTTTGTGTTGGGTGTGCTTTGGATAAAGAAACAACAACTTTCTCCCTCCTTCTGAGAGAGAATCGAGGCGTCATGAATCTGTCGTTTCAGAGCGCAGTATAGCTGTGCCGAGTTGTTTTTAAAGTCACTGTACTGAAATGTGATGTCTGCAACAATATGTGTGGAAATGGAGAACTGCTTGCTTACGACTCATTTCCTGTCCAGGAAGTAATATCAGATATTATCGGACAGGCGCTGGCAGCAGTATGCGATCTTGTTCGGCCTTATTCCTGCCTCGGCCCCCTCCCACCGAGTGGTGGTGTTGTAATTGTGTGTCCCTCCACCTGACCTCGGATGCCTTCATCACCCTCTCTCTGGGGAATCGGATGATTGTCTTACAGCAGTCTGTGCGTTTCCTGTCCAGAGTTGAAATGGCACAATAGAAAACATTGTCTTCTGTGACTTTAGATGCTGCCCGAGTTACTCTGAGAGCTACTGAGACTGCAGTGTTTTGAAAGGTGACATAACCACGTGTCCTTGCATTTCTTCTGAGTTATAACCTTGCATTTCTTGTGGTGTTAAGCTGAGTATGTGCACAGAAGAAACTGAGTTTTCAGTCACAGATCGTTCCACAGAGATGAAAACTATGTTATTAAACTGAGCAAAGTGCGTTTCTCTCTTGGTTACTTGTGCTGATACTGACACCCCAGATATATTGGGCCCGGGTTGAACACGCTGCCAGAGCCCTCGTCCATTAGACGGCAAGGACCACAGGTCGATAGCGACAACACTCATGCAGCACTCATGTCTGCTCTGTTTTTAGCTGTTTGACTAAGTCAGTTGACATCTTCTTGTAAGCATTTGACGCACCAGAGCGGCTTCTGCTTATCAAAAATGCAGTGCCATCCCCCACGCATTCAGTCTGCACTTACCTCCACATTAGTCATGGCGTGGCTTTCCCACAGGTGTGTCTTTTGCGAACAGGCCGTGCTTCCCAGAGAGGCCCTGCCCTGTGGAGGCTCGTGCTGGCAGGGATCGGGGCTGCCTGGGTCTCTGTGGTGACTCTGAGGCCCCGCGTTCTGATAGAGGAGTCTTTGTCACCTCAGAGCTTTCTGTGTGGTAGGGAGGACATGACTCGCGTGCCAGAGAAAAACAAGGCTGATTTAGGACCGAAACTGCAGTACAGTTGACCCCACAAAGCAGTGTGTGGCTGTTGTGATGATGCACAGAGCACAGAAAAAGTGAATTTGTGTCTGGTTTTCCTTACTGCCCACAAGGCCAGTAAGTATTTGTTCAGGGTGAAGTCCTTGCAGACGGAGTGATGTCCGCATGCTGAGCTGTTGTCCGCACATCCTCAGACACACCGGCTGTTAATCACCAGATCAGCGATCAGACGGACAGGCATCAGTGTGAGCAGGAGGCCCAGACTGCGCTGGACGCTGTGGCCCCAGGCCTGAGTGATAAGGAAGCGCATGCAGGACAGATAGCACCATGAGGGCGAGAGTTCAGTTAGTGGGGGAGATGAGGCGATGTCACTCCCCCACCAACTGCGGCCACTATCAGCAGTGAACACGGGCTTGAACGCCATGTCTTCCAGATCAACAATGACACGGAAGATGTTTTATTTTTATATATTTTTCCAACCAAGTATTTTAGTAGTACTGGTAACTGCCGAACCAATGGACAGTGTTTGTGCATGGGGGGGGGGGGGGGCTGTCCATTCTGGTTTGATAAGGTAACATTTATTCCCCTTTAGTATGTCTTGTTTTATTTTGGGCAAAAAGGGAATGCAGCTGGTACTGCACGGGTTTCCCGTCCTTCAGAAAGGGTTTCACAATGAAATTGCCCGCATGAAGCAATCCTTTCTCCCCCCCACCCCCGACAGGCTTTGCTGGAATTCAAACATTTCTGATGCGTTGGGTGACAGGTGTTTGTGCCCCACAGTTACTGATGAACTGTGTCGAGATGTGGTGGCATTTTTAGACTTCACACAACCCCCTGCCTGTTCAGTGTCAGATAAGACAATATTTCTCACAGAATCTCCCTGTAATAAATGCTTCAGCCACGTGCTGTCGGGTTGAGTGACAGTAATGCTACATTTGGGTGTCTGCTAAATTAAATGAATGTGGTTACTGAAAGGACAGGTATTGCTCAGAGCATATGCAAAGCGTGTGTCTTTCTGTCATTCAGCGAGGGACTCTTATACCCGTGTCGGTCACGCCTATTTCAGGTTAATTACGAGTATCCCATTAAAACCATCAGCAACAACACATACCTATAGGCACCACAGGCTCTGGTTTGGATGTTCAAATAAGTGGTGCATCAATAAAAAAAAAAAAAGTTCTGCATTAAATCAGATTGAAAGGTGATACTGTACAGTGTATGAAAGCCCGTTCTACTCTGGCACCGATAGCCTCACGGGTACGGAATGAAATGTGGAAAGATTTCATGAAGGCCGAAGCCTGTATTCAAGTTAATTTCTCCTTTAGTTATTTTTCTCGGATAAAACAGATTAACTGAATAGACAGAAGAATCCAGACTCAATCAAAATAGGGAGGTAAATATAGGCATTATTATTATTATTATTATTATTATTATTATTATTATTATTATTATTATAATGGTGATTATAATAATATATTAGATGCATTTATTCAGGGTGACTTGCATGTCTCCCAAACACTTCCATACAATGTACTGGATTCCCCCGTTGTGAACCGGCTAATCTCTCCCTGCCATTGCTTCCTGTCGAACCATCTCTGTGGTGTTCGCGGCGGGGGACGGGGCTGGCCGGTGCATTGTGGGGCCACGCAGTGTGAGACAGAGGAGAGCAGGAGGCATGGAAGTGCATGGGCTCAGCGTTAACAGTCGGGGTGTTAGTGGGGTTTCTCTTTAATTGAATCCTTCCACTTGATGGGAGCTGAATTGCCCAATATGGGCTGTCAGCAGGGGGCTATGCCCTGCTTTGTGAGGGGCAGCTCAGGGAAAATCGCTCTGTACTGTTGATACTTCGCCAGGAGCGGGAGGAGCCAGCGCCAGACAGTCTCTCCCGAGCTTCGGCCTGCTGAACAGGGTGACATCTAGGCAAGGAAGAAATCGGAGTCTTGAGCCACACGCTAATGGAGAACTACAAACCTGCACTTGGTGGCGGCTGTATTTATTGTCAGATGCTTGTGTGAATAGAGCTGCTGTCAGGTTCAGCTCTGGTTAGCTGTTAGCAGGCGGGCCAGAGGTTGAATTAATCCCACCCAAGTCTCAAGAGATCGCCAGGGTTGTCCTCCTCAGACATGTCTTCAGTCATTGACCGTAGTTCAGCTTTATGGCAAGATATTTTTCGGCATGCTTTTCAGCTGAATGAGACACGAAGGTGTATTTTCATATTTAATTTTGGTTGATAGATTAATTAATTAAACACAATCGGATCCTTCCAGAAGGATCGTGGATCAGTCACTACTACTAGCCATGCAGTTGGATGAGCTCGATGCGCCGAGACGCCTCTACGCAACCGTTCCTGTGTCCTTATGCAAGCCACCAGACCCTGCACTGTATTGTATGGTGGCTCTCCAGGGCCAGAATCGCCAGTGCAACCATCTTCCATCCCAGTTCTGACAAGACGGAGGATTGCTTCAGAGGTCTAATGAGAGCTGGCACTGCGGTGAGGTGGCTATTGTTTTTGAAGTGATGTTGCCTCAAAAAATACTAATCAACCTTGAAAAATCTTCACCGGGGTTTCTTTGAGCTTGTTGGTTGTGGTCAGAAAGGTCCGGTCTTGGCTGTGATGTCCGAGGCTAATACACACGTCGCGGCTCAAGCCATGAACGCGTCCCTCTGGCATCGCTCTGGTCAGCAGAGATCACAGTAAAGTGTTGTGTGCTCCCTCGTCACTTATATTAGTGTAACCTGAGGATTTGGGGTCAGAAACGCAACTCACATTTACCAGATGGAAATGCAGGGTTTTGCAGGGTTGAGCTCACTTTGCCGAGAGTCTGCTGTCTATCTTTAACAGTAAAATAAATAAACAAACAAACAAACAAGTAAATAAAAAATCTCTGCTCGACAAGAGAGGGTGCTGTACACTGCGTCTCCGAGTGTGCTTTTCCACACGCTGTCGTCTCTGACACCTGACACACACAGGAGTACGGCATGTTTTTCTTTTGTTCCTTTTTTATTACTCATTTGAGACCTAGGAGGTAAATTAACACGGTGCCATTAGTGAAATCTCAATCAGCCTTTGATGAAGTCATTATAACTCTCGCCAGTGAGAACGCATAATTAGGCTTGGTGAAAAAGATCCCGGCAGTTTGTTCTTGTGATTGACTTGATGAGTAACATGTATGTGCTGCTGAGGGATGATGTGTCAATAGACGGCCGTTACCTTACAAATGGCTTCCTCTTCAGACACAAAGTAACCGAAGATCTTGAGCTGACCCAGCTCAGCCAGGAGCGTCCCTCTCCCCGGCGGCCAATGTGCGACACGAACAACCTTGCATTTATTAGTTGTTTTAATATAGTCTGTGCATGCTCTGTAATTAAACTAAGTATCGAACAGAGCTACGTTAGGGCCAAGCACTTTACTGTAGCGACACTAGGAACTTTCCCCCCCTGTATGAGAGACCCTTAAAGAGATTTTGAATTTAAAAATCTCCAGAAAGGACATTTAAATCTTGATTTTAAGGTTGGGCCCTGATGGCAGCGTCCAGTATAGTTTTATCAATTTGTCAGGGCATGTTCACAGCTGTGCCAGATGTGGTTGCACTTTTTGGGCGATTCTCATGTTTGTGTATCTTGGTGCTGCTGCTGCTTTTGTTCTTGTCCTTCCCTCTGCTGTGGCAGTGGCTGTGTTATCGTTATACCTGACACAATCAGTATTCTGCGGTTAGAGTCGCTCTGCTATGCTTCCCGATTTCACTTCAGTTCCACTTCAGCCAGTGGCACAAATTAATAGAAACCATTTAATTGCTTTTGTTGCCTTTTAGAAAAATACCCTGAAAGATTTATCCGATTCTTTCCCCACTTCTTTTGTGTCATCTTGTTCCTCCTCGTTAGCATCAGATATGTTTCAGCTTCACACGACGATGATTAAATAATGATGAACGTGGCTCTGCGTCTTTTGAGGACAAGGCTACATTGCACACATGCGCACTGTGCAGGAAACAGGCTGAGCGGAGGGCCTGTGAGATTGAGAGAGGCAGTGCCGAGGTAGTGTCCCCCCCCCCCTCCAGGTCCGCACAGGTCGTGTTTGCTGTTCAGGAATGTGTTGGCTGACCTTTCTCAGCAGATATGCGAGCAGGAAAGGAAGAATGTGACCTTTTCGCTTGAGACGCACCGAAATGAAATGTCCTGTTTGTGTGATTGAGAAACTCCTGCTTTTCAATCTGAGGTAAATATTAAAAAGGGCAGCAGGGGGACTGTGTCATTAAACATCTCCGGCAACCTTTCATCAGAGGTGCGAGGGCCTCGAATGCCCCTGTGTGTTTCTGTAGTTCGATAAAAGGTTAGGCTCTTATCCAGGCTTTGGTCCTGTGTTTACTTTGCTTGGAGCTGCAGGTCGGCCGTGCTTTTGCCACATTGGTCAGAGTGAATGTAACAGAAAAATACACAAAATTGTTCAGATTCGTTCCCATTGGTTTCATTTCCATTGAATCTCCACCAACCTGAATAATTGTACCTGAAGCCTTTAAATAAAAGATGTGACACATTCAAATGTCAAATTCCAGCAAGTGTCATTCCTTGCGCTTTATGTGGGGGTGTGCTGTTTATTATTATAGTGCAGTACACATACGTGAGCGTGAATACATTACATTTAGATTAGACTGAAATATTTAAACTAGAAGTGTAGTCTGAAGCGCCGTCCCACACTCGAACAAAACGCTCTCCCCGACTCGAACAAAAGTGGAGGAACGACAGTCTTTTGCTGCTGCGACTGCAAGCTCTGAGTGTGACCCACTTTATTCTCTGAGACGGCATTAATAATCCAAAGGCTGTTCTCCTCGGGATCTTGGAAAAGGTCTCCTGCTTAAAGTGATCTGTGGAGAAGTTCAATTGAACAGTTTCCATCGGTGAACTCTGGGTCAAGAGTAACAGGGGGGACTTTGTAATACAGGTGTCCTTATCTGATGCAAGGATACAAAGAAAGTTGTGGAAAAGGGTTTCTGAGGCCTGTTTCTCTGAGCTAACAGATGCTCCCTGAGATCCACAATGCACTGCTGTCCTTAGCCCGATTTGACCGTTTCTCAGTCCCCGAAGGCTAGGCTTTCCTGTAGCAATAATACTGGTAACCGCATTGCTTTTCCCATGACCTCTGGTGCTCTGAACACAGATCTGCACCGCAGGAGGGACCAGTCTTAAGACCACAGACAAGCGGCCCTTTCCAGGAACAAGTTGCTCTCCGGTTGGCAAATCCTCTCTGATTCGTCATATGTAATGCTTCTGTAAATAACGTATGCCGGGAGATGGGTTAGCACCAGGATCTCGGAAGCCCTGTTATTTATTCTTCCCTATGAAATGCAGTACACATCAATCTTCCCAAAGATACTGTGGGCTTAATCCTGGGAGGAATTCAGAAGAGATTTAGAAATGGAGCCTTTTGGTTTTCTTTGGGATGGTTTGTGACGTTCGCCTGGTGTGAAAGATGTAGACGGAGTCGGAGTTGGAGTCGTAATGTTTGGTTGATGGCTCTGTATTCCTCTTTAAGATCCTCTGAACTGTGTCCCAAAACCAGACTTTGTATTTCTAGGTTAAGTAAAGAGCCCCAGACAGGTGGGGGTAGAACTGTACAGTAACTGAAGCCCCAGCATATTCAGACACTGTAATTAATTTAAAAAGCCATTTTAATTAAATATCCTTCTTGCTTTCTCTCGTTCCTCTGGGCTCTAACCCCGTACTTTGTTTTTTTGTTATTTTTAATCACTCTTGCCTCGCTGCCCACACGCCGGCTGCTATGGCCAGTAAACACCCAGCAGAGAAACTAATGGAGGAGGAGGGATCCTTGGAAGAAATACAGATTGAGTTTCAGCTTCGGTACTTAAAACAGAAAAGGCACAGAATGTTTAAAGTGAATTTCTCTTTCTCTCAATCCACGCAAGGCTGACAACCTCCCCTCACCTCCCTCTTGATAAAACGGGCCACAATCTGCCAAACGGTTCCTGTTGTCGTGCGACACCCCCCCCATACAATAACACATGAGTGATAGTAGACCTCTTCACTGAAGCAGATCTCATAGAGTGCATTGTAATGCCTGGAGTTCTTCTGATGCAGTTCTTCCCGGGAGACATTTAAGCATTTTCTAAGAAAAGAAAGGAAAAAAACGAAAAGGAAACTTAACCTCTTCTCCGCCACGGCTCTGTATCCCTCATTCTCTTTGCTTTGAAGTTCCTGGTAGGCCTCTCTCTATATTTATTTATGTGCTTTTTTCCCCGCAAAGTTTTCTCAAAGTCAGAAAGCGTTTTGTATCACGTGATTTTCGGAAAAGCTACTGGAGAGGTGGTCCGTTAGTGTGGCAGGCTTTTCAGACGGTTCCCTACAACCTGTTTGTTCAGCGCTGTGATTTTTTTCTTGCCACAGATTCATGTAAACCTCTGGGCTGGAGCAGCAGTAGCACTTTGATTATTATCTATGAATGAACATTACAGTTGACCCTTGACCTTTCCACAAAGTAAACTATTCAAAATGTTGTGAAACTAGCAAGAGAAATGTCTTCATATTCATCATATCATTCCTTATAGGTTGCTGTTAGGTATATAGTACCAATGGATCATTAATAGGAAACAATGTTTTTAGTTTCCAAAAGTTACCTTTATGGTGACCTTTGATGTTTCCTTCAAGTTCAACCTTACTATGACTTAAAAACTTCCTAATTTCTCCTAGAAGGTGAGACTCAAAGCTGTGTTCTGGCTTCGGATTTGTAAAGAACATTGTGGGTTTATAGAAGAAATGGGTCAAGATCTTGACCTTTGACCTCTATTTCAATGTCAATCAGTATTTATGGTTTATATTGCCTTAAAGAGTGTAGATAGGCTAATGGTTGCTATGGAACTTGGATAGGAACTCGTATATGGTCTGTTAAAAAAAATGTCCTTCAGTGTGACCTTTGATCTTTCCTTTAGGTCACATTGAGTGTCCTATTGAACACCTATAGGAACCCATGTATGACTGATATGGAAATGCCCTTTCCCATGACCTTTGACCTTCCTGTCAGGTAAATGCGAAACTGGCTCGTCTGTCCTTGCAGAAAGAGGTTATTGAGCTGCTCTACAGCTATGATTCTTTTAAAGGTGTTTACATATGAATGCACTGATCAGTAACACTTTTAAATTATGTCATGGGCATCGTTTTACCACGCAGATGAATTTCCAGAAACTTCTAAATCTAGTCACTAGTAGCAGCCATGCAGTTGCCCCCCCCGCAGTGTGATTTCTGTAGGAGTCCTTTAGGAAAACGGGCAGGAATCTGCATCGACACCAGTACGCCAGTACACTCTCCGGTGTGTCGGAGTGGGCTCTCTGGTGTGTCAGCGTGCTGCTCAGACTTGGGGGGGTCTCTCTGCTGTGTCAGTGGGCACAGTGCAGGGCTGCGGACTGCGGGCCTCGGACTCTTCTTTTCAGATCCCACAGGCAGCGTGTCTCAGAGATAAATAAATCGGTGCAGGACTGGAGGGAGAGTTCATCTGTGATCTGACATTAGGGCGCCCCAGTGTCAAACCCCCAGAGGTGCAGCACCGCATTCCGCTCCACCTGAGCTCATAACTGCGTCATCGAACTTTTTGGTGAAGTTTAGAGCCATTTGACCTAAATAATCCTGAACAGCCCTTTGATTGCCACTTCATCCTATCACTGATTAAAACTCCTAGGGAAGCCAGTGTCTCGCAGGCAAAGAGAGATATTGTTCCATTAATTAGTTCTTAATTAATTACCGGGCCCAGCTCTGGAACAATTACAGCATTTCCAGTATGCCTTTTTTTTTTTTTTTCGATCGATCTGAACTGTTTGTTTGTGCTCGGCCGCTGAGTGTGGAATAACAATGAGGCCACGATGAGAAACAGTGCTGTGGAGAGTTTATATATGGGTTTATATACCGCTGTGGGTGGGATGATCTCCTGGCTGCACAGCACATGTCATGTCACCAATTCTGCATTAGTGTTTAAATACTACGGGGCTCACCCAGATTCCAGATCTGAGGGGTGCAGAGAACGATTATATTCACAGGATGTTGTCCAGTTTGTGGGATCCTTCTCGGCTCTTTGAGTTTTACAATCCTGCCTCATCTTGTGCTCTGATGACTGACGTTGCGTCTGCGCTGCTCTTTATCTGTTGACTTTTATCTTGTTGACCTTTTCGGCCACAAGCACGCAACGATCAGCGTCTCTCTGTGTGGCTCAATGGGAATTGCCAGTCTTACTTGTTTACCTTCCCACTTTGGCGACTTCGTGTGCATTTTTAAGAGACCTTCGAGCCCTGAGCTTAGATGTGTGAATCAGGAGTTTGTTATTTATTCTGATTATGGAAAGCTGCCAAAGGAGACTTTGTTTGTTCTTGTTTGTGATGCCTGAGTGATGTAATGTTTGAGTTTCTGGTTTATGGATTTCACTACCAACGCTTTCCTATTTGAATATTGACTCTACCAACATGGCTGCTTGACCACAATATTATAAGATGCAGTGGTCCAATTAGCATGTCACATGTTCAGTCGGTTGTTGGTTCTTCACAAGCACACTTAAGTGTTTGGGAACATTTTCATTTCTTGGACGCCATTGGTCAGTTGTTTTGGATGTCGTTGAATTTATCGGTTGAGAATGTGGAAAAGTATTAGTTTTTGTGGAGGAATATGTGCATTTTTGGGGACTTGCACAGATACTTCTGCTTCTTACACACGATTCACGAGAGTTCTTTGTCTTTGTTTCTGCTGGTTCCTTTTATTTCCCCTTTAATCTGAATCGATCTGCTTTGTGTCGGTGCGAGGCCGCTGTGTTCGGGGGGGTGTGAGACGGGCGGCAGATCTGTGCTTCACAGTAACAAAGGGGCGGACGATAAATCCAGTGTGAGACGCAGTGCCGGAAAAGCATCCGGACAACATCGGGTGAAGCTGAAATGGTGATGAAATGGTTGTTCTGAGCCTTAAAAGCTGCTTTGAATGGGTGTGTTTGCTCTGCAGCTTAAAGAACACATGTTGCCTTAAACACGGCGAAGGGGGAAGAGTGGGAGGATTTAATCAGCGTTTTTTATTTCCATTAATAGTAATAATTAAGCAAAGAAGGAAGACTGTGTTGTTTTGCTGCAACCAACACGCTTCTCTTCAGTTTTTTGCCCGACCCGAACGATCCCACAGATGCCGCCCGCCACCATCGCTTCAATTCCTTTAAGCAAACTGGGAATGTTTTGTCGTTGGAAAAATAAAAATAAAAGAATTAAATGAATGAATACAATCAATCACAGTGAAACATCCTCAGTGCATTTTTTTATTTTCTTTATCGCTGCGTGTGATTAAGAGGGGACACCTGTGAAAAACGTTAACCTCTGCTAATCGAGCGAGTGGCTGGTCTGGCCGTCAGTCATCGCTGAGGTGAAACCTAAAGCGGCCCACGGCGCTCTGTGGGACCGACCTGGCACTCCTGCATCTAGAACCAATTTCCATCTTTTCTTCCTTCTCCATCATCATATATAAAAAAAGAAATTGCAGCGAAGCAATTAGTGAGGCTATTTAGCTTCATCACAGCAGGAGACGGGCTATCAGTGTGAAAGGTGAGGGGGAGAACCTGCACACACACACACACACACACACACGCACACTATTTTACTACCCGGAGTACAGATCACTTCAAGATTAAAATATGTTAATTAGAAGAATAGTCTCCAATGATATATTAAGCTAATGGCAAGCGAATGGGTTTTTAATGGCACTCTTCCCTGTGAGTGGATCACCTGCTGCCAGCTGTCAGCCTCAAACACTCTCGTGACGAGGGCCGACTTCATCAAACGGGCCCCTGTGCCAGGGCATTGTGCGGTCAGGATTCAAGATACACGACTCGCCGTGCCACAGACCCGACCCCTTGCAGTTTGGCCCTCGAGCGCTGCTTCGCTGTGGCCGGGGTGCGTCTCTTCAGGGGAACCAGCTCACTGAGAAGACGTCCTTCTGCCTCTGCGGATCCGGGGGCACGTGCAGGGACAGCGCGATGTCTGCGATGTGTGTGGTTGGGCTCGGCTGCACGGCCGGAGAGAGCGGGGAGCGACTCCTGGGAGGGGGCTTGTTTCCACACAGGCCCGCTCGTGTCTTTGTCTCCTGGCTGCTCGCCCTCGCTGGGCGCAGTGCCGGATCTAGCACACTCGTTTCTCCGTCTCTGAATCCAGTTTTGGGTTGGCAAAGTGTCAGGATGATGGCCATTAATAATGCACGGCGCAAAATGTTCTCTCCTGTCGGGACTCGCCATTAAACCACACAGTGAGCATCAGAGCTCGAAACCTTGTGCCGGGGATCCCAGGACCTCTGTCATAAATGTAAGACATGGGTCACGTAAGGGCAGCTTTTCTCTGGAGGTTTATTTGAAGTGATAAGAAAAATATATATTTGCATGTCTGTTTTCACTTGGCGATTAATCCGTCTGGAGGCCAATCCCAGTGAAAGTCTCCCAGTGAATCCCACTTCCTGGAATTCCTACCAGTAGATCCTGTTCCAGGCATGAGCTGCAATCCTTCATCTCAGGATCCCCTTTCTGGCACACGGATACATCGTCCCGGCACACGTCTCATGTGAAGATGGCGTGGCCCATTCCAGAGGAGGCCAGTTTTCTGTGCTGATGTGGGTGGCTGTTTTCTGTTTTCTCCCTTTGTGTTGGTGTGCAATATGGCTGAGTTCATGTAGCAGCTATGTTAAAAACGCATCAGTCATTTTAATCAGACTTGGCATTGAGTCAGAAACAGGGACAGGGATTTGATTTTGGTGAATTACAAAGAAAGATTTGAGTTTTTAATGTTGGGAAGAAGGGTAACTTTTCCAGTGTGGCACAGTAAACACAGTCAAGAATCAAGTGAATTGTGCTTTATTGAATGGCAATGAATCGCATGTTATGACGGAGCTTAGAAATAACATGCAGCTGGAAAAAGCGATGCTGAAAACACAAAAGTGTCATCGGCAAAATGTGTGTCTGTGTGAAGTCTTAGTGAAACACACAGGAGTTACATGCCAAGAGGACGGTAACTTCGGGGATTCACCATGCTCAACCTGTTGCTTTATTGCTCTTCATCAGTGGGTGTGTTTTTCCTGTGTTTTCATCATTTTTACATTCTTCTCTGTGGCCCTTATTTTGGGCAACAAACCCAAATTTATGCACGCATCTTCACTTCACTGCATGTAAACCAGTTCAATCAAGGGGAGAGTTGTGTAGTTGTCTGACTCCGGTATGTCCCAGCAGAAAAGCAGTGAAAAGCGCATTTGTAGTTTGTAGCAGTTTGTGTCACTTGCTTCCTGCTGTCATCACCGAAACCAATCAGAAACACCAAGCCTGCTCTGGAATTACACTCACAATTAAATACGTCAGACATAAATACAGCTCTGGAAAAAATTTAGACCACTGCACATTTTTCTTCAATCAGCTTCTCTACATGTATGGCAGCCATTCCACTCCATTCATATTTTTATTTGGAATTTGGGAGAAATGTTGTCAGTAGTTTATAGAATAAAACAAAAATGTTAATTTTACCCAAATACATACCTTATAAATCGTAAAACCAGAGAAACTGATAATTTTGCAGTGGTCTCTTAATCTTTTCCAGAGCTGTATGTGCATATTGTATTATTCATATTTCAAAATCCTTATTTCATGAGTCCAATACTGTTCATATTTCATTGTCACAAAGACAATATGTGTGAAATGTTTTTGCCTTCATTGTAAATACTGTCCTTTATACCTGATCTGTGACTGTAACTATAACTGCTAATTAATATAATAGTACTTAGCATTACAAAATCACTGGAATTATAGGATGGATATCTGGTTTAATATTTAACTCATCGTTTTAAATCAGATAATACCAATATCTTTTTGGCAGCTGCTTGTTTGTTTGCACTTTGCTTTGATCACCCTCCACACAATCACAACAGACTCCTGCTTTGTGCTAATCCGATCAGACAGTAAAAAATGGAGAAAGAGAACTGTATAGTGCAATAGTCCCCCCCATGCACACGCACATAATCAGGTTTTGTTGTCTCGTTGCGAATGAGATCTATGTTGGTTCCGTCGGCCGGGGGTTTCATATTTCACGTGAGTGCTGCTGCGCTGCGAATCGATAGCCTTTTTAAAAGCCACACGAGTGAGAGTGGCTTCGGCTGCACACGCATGGCTGCAACGATGCTGCATTGACTGCCGATCACAGCTTCCTTGAAAACCCCAGCGGCCGGTCCATCTCCGCACGGGGTTCGACTGCACTGCCTGCTCTGCGTCTGACGGCCCCCTGACGCGCAGAGAGGGTCTCCGCAGTGTGGCATGCTGTGTGTGGAGCGCTGGCTTTAGCCTGGGAGAAGATCTTTTTTTATCAGGCACGCTGGGGAGGGTTGAATGAAAAGAAATCCTTTTGAGTTCCCCCTCTCTATATGTAGCTGTAGTACAACCTCACCATTTCAGCCTGCTAGGGCAGAAAGATGTTTTGAGTTCATTTGCTGAATGTGATTGGCCTGAATGCATTTCATGAACACTTCAGAGCAGCGCAGGTGAACTGGTCCTGCCAACAGTTACAGCACTAAAGGTAAGAGCAGCAGCTGGGCTGTGGTTTCTCTGTGGGGGCTTTATCCTCCCTTTTCTAGGTTTTATTTTTTAAAGCAGCGATGCATGCTTTGCAGAGGAGCATTCCCGAGGTAGTGCACACACACACACACACACACACACACACACACACACACACACACACACACACACACACAGATGAGCACAGTGCAGTGTTAGTGCAGGGCTGGTGTAAAAGCCTCCTTAAACCTCTGTTGTTAAATGCTGGCTGTATGCAGACGATCCACCCGGTGTGGTGGTCTCGGGGGAATCTGTCTTTGGGGGGGAGTGTGAGGCGAGAGCTGAGCCCTGCAGTGTCTGAACAGGTGCTGAGAACATTTGGGTTTCAGCAGGGATGTGGTTTCTGTTGTTGTTTTGTTAGTGTTTTCCCTTTGCTCTGCGGCTGCGGTTTTATTTGTGGGCCTCGTCTCAGTATTAGCTGCTACACTGAGCCATTAAAGACACAGGGCGGCAATCTCAGCGCTTGGCTGTACGCCCTCTGGGACGCTACCGGCCACTTTTCCATCTGCGGACGCACACAGTCCGACTCGCTGTGGGGAGCGTCGAGCCCATGAGAGTCTTCTCGGGTCTCTATAGAGGAGCAGAGCGGGTGCCCACGAGCTCGCTGGGCAGAGTCGTCTAACAGGGGCACACCAGCGGGGGGGATGTTTAATAGTGTGTTTAAAAATCGAGAGGAACAGGCAAGGGTCCCATTTATCCTCCGTGTTTTGGATCAGTTAATGCAGAATGAATTCAGTGCAGCAGCTTTTTTTTTTTTTTTTGGTGTTCCTCTCTCCATCCCTCTGCCTCGTGCCAGCCGTATTCCATGTCTGTGTCATGTGTTAGCGGCGGGAAACGTGGCCACTGTTTGTGGGGAATCAAAGGCGGGCGGCTCTCGGAGCTGCAGGTACGGCGCAGGGGGCGGATCGCGCAGTAATGGCACACTTGAAAATGGACGGTGCTTAGGCACTTTCAGAAAGCGCTTAATTAACCGCACATCGACTGGGCGGTCTTGGCAGTGTGGTGAGGAAGGCGCCCAGGAGGAGAGGGAGTCATTAGGTGTATTGTTTATTCCAAGAGAAGGAGAAAAATAAAAACACACAGGGTCAATGCAGAGCCGGTGAGCTGTTTGAGCACTGTCGGAGTGGTTTGACTGCTTAATTCAGCACACGTCTCCGGTCTCACTCAGCACTGGGCCAGTACCAGCTGAACCCACATGCGATTAATCTGTATCCGAATCTCCGTCTCTCCCTTCTCCCTTTATTCACAAACCCTGTTCGATATCAGATACAGAACTGTTGGACTTTAGCCAGTGGCAGCACAACACGCTGGACTGGAGGGGAAATGAGTTATAGCAGCGATGGGAAGTCTTTGGTGGTCTCGACTGTCCACACATCCCCTCCTCTGTTCAAGGAAACGAACCCAGACCCTGTCATTGTCATCCATGTAACGCAATAGACGCTCATTTTTAACAAGGTGGTGTCAAATAATCCCCAAAATTATCTACTTTCTTTGAAAAACGACCAACCTGAAACTAAAAGAGGTCAGGCCATCTACGGCTTTAAAGAGATGCTCTTCTGTGTGTCTCTGCAGTCCAGAGGCTTCGTGTTTATAGTGTGTTCACCGCGGTTTATACGGCTCCGTACTCATCTCCGCTGCGTGTTCATAAAGTTGTAACGACGGCGGTATTTCTTATTGACAGAGATGCTGTTACATGCTTCTGAGAACTCTGTGTTTATGTTCTGCATTCTGACAAAACGTATAGAACCAATAAACACCTGATCATTTGCCATTTATTTCACATGTTTTTGCTCATCTTGCTAATTTGATCTGCAGTCTCGGATTATTGTCATGGTTTGTGTGTCCAGGCCTGTTACATGAGATGACATGAGAATGCCGTGGGATGCCCTTTGATGATGTTGTGGCGCTGGGGTCGCAGGTTCATGAGGCCGGTAGAGATTTTTGAGAGAGGTTTTGTCTCGGCTGCCGAATCAGACGTTCGCTTCCTTATGGAGGGAGAATGGCACACGCTAGGGCCTCTGTGCAGCTTCGAGTTGAATAACGTTATGTAGACACGATGATAATTTATCTCTGTGTGCATTCATTGTGAATTTGCCAGTAATGTTTAAGTATTGCCAGTTCACAGAATAAACTGTAGTATCAGTACATGACATCACAAGACAGTGTCCAATCGAGAGCAGGCCATTCGCCCCATCATGTTCGTTTGGTGTCCATTAATAAGCAAGTGATCCAAGGATCCTATCCAGTCTATTTTTGAATGTTCCCAATTTGTTGCTTCAACCACATCGCTGGGGAGTTTTTTCCAGATTGTGACGACAGTAGAGTATGTTTCTTGTTTTTATCACTATTCTTTCATAAGACATCTAGGAAACATGAAAAAGTCAGGAGAGTTGACGGTTGTGAGGCACTACAGAGGATACAGTACCAACGCAAATGTTTTCCACACCTCACCGAGATGCAGCATTGAAAACCTGGTTGAAGTGATCTTTGCACCTCATCAGTTTGATGCTCTTCTCTTAATGGCTGCGTCTCTACCCCTCCACTGTGCCATATCCTATAGCAGGGGCAGAGAGTGTCGTGTTGTGTTCCTGCACTTCATCCTGTGATGGCCTTGTCTTGTCCGACGGGAGGTTGTGTTGGGGCTCTGTCCTCTTTTGACGATGTTTTGTTACCAGGCGACTCTGGGAGCTTTGTGTGTGCCGGCAGGCTGTGCTATTGCATGGCATACTCCACAACCCCCGCTGGGCTGGTGCCAGAGCCAGCGGGTTTGAGGGGAGATATCCGACTCGGACACACGCGGATATCTCCCCTCAAACCCACGGGCTCTGGCATCAGCCCAGCGGGGGTTGTGGAGTATGCCATGCGTGCCAAACCCATGGCTGGATGGCACTTCGTTTGGTGTAAAAGGAGGGTGAGTTGTGCAGACTGGTGTGGTGGAATAAGGATTCCTCACAAGGGAGCAGAGGAGCTGAGTGTTGCCCAGTTTAAATGGAGCACAAAATGCTTCTTTCAAAGGCCTTTTTAAAACTGACACAATCAAAGAAAAACAAAAACCAGTTCAGCCTAGATGTTACATGCCAATTAATGTACAAAATATGCTATAACCTAATTTAGTTTATACACTGTCATACCAAAAAATATTTCAGTATCTCAATTGAATAAATAAATAAGCCATTTTATCATTCTTGTGTTGAGAAGATATCTCCCTTCAGAAGCAGCCCCAGCATCGTGGCTGTTGCTTTTGTTGTCTCTCGCTTCACTTTCGTCAAAATTGACATACAAACTTGAGACACGGGCACGTCTCTGCGGATGGGCCGCTCTGCAGAGAGATCCCCGTGGGACAAGTGTGAGAGTGATTCATCTGTGTGATCAGAGCAGCCTTGAGCAGCCCTGCCAGATGACGCATTAATGCCGGACCCTTCTCTCCTTCCTTACAGATCATCAAGGCCAAGTGCCCGCAGTAATCACGCTGCGGGTAATTGTGTGTCTGGAGGCAAGATGGAGTGCACTTAAGGGGCAGGAAATTCACTTGGCACCATGACCGCTTAAAAATTCAGCTGAGCGGTGATTGAATCGCAGAGGTGTGATGGCTGTAGGTAACGCGTCTGTTCCCTTTGGGGTTCACACTGGGAACCGTGCGACGGGGAAGGAAAGAAATGTGACGCGAGCTCTCGGGTGAGGAGACTCGACCCGGGGGGAATTGGTCACGATCTCCGTCGAAATTTGGAAGAGACCAAATCTAAAACATCAACATGTGCAACGAATACAGAGGTTTAAAAACTAACTTCAACCGTCAGAATGAGGGTAAAATGCGAGAACGCTTGATGAAAACTGGTAAAGTGAGTCGCCTGCTTTAAGGCTGTCATTGTGAGTTAAGTCACAAATCCCCGCCGATGGGACCCTGAGGTTCAACAACGGCGTCATAGAACTAGTAGAAATGGAGGAATGTAAACGTGTGATACATCACCCTAGTTATAATTGCACACAGTGCTTTTAGCCTCTTTCAGTTTAAATTGTGCCGCTGTTTTTTTATCAGAGCTTGCTGTGGGAGGACATCTGCCCCTTGCCACAGTGCCATCTCCAGATACAACCAGCGCCCCGTCGCTCCCTGTGGTCGGACACCAGTGAACCCGTTCGTGATGTTGACGGTTTTTGCGCTGCCCCGGGAAAGAGGGCTATTTCTGTGTTGGCCCCTTGGTCCTCTTGTTTATCCCCCCGCCCCAGTTACCCACACAGACTCCCTGGTCCTGGGCCTCAGCTCCGTCCCCCCCAGCAGCAGCCCCAGCAGTTTGTCATTTGCATACTCCTTTATGTCTTTGTCATGCGTTCATTTCCTCCGGATAAGAAAATAAAGCCAAAATTAAACCCCAGCAAACACACTTCCTCCCCCATCTGCCGGAGCTGGCATAATTTTTCTTCCATATTGCTTCATTTAAAATGCTAAGGAAGACGTTTCCCCCGTCCTAAATATTATTCAAAAGCGGTTTTGTTTGTTGTTGTTTGTTTTGTTGACGCTCATTATGCGCGATTGGCGAGGCCGTGCTCGTTCGAAGGCGTTGAAATGAAATGCCATCCTGTTTAGGGGCTGAGCTCTGCGCTGAAGTGACGGGGGCGCTCTGTGAATTAATTACGTTTCATGTTACGTGTTCAGTGACCTGATATGTTTAATGCTCAAAGCTGTACACAGTGACAGGCTACTATGGTGATATTCCTCAAGTGAATACATGGAAGGAGGCCTGCAGAAAATATGAACCGGTTTTCTACAGAAGACGATGATGTTATGTCTGTAATCTTGTGGGTAAACAAAAACACCCAGCACAACCCAAGAACAGTTTAATATCAAGTGTCAAGACGCAGTAAGAAGGAAGTGTTTGTCTCTGTGGACGACTACCTTGATCATATCACAGTTACAATCTCCGGCCTTATGTTTAAACTGCTTCCTCGGCTGATGTAGAAAGCCCTGGTGACACAACAGCTGTGGACTGGCCGGCACTGGGCTCTGCAGAAGATTAATTTGTGAATTAAAGGTCATGTTTTCCCTCTCATCGGCGGAGGAAAAAATAAACTGAATATGATGGTAGCATTATCCTTGGAGAGCAGGGCTATCGAGTGAGAGGGTAGTAATTTACACCAATTCTGCCGCTCACTCAAGTGATTATTTATTGATTCCAGCAGCGCTTCCTCCCTCGGTTCACATGTCAGCCAGGTGCGGCTCCGGGAATTAGGAAACGGATGCTCCGAGGATACTGTTGTGGAAATATGAAGTGTGTTTTGGGGTGCTTGGTAAAGCTGAAGCGCTATGTGTCGGGTGGATAAAGGATGGGCCACTGGGAGGTGGGTCAATCACACCAGGGGCAGAATCAAGACCACCCACCTCAGCTCAGGTGTTTAATGCAGTAAAAATAAAACCATAAAGGCCCTCTGACCTCCAGCCTCTGATCCACTGCTGCAGAGCCCAAACAGGACAGAGATTTAAATATCTATAAAGCATTGCCAGAGAGAGACACTAAAGCCGGGCATGCATTATTGATGCGGATCACATTAGATAAAGTGGGCGCTCTTGAGGTGTGTCCAATTTGGGCATAACAGGCTTTTTAAGAGCGGGAGGCTCTCGCAGGCGTTTGTGGTTACTGCCACGAATACGGTTTGCGTCCGTTCGACGGGCGCTCGGGCCATTATGAGTCTTGAACTGAAACGTCCCATCGCTGGTCTGTTTGTTCTGGGAAAGTCCTGACCCCATTCCTGGGACTGTGGCGGCCGCCGAGTCGGTGTATCCAATGTGCATTTACTCTCACTGGATTGAAACCTTTTTCTCACAGGCCCATGGCTTTCTCTGCTTTTCTTAATTGAACTAATTAATTGCCACGTTGATTAAAATTCAGCTCCTTTCCCAGATCTTTGTAGGTGGGTTATTTAAGATCTGAAGACCCTGCCGAGGTCGGGGTCTTCGGTGCCGAGATTGATCCCCCACCAGTTCGGCCACTGACTGTGAAACACCGAGATATCCGGAGAGTGCGGACAGTCGGGCGACGCTGTGGGACTTTCAAAACGCTTTATAAAGTCCTTTATTTGAAGGGATAGGAAGGCTGCCATGGGATTCCTGTGTTTTTCCACCATTGCCTCAATTCATGATGAAACTTTTCCATACCCCAAACTCTTGGTCTGCAATGAAAACAATATGTAAATAAATAAATATGCTAGAGAAGCACAAACTGTGGGGGGAGAGAAAACAGTTTCAGTGGTGTCTGTTTAATTATGCATTTGCAAGTTATTTTCCGTTTTCTTTTTCGCTTGCCGGTTTAATGTATTATCCTGTCAGAACTCACACTGACCTCCTTGACGTTCCCGGCATGTAAAGTGTTTGTGTGACACGGAGCCTGGATGGGAACTCATTCCTCAGCACCGTGCTCGCTGCTGGGTCTTTGAGCTCTCTGTCAGTTTTGGCAGGGTTTTATGAATCATTCATTCGTACCTGTCAGGTCTTTAAGGTGAAGGTGACTTGTATGAATAAGATATCTTCCCAGGCGAAGCTCTTTATTTACATACAGGGTCCATTATAATGAATCGACCGTATATTTTTCTTTTCTGATGAATGTGGAGTTTCATGATTCACTTCAGTCCCATATTTGGTAGTTTGCACTATTATTCAAGGGACAGTTTGCCTCTGTTGTGGGTTTGTTCTTTTGTTTGGACCTTAATCCCAAAAACAACAGAAACAAACATGTTCAAAATGGTTTCTGCCGTCACTTGTTATAATTGGTTATTAAACTGTGAAATATAAATCCCACCGAAGATTTGGCTGAATCTCTAGGTCTTTAAAAAACCAAGGCTTGTCTCTCTCCATCTTTGTCACGCTGTGCACTTGACAGTCGATATCCCGGCGTCCTGCGGCAAACCTGCTTCAGTCCCACTTTGGAAAGACAGTCGCTAGATATAAAACCACTGATGTACACAAGAGTTCACAATATGTTTCAAAAGGAAGTGTAACCGAGAATGGGATATTTTATTGGCATTATGCCTTTTTTAGTCCAATCAAAAAGATCAGCCCTTACAGATTGTGTGTTGGCGTAGCGTGTGTCATGGGTGAAGACTGAATGTATTGATCTCTTTCACGGCTGAAGAGTGCAGACCACAACCGCCAGATGCAGAAACATCTGTAAGCGATGCAGAAAACGTGGCTAAAGGTGGAGAGAGGGGAAAAAATATACAGGATAAAGGATGATTGTCCTGAAGTCCACTGCTTATCACTGCTCAGCTGATTTCAGTTCCACATCTGATCAATACTTGCCCGTTGTAACACTAATGAAACTGGATTGACTGTAAGCGCTGCAGCATGCAGGCCGGCCATTCAGACCCCCAGGTCCGAAAGCCCAGATCCGTCTTGGCTGGTCCAAAGGGGCAAAGGAGTGTGTCCGGCACGATTCACAGAGTTTAGAGAGAGAGTTCAACTGGAGAAACCACATCGCTCTTGTGAGAAATGGTGTGAACTCCCTCTCAGAAATGCAGAGAGAGTGAGGTCGGGTTTTCTAGGGTTCTGCTGGTTCTGGAGACAAAGCCTGTATGGTCATTTGTGAAGGAACTGTCCCGTCTGCTTTGTGCGATGGGAACGAAGAAGGACACAACACGTTTGCACCAAAATGGAGCCAATAGATTAGTGTAGCCCATAACTAATGATCTCTCCTAATGCTTGTATGTGCCATACGTTGACTTGAATGTGTGTTTGTATGTGTTTATTTTTGGCCATTCGCCATAGACTCTCTTGGGAATATCAGTCGTGTGCAGCTGAAGTGCTGATAATGGCATTAACACGCAGTTCCCTGGAATCTCCTTTCAAAGGTGATCAGGAGGAAACGTCCGTGTCGGTGCTTTCAAAGGCAGTCGAGATCAATTAAAGATCCGCATGCCTCGCTCCGGAACGCGCCCCACCTGCGCCTTGCCCAGAATGAATAGTTAATGGAGGGACATCGCTGGCCTGAAAGGAGAGTAAGAAACCCAGCCCCTGCGTTCGGCCTTCCCGTATCTGTAAGGTGACTCAACCTGGATATACTGTGGTAATTAGAATTCCACGTGCGCCGAAACGGGGGATTAACTTCTCCGCTGATTGAATGGCTGCTAAATATTTAATCTCGGAAGGCAGTCACAGGAACGGAACAAGCCCTGGCCGTGTTTGCTGTTGTACTTGTTATAATCATCAGGGATACTTCGGCAGGATGGAGTGGCCGGTATGTCGCGGTTACGGTGGGGGGGGGGGATTATTGGACTGCAACTTTCAAAAGATGAGACAAAACAGCCTACGCATTGCTCTAATAGAAAGAGAGAGAGAAACAAAAGAGGAAATGCAGTTTTTGGGCTTTCTAGCTACAATGCAAGAAGTAGTTATTTGCTGTTGTGTTTTGTTAAGATGGTGTTTGCTATTTCCCCGTGCAAGGAAGTGCTGTTGTGTAATTTCTGTGGTGCAATTTTGCATACAGCTAGAAACCTAGGCTAGGTGAGGCCATGCATATTGATCGCAGCGTCTGAATCCCTTCTCTCTCTCTCTCTCTCTCTCTCTCTCGACAGATATGTGTCACAAAGATGTCTACACGCAACTGCCAGGGAATGGACTCGGTCATCAAAACCCTGGACACCATTCCTGAGGACAAGAAGGTCAGGGTTCAGCGCACGCAGAGCAGCTTTGACCCCTTCGAGAAGCCGGCCAACCAGGTCAAGCGGGTGCACTCCGAGAACAATGCCTGCATCAGCTTCAAGGGCTCCGCCGCCGGCAAGGAGTCGCCCAAGCTGCGGCGACACTCGAGTCCCAGCTCGGTGAGTGGCACCACCGCCAAATCCCTAGACCAGAGTGTGTGCGTGTGTTGGCCGTATGAGTCTATTCAGCCGAGCTTTGAGTGCACGGAGAAAAAGAGTATGATTGACCTGAAATTGGTAGAGAAATATAAACCGGCGTTTGCCAGAGCCGGTAATGATGTCATCTCAGCTGGCGTGAAGCATGTCCGCATGGGCCAAGTAAAGCCAGTCTTGCCTGTCAGCTGTGCCGTGCATGTAGAAACATGGCTTACAGGAAGACTTCTTGATCAGAGACTAAGAGAAGGGCTTTTATATGCAGCTGTGTTCTCCAGCACTGACATAGAAGACCCGAGAAACCCAGAGAACTGAACCCATTTTCAACAAATATCGAATGACTCGATTACGTTGAATTCACAGACTCTCCCTACAGAGACAGTGAGTGTGCTTTGCTGCAGACTGATGTTATTAATTCCAGTGAATTTTCCATTAAAAAAGTAACGTTATGTTTTAATGTCTTACTCGGCTATCGGGACAAATTATAGGCTTGTAAAACGATCATTTACTTGATCTGAAAAGCATATGTGGATCCCAAATTACCTCCTCCGAGCCTGATCTCCTGGCAGAGTTTTATACGGGGGAGCAGATGTTCTTTATTGTCATTTAGGCACCATGATGACTTTGAAAAGTGTCATCGCACACTGTCACTGTTGGTTTTACTGGGGGATCTGAGTTTTCAGTGCAAGTGACAGGTGGTATTGAAATGCTTTGAAGTGACAGGTGAGAGAAAGCAACAAGGAAGTGTAGAGAAATAATTAGGAATTAATAAACAGAAAAGATGGCAGGAATAGGCTGGCTGTGTGCAATTTGGGGAGTTGTGCAGAGACTGTGCACTGGGGTTGTAGCAGTGAGCATCTCGGGACTATCGCTGCAGCTCCTGTTTTTGAAAGAACGGACGCAGAAAAGGCATTATGTAAAAAGAGGGAAGAATCGATGAAGAATATGCATCTCTTACTCGGCTGAATTCACTTGGGCCAGACGGTTTTCCCGGCTGGTTGTTCGGCTGCCGGTTGGGGCTGCGTTCGGAATCGTGTTGTACGGTAAACACGGCTTTGAAGCTCTCCCGTCTCCCAGAGGCGTGCTGTGGAAAGTGGGACACACACCACGGGGCTGCAGTGCGATGCCTGAACTGCGCACATCTGTGAAGCGGCTCTCACTGCTGCGAGTCTCCTGCTCCGGTCAGAGTCAGTAACTGAATTTACTCTGTAGGGCTGCTTCTCAGTGGGATAGAGTTTGTCCAGAGATACAGTTCATGCGTGAGTGATTAGATGTGAGTGTGTTTATATGTGTTTGTGTGTGCATGAGTGTGTGTGTTTATGCGTGAGTGTTTATATGTGCTTGAGTGTGAGTGTGTTTATGTGTGCGTGTTTGTGAGTGTGTGTGTTTATGCATGAGTGTTTAGATGTGCGTATATGTGAGTGTGTTTATATGTGTGTGAGCGTGTGTCTGTATACAAGTGAAAATGGGCAATATCTCGCACATCAAATGCAGGCCGTCGGGTTCCTCTCACACGGCCGGGTCCCTGAGGAGCCACTCAATAATGCAGAAGCACGTCCTGCCATCTCTGCCTGTCTGCTCGGAGGCCGGGAAGGTTTGGGACGTTCTGGGCTGTTCTTTAAATGAAAGTTTGATCTCAGAGATGGACTGTTTAAAAATGTGTCGGAGTAGTGCAGTTTCTCCAGCTGAATCATGGCCATGAAAGATGCATGAGAACCCGAGCCGCCTCACTCGGTTCCCCGAGGACACGGCACTGACTCGCGCTTTTCCATCACAGCTCGCTTACAGTCAGTCAGAGTCGCTGGGAAGAGCCCCGTTCTGTGATTTCCTTCTGAGAATGAGAGGTTCTGTTAATTGTGAGGTGCAACCTAAGGTGGAGGAAACCTCGATATGAACCGTTGAAAGCCCTGGCAAAGTAAAGGGCATGTAAGGTAGTGTATAAACAGGGGAAAACTGCAAATTTACATCAAAATTACCACACTAAACATGCATGAGGGTAGGCGGGAGCTTCCAAATGCACTTCCTGTAACACAGAGCTCTGACTGGGACGTCTCCCTGCATTGGCTCTTTTGACCAGGACTAAACTCACATTTTAAATGGTCTGTAAAACTGTCCTGGAAACAGAAGTGCTGGCAAAAACAAAAGGAAAAAGAAAGAAAGAAAGGGGGGAGAAACACTTTTTATATGGAAAAGATTTTATATGCATTTGGGTTTCAGGAGTATTTATTTAAAATTCATCCTTTACTGAGAAAGGAACGATGGGAGGTTTGTTGATCAGTGAAAGTCTTGATTGACGCGAGCTATTGACATAACTGTTTGTGGACAGAATCTTAGGCCAAATCTAAACCTTGACCCCAGCCGCTTTGACCTGGCCGATCTGACAGGAGGGTGTGCTGGGATGTTCTCTTGCACTCTCAGGTGTACGTTCATAATGTTTTCATCCATCTTTTGTTTTGCCCTGGCCTTCGTGTCAGAAAACATACCTTAAAACACTTACCTGCAATTCAATACAAGCCTTGAATTGTTAAGAGTGTAGTTTTTAGTTTTGTAGCCTCTGGCACAGGAGGAATGCTATGGAAATGCTGCCCAATCCTGTTTCACACTAACAGCAGTGGTGTTCATATATAAAACAAAGCTCTCTTCAATGAGCCGTCTGTCTCCGTCTCTCCCCCATCGTCTCGGGTTCTCCGCTCCTCTGTGTTGTGGCCGAGACGCACTGCGCTCCGAGTGTCTTCGAGGAGCTGTGTCTCTGGAACCTCGTCTCCCGGCTGGGCTGGATGCCTTCCATCGCTTTGTGCAGAATTAATTTGAGCCAGAAGTGAAACACAACCTCCTGAGTGTATGTGTGTGTGTGTGTGTGTGTGTGTGTGTCGCAGGAACACGGTCAAATGGGCTTCAGTGGCACATCTGGAGCCTGGTTTCGCACATCTGGCAGCGGTCTTGGGAGAAGGGACGAGTCGCAGCAGCCGCCAGCATGACTCGGCGCTGCAGTGTGATTAATGGCAGCCGGGGATGTCTGACTGCGCCGCGTCCATGGACCGCAATGTCTTGGCTGGCGTTCGATTTGCCTTCCCTCCCGTAATGGATCTGAGCTCAAAGATATGAACCGTTTTCCTTTCCTTTGCAGCCGACGAGCCCCAAGTTTGGGAAGGCCGACTCCTACGAGAAGCTGGAGAAGCTGGGAGAGGGATCCTACGCCACGGTTTACAAGGGGAAAAGCAAGTACGTTCATAGCAGGTGGTGAAAAATACAAAAAAAAAAAGACTTTAAACCCAGTTGCACTTCTCAACTGAACTCCCAACCTAATTTACAGTGTTAAGATCAGAATAATGAAATGAAATGTAACACAATTGCAAATTAAGTCAAATTAAGAAAAAGTCTTTGAGAAGTACAAGTAAAAACAACAAACAAGCAAAACAAAACAGCGGCCATTTCAAACGCCTCTCACACCTTTCCCTGCTGGCTGTGGCAATAGAGTGTAATGCTAGGGATGGAGGCACTAATGTCAGGAGTAAATAAATGAATCTGGACAATTCCTGCTCGATTGTGAATAGAAAAGAGGACTTGCCTGTTGTCACTAGCTACTCTGGCTTGGAGACTTTAAAATCTCACATCAAAATATATATATTTTAAACACAAAAGAGGATAGATTTTTCTGTTACAATGAAACAGGCCGTGGCTACAGAGTACAGTGCTTCCATGATGCTATTTATCCCACTGAGCGTGAAAAAGACAATTTATTTAATGAAATGGTAATGGGATTGTTTTAAAGATTAGGTTTCCATGTGTGTCATTGCGCTGCTGTGAGCGAATGGTCTGATCCTATTTCCACACGCCTACGGTCTCGCCACTGCGATGCACATATAAACACAATCTGAGAATTGATCTCTGTGGAGGGTCTGCCTGCCACAGTAAGCAACAGAAACAATGGGAGCGATTGCTCAATATAATTAACTCATTCTGTGCGAGGAAATGTCTGCACTTTCCACAACGACGAGTTTGATGTACGAGATTTAATCAGATTTAATATTCCTGTTCCTATAAGATCCAGCCCAGTGCGTTTAAAACAAACAACGTTTCAGTGAGTTCAGAGAGAGGAGGTTTCTGAGAGGAGGAGCTCTGCTAACTTCTCGTTTCTTCTGCTCCGCCAGGGTGAACGGCAAGCTTGTGGCTCTGAAAGTGATCCGCCTGCAGGAGGAGGAGGGGACGCCATTCACAGCCATCAGGGAAGGTATGTGTCGACTCGGGCTTGACGTCTGATGACCCGGGCTTTCGGGGTTTGTTCTGCCTCCCACGTGACGGCCGAGTCCAGTCCTGCAGGCCGCTCTGGTCTAGGGTCGGTCCAGCTGCCTGCCACGGATTGCTCTGGCGGTGGCCGGTGACAGCCCAGCGTTGGTCTGGGAGGAGCGGGCATCTGTCTCTCACACGGCGGGGTGGGTCAAAGTTGTGATTTTAATCTGCTGCCTGAGTCTGATACCAAGAGGAGTTTGTTTGCAGAGCGTGTCCTCCAGTCAGAAGCCTGCCCCGGCTTAGTTTACCCCCCCAGAGTCCGAACATTCACAGAAGCTTTAATTTGAACGTGAAGCTCCTCTGACAGATCCATGGCCGTGAGCACAGATTTCTGTCCTCGTACTCTGTGTGCAGATCTAAAAAAAAAAAAAACTGCTCTGAAATATACCTAATTTAGGGAACGCCGAGCCAGAGGTGCGCTGTGTTTGGAGAAGCGAGGAGGATCGGGAAGGGCAGATGAGCCGTCTCCGTTCGGGCTCTGATCCGGCCGGACAGCAGCGCAGGGCGGTCCCTCGCCAGCGACTCATTATCCCAGGCTTTCAGCCCCTCCGCGCCGCAGCGACGGGCAGATCCAGCGCTGCACAGCTACTCCCGCGTTGTTTGCTTTCTCTCTGACTCTCCTCTACGTCAGAGGTTCATTATGTCAACGGGCAGCAGACTGGCAGGGCGGCAGGGCGGGGGGCGAAGCAGGGAGCTCTCAGGGAAACCGCTCTGGATGCGGTTATGCGGATCTTCCTGCGCAGCACACAGCTCGGCGTTGCTGTCATTTCCACCTTGCAATAGTACACGGGATTTCTGGAATTAATCACATTTGCCACAGTTAGAAAAGCTGGTTTAAAAACAAATCACAGTAAATCCACTGTAAGTTATCCTTTTGATTTATTTTTTTAATTTGGCTTTTGTTGTAATGCTAACCCCCGCTCAGTTATTTGATACAAGATAAGATGTTGGGCGAGACGCGTGTTCTCCTGCGACGACACCATCGTAATCGGGGCGGTCTCGTTGTTCCCTCTGATCTAAAGTCTCACGAACACGTGAAAGCCTGTTTGCCATTGTGCCTGGCCCACAGCCAGCTTGAGAAACTCGGCCCCCGTTCAGACACTGTAGGATAGTTTTAAATGACAGCTAACTAATTACGATTTTCATGCACAACTTGTAAGCGAAGATAATAGAACAAGAGGCTTGCCTTCAGAGTGGAAAAACAGTTTTCTCCCCGGGGTGGTTTCTGTGAGTCATATTGAATGGGGTTTAGTCCACTATCAATCAATTGACATGCTGCCATTGTGCCCGTCGAGGCCCGTGAATGGAGAACAGCGGGACGTTTGTATCGCTCTCGCTGCTTCAGATGTCTGCGTGAGTAAGATGCTGTACGGCCAGACGTGTTGGCCGAGCCCTTGGAGAACAGTGACCAACTGTTGGAGTCGTGCTGCAGGAAGAGGGTGCGGAAAAATATAAACGGACTTTACATTTAGCAGAAGAATGTCAGGACAGACGGGCTCTGTAATTGGCCAGCCCGTGTGACCATGTTTATCCAGGTATGGAGGTGCACCGCTGAGAGGAGGGGGACCCCGCTGTGAGTATTACTTCAGAGCGAGCTCGTCTTTTCCCTCTCACCGTATTCAGTTAGTTATATTCAGGTTGACGGAAGGATTTTTAAGATTCTCCTGAAAGAGATATATATTTAACAGCGCTCCGAGGTTATTGTTACTTAACCTTTGCATAGAGATGCACTCTGAACATCACCCAGAAGACCAGGAGTCTAAAGCCCATCAGAAATGGTTTCTCAAGAATTACTCGTCACCCTCGGGGTAAGACGCTGTCTCCTTGATTTATTTCTTAATCTGCTGCAGATTTAATTATGAGATCAAACAGGGAGAATGTGATGTGTTAAGGAAGGGGATTACCTCTCACAATGCCCATTATTTGTAGTTTAAGCTGTACTTATCTGCAGATAAATATACATGCCGTTTTACAGGAATGTATCCAGCGATCACAGTTTCTACAAATTCAGTGTGGGACCATTGTGCATTGTGTGTAGAGTACCTGTAGGAAAGTGATTGTGTACCTACAGCAACACAACCCACGAGAACTTGTGCGATCCAGTATTTTCCAAGGCGAATATCAAAGATTATCTTCTGAATGCATCTTCTGAACCAGTGGTAGTGGGAACACGTGGCGATTGGTATGAAAACTGCAGACTCTTGATGTTCTCAAGTTTTGCTGACAAAGACGGGGGAATCGAGGGCTGCCTGCTCCAACACGTGGGTTGGAAATAAGGAGCAGTGGTGTTAATATTTCCTGTGGGACTGCAACCTAATAGCGGTACATATTACTACCACGGTTCATTTTGTCTTCAGATGTGCTGCCATGGGCCTGTTCTGCATTTTCCATTAGTTTATGTCAGTAAGAGCTCACAGAGAAGCAGCTGACTGCAGCAGAATGGACGTGAGCCCACGCTGTCAACGCAGGGGGCAGGAAGTCCGGCATGAATTCATTATCACGATTTTGCCGCAGCGCTGAAGAGGTTGGGTGTTTTTCCTGTATGTTGATCCCTCGACTGATCCGGGGGAAGTGAGAGAGCGGGCGCTGGGGAGGAGGACGGGGAGATTGAGGTGCTTTAATCCTGGATTGGGCTGAAATGCTGAGATGTGTTTGGTTTCTCTCAACAGCTTCGCTCTTGAAGGGCTTGAAACACACGAACATCGTGCTTCTTCACGACATCATCCACACCAAGGAGACGCTTACTCTGGTCTTCGAGTATGTGGTGAGTGGGACTCAACTGGGGCTGGACTAGACACATGCACAGACATGCGCACAGACACATGCATATGCGCATGCACACACGCAAACAGACACACACGCACACACACACACGCAGACACACATGCAGATGCACACACACACACACGCACAGACGCACACATACACGCACACACATACACGCACACAGACACACACTTGTCTCTTTATTTGCCAAGCAGGTCCACAGTACTCGTCACACTGCGAGATCTTTTACAGACACACCGTTTGATCCCTCCTTATTGAGGATGATTTCCATGTATTTGTGTCACCTGATCTTACGAGAGAGAGAGGGAGAGAGGGAGAGAGGGAGAAGTGTGTGAGAGTCTGGGGGTCTGGAAGCTCATGAGCTGAAGGACCATCAAACACAGCAGTGAAAGTTAGGGGGAAAATACGCCTCCACTGTTTTTTTGCACTGCGTTGAGCTGCCAGACTGATCAAAATCCCACTCCCACTCAGAGCTGCCTCAGTCTGGGGACAGCAGGGAACTGCAGCCACAGGGGACCCTGGGGTTCAGGGGAGAGCAGTGTGGGCTGAGGCACGACGTGCTCCTCCACACATCACTCTGACAGGGCGCCGCTCTACCGCACTATTATTGTATGGGTTTGACGTCTGAGCCGGATAATTTTTTTTGTCTTTGTCCGTATTTATTTCCCTTTCGGAAATCATCACGGTTGTGCCACCAGAAAGTCCTCTATCCACATGTCTACGGTTTGGGAGCAAACTGTAGGGACTGTCCCTCTGCTCTCATGTCACACAAAGGGCTCCCTGCATCCCGACCGGCTCCGGCTGACTGTCTCAGTGGCTTTGAGATTGAACAAGCCCAACCTGGTTTCTGTCGCCTTTCCAGTCAAAGGAGAAGAACATTTAATTAATCTGTAAGGGGGAAGCGAAATAATAATAATAAAGAAAAAAGTGTTTTTTTGGCCTAATTTTACAGCTGCAGTGATTTGCACAGTTGTGAAGTCGTAGTGGGGAGTGAGAGGCCCTCTAGTGGTGGCGTTTGGGATGGGCAAAAAAGGCTGCTAAAAGCAAACAAACAAAACAGAACAAAACCAAGACATCCTGTCTTTCCAGAAGCAAATAACACACGAGGAGGTGAAAACTGCTGATTAGAAACGGACAATGGACGTGCAGCACCAATTACATTTACATAAACATTCTTGATCAATTAAGATAACTTGTACAACCCATGTAAGATTTCCTTGTGTTTCTTTAGATTTAGATAATATATTAGGAAGTGTTCTTCCCAGCCTTGTACAATCTACATAGCAAACAATGAACAAATAAGTTCACAAACACATTGGACTGAGAACACAGGAAAATGCTCTTAATTGAGCTGAAATTAGTTGCAGAGATCAGACTTGACTGTCAGCGATGCCTCTTTACTCAGGTTTGAAAAGACTCGTCAGAATAGGGCGCCAATTAAGTACAAAACTGGAGTCGTGTTATACATGTAACTCCCCGTAATGCCTCAATATCTCAGACTGTGTCCAAGCACATGACAAGTGTGTCGTCTGGAGGTTCAGATGGCGTCCCAACTGAAGATTCATACGATTGTGTATCGGTGACCCAACTACGTGTGTTCAGCCGTTTTTCAGGATAAACAATATGTGAGTGGCCTTTAGTGCTTTGTGTTCACATTGACACAAGTATCGCAAGCGTTTATCCTGCAGTTGTGCGTCTACAGCTACATTTAGTCTGTAGAGAAGCCAAGTGTATCGGCTACAGAAGCGATGTTCACGCTGAACCGCAGAGGAAAGTTCAGCAGTGGAAATGGGCTGAAATACCGTTATTGTTCCTGTTCATTTCCTGTGCACAGCCCATCACCGACACAATCGGCTCCGTCTCGGGCCGGCCATTAATCATGATCCTGAGCCCTGAGTGAGATTGGCAGGGCTGCGTAGCTGCTGTGTGAAGGGCCGTCTGAATTATTCATCCTGAAAGCACATCTATCTTGTTCAAAATAAACGGCAGAAGTTTTTCACATCTCTGGCCCCACACGCTCTTTAACAGAGAAAAAAATGCTGCCCCGATTTGTTGCCTTTGTAGAAGTCGTTTTAATGCGCTGTAGTGTGTCAGAGCTGACAACAGCATCCCCCAGAGAGCGTGTGCATTGTGCTCGCACTGATGTGTCAAGAAATGCATCTGCACACCAGTTAAGCTTATTTTCCCCTTTCCCCCTCTTAGTGTGTATAAACCTGTGTGTGAATGCGAGTCTAAACACTAACAACGATGGGTAAATGGCCAGTCAGGAGAAAAGAGCCGTGTGGCGTGTTTTGGCGTGTCAGTGCAAAGATGGCGCTTTCCAGTCAAAATATTACATCACGTATCACAGTTGGCATGTACTGTATGATGATCCTAATGGGAAGGGAGTTTTGTGCTACTTTTAAGTTTAAAAAAAGATGTAAAAGTAAAGTAAAATAGCTACACTGCCATCGATCGGCACATTCTTCCTCTCTCTCCTCCTCTCTCCTCGCTTGCTCTGTTGTCAGTGAGGAGTCCATCAGTGCCCCATCAGTCTCCTGACGCTCTCTCTTCTCTCCCTCTCTCTCAGCACACAGACCTGTGCCAGTACATGGACAAGCACCCGGGGGGGCTGCACCCGGACAATGTGAAGGTAGGCGATGCAGGAGCTTCGGGGGGGGAATCGGACATGCAGGTACTGGTAGGTTCGGCCACAGGCGTACAAACTCAAGGCCCAGATGCCAGTCCCCGGTTATTGCTTAGTCTTCTCAACCGATTTGGTTAAAATTGATGTCAGAAGCAAAAGTAAGAAGTAAAATGAGCTTCGACAACAAAGACAAACACTTCCTACAATGGGAGTACGCAGGGCTGAGTTGCAGCACTTTCCACAAGAGGTAAATGGAAACCGCTGACAGGCACAGAAGCGCATTTGGGCAGAGGGAAATTTTTATCTGCGTCCTAAAGCAACTGAAAAGGATATTATATTGAACCAGCCAGTAGAAAACCTTTTCCCCTCCAGGGTGGAACAGCTGTGCAGTTAAACCTTTGGCTCGGAGTGACTGTAAACATTTTGGACAGGGACGGATGCCTGGAGACGCCTGCAGATGTTTGAATTGCACTGTAGTAGCGCTAAACAACCAAACAAGTCAGAGTTAAAAAAATTATGTATTTGTATTGGTTTGACCCATTTTGTTCTTGGTTTGAGCATTTTATTTTTTGCATCATTTCAAGATATGAATGAAGGCCCTTCAAGTAAAATCTCCGGCACACCCTTGATGGTAACATTTGTTTGGTAGAGGATTCATCCTTCTCATACACCAGTGGGAGAAACCCCCACTGTAGATTGTTCTTTTGTGTCCTTTTGTTTGTTTTGATTTGAGGGGCGAAGCACTGAGAGGATTTAAACGGAGATGTCTGAGCAGCGAAACACAGTAATTTGACTCGCCTGTCAGACAGTGAGCCGAGTGTCAGTCATAAAGAGCAGGCAGCCAGGCGGTGTGTCCCAGAGGAGCGGGTCCGTCTTCGTCCTGTGCTCGGTTCAGCGCGCACAACCCTCCTAGTGTCACACGGGCCACACACGCACACACACGCACACATACGCACACACAAGTCACGCACACACACACGCTCACGCACACACACACGCTCACGCACACACACACGCTCATGCGCAGACACACACACACACACACAGAGTAGTCACAATACTGTGTGGTTTTGTTTGGCTGACAGATTGTTAAACTTGCAAAGCCACGGTGACCTGGCTGACCTCTCGGCAGCATTCAGGACAGAACGGCCTGTGTGTCGGTGAGAGTGAAGTCATGTGACAGGCGGGGACTCTGGGATTGTCTGGGTGTCCATCATCCTCCTACAGAAGCATTGCAGTCTGAAACCTGTTACTGACTGTTAAAACTAAAATCACTGCCTGAGAGTTCGCAGTACAGATTATATCTCTATTTATTATGTATAATTCACATATAAACATGGATAGATAGATGGATAGGTATAGATCTATATACAAGATGTTAATGATGAGAGCAGGTGATGCAGTGACTGGCTCCACAGTCCTAATCTGTATTGACTGAGTTCATTGAATTTTAATGAATTGGTATTTTAATTTTCCGTTCGGTTGCGATGCATCCAGGGCTGAATTCGGCTCAGATGTTTAATTAACCCAGGAAAACAATGGCTGAACAGCAGTACAATAAAAACAACCTGTCAGCCACCTTCTGTAACTTTACGCCTTCCAGTGAACATGCACGTCCCCCCTTCCCGACACTGCAGATGAACAGACAGCTGTTTCAGATCTCCCCCAACCCCGCGCCCAGAGACGCACGCAGGCAGCCGGTGGGTCTGGGCTGGGAATGAAGCGCACAGAGACATCTATCCCTCAATCAATCAATCTTTCATTCAGTCACTCTTTTTTCTGACGTTTGTATTGATTTTATCCCAGAATTATCCCAGTGATCGTTACACGTCCACCCCCAGCCGTTCGTTGAGATGGGGGTAATTAGCACCGCGGTCTCTCACCGCATGGTGAGGACCAGTGAGGCGTTCCTCAACCCCACGGGGGGCGCGGATCATTATCTCACTCACTGGTAGTGTTTCGCAGCTTCACTGGAAAGTCGATTATGTTGGCATTTGACCAGCCTGTTGCAGCTCAAGTGCAGGGCTATAGGGAGAGATAGGGAGAGATAGGGAGAGAGAGGGATCATGGCACTGGTCCCTCAAAGTCCCTTTTGAAAATGACAGGAAGTGGACATCTCTCCGCCTCCGGGGCAGTCCCTGTCACTCACAAACTCAACTTGCTCTAGAAGAGTAAAGAAATAAAGATCTTAAGATATTATTATCTGTGCTGGAGACCTGCTTTTACTCACAGGGAGGAAGGTGGGACTCTGAGACTCAGAGAGCGTCTCTGCTCGAGTGAAGCTGGAGAAGGCCTCGGCATATGGTGTGTTTAATGAAGTTCCTGTCGGGGTGACGGCGCATTCGCTGACATGTTTTCTGTAATGGATATGCTAATATGCGAGCTATGGCTCTGATTACAGCTCCGCCGATCTATCGTTCATTTACAGTCCGGGGAGCAACGCAGGTGTGCTGCTGATGGAGTAATGTTACGCCAGATTAGGACCGTCTTCTGCAGATGGTCTCAACTAAATGAGAATCTCTCCTGCTTAGGTAAACAGATACAATCGGGTCCTCAGTCCATTTAAGAGCAACTCTGCCTAAAAAATCCCCCAAAATCACTGGGTTTAAGGCTCACACGAGGTCCACTGGAGAGAGAGGGAGGAGGAAGGAGGGAGGGAGGGAGAGAGGGAGGGAAATGGAGCAGGGGAGGAAAAGTGTAGGGAGAGGGAGAGAGAGCTCAGACACATTCTCTGAATTCGGAAGACCTGCACTTCTGACCAGTTTAAACAATATTGACGGCATTAAGAAACACGGTTATTTTAACTGGGCCTAATTAGGCTGCTCTGATCTCCAGCACTCAAACGTACGTTAATTGCTCGTTATCATTGTCATCTTGTGGTTTGAAGTGCTGTGGTTGTAGTTGGATCCAGATGCCCAATTTTGATTTCCGTTGTCGCTCTTTCTGCTGCCGTACGTATTATTTATTAGTTATCTTTGCGAAATTTTAAATAATATATCAAAAAGCACCTACGGTATCACTTTCCTATCTTCTTATGTGTCGAAACATCAACACTCACTGTAAATAAATGTGTGATAGTGTTTCTTTAAAGAAAAACAAAATGAAAGATTGAACACAAAATTGTATTCACAGCGTCTCTTGCCTCGTATTTGCATAAGTGGTGGAAATGAAACTCAATTCTACATCGCCGCTCTCATTTCTCATGTTGAATTGATCCTAATCGAAATCCAGCCCGGCTCCATAGCAACCTTAATTGGCAGTGCAGAAGAATCCTTTTTTCTTCTGTTTTTCCTCAGATGAATTATATCTGGACTTCGGTGACACTGGAAGAAATTGCGTTTGGTGAATGTGCGATTGGATTGACTTGTGAAAACACTGAGACTTTCCTGCGGTCGAAGGAAACCAGAAAGAGAGAGAGGTGGAAAGTCTAAAACGGTTTTGGCCCTTTTTAATAATTGATAGGGTGGCGGGGGTGGGGAGATACCCTCCCCATATTGAAACTTCGTCAGCTTCATGGGCATTACATTCTTGGCGTGCCGAATAATCTGAACCGGTAAGCTGGTGGCATTATGCAGGGAGATAAACTGACATAGTGCATGCCTTGTGTATCGCTTTAGATAACAGAAGAATGCTAATGCTTCAGCCAAGGGAAACAGTACGACTGAAATGATATAAACCAGCCAACATCTGAATATCTACCTTTACTGCCTTTGAGAGAGAGAGAGAGAGAGAGTGAGAGAGATGCCAAACTTAAATTGCCTTTACTGCTTTGGTTTTAAATGGGCTCATTTTCTTTTGGTGTGTTTCTCGTCTGAGGCTGAGCAAATATTAAACAGAATACAAAGGAAAAAGAAAACCCCAAAACACGAAAAACTGAATTGAGCGTGTCTTTCAATCCCCCCCCAGTGACGTGCGAAGGTCGGGCAGTGTATTGGAGATGACACCCTGCATCCGATACTCGTGGGATGTTCGAGGAGATCCGTGTTCATCTGGGTTGACTGTCAGTTATTGACACACGGAGACCGTCACGTGCGAGGACCCCTCATGTCTCAGACTTGTCTTTGCTCTCCCCTCGCCACCGGATCGCTGGGATGAAGTCCCTCGCTTGCAAAGTGCATCTGCAGGCGTCTCCATAATGTATGTAAAGCTGACAGAAATCGGCTAGAAAAACAACTGTGATGGCACGCCACCGGCCAGTTGCAAGATCACACCTGCACGCTTCCCATGTAGCGTGGTCCTTGCATATGTTGTGTTTTGAGCAGGCCGGTCTCCTCTCCTGCAGGTCAAGTGTTAGTTGTGTGCCGTCCTACAATTAAGGAGCAGAAATACTTAAAAGGAAGAGCTGAGGAGATGGGAAATGCCCCCATTTTAAGGATGAAAGCCCCAGATTTTGGGCGTGATTTTTATTGTTTAACTTTTGCAGTACTGTAGGGGTTGGTGTTGCCAAGACGTAGTATTTATGTATTGATTTGTGTCTTTCTTCTGTTGTGTGCTATTTTGAAGGAAATAACGTGTTTAGTCGACCTCAGTGAATTCGATTAGAGTGGTACAGTATTTAAAGTGTAAATGTTTTGTGGCAGCATGTTTTTAATAAGTAGATGAGAGAAGAGTATGTTTTAATACACACACACGCACACACACACATCCCTTTGTGTGTCTGCAGGCCCTTTCCTTTGAAAAATCAAACCTAATTCTCAATTCTCCGGTGAGTCCCGCTCCGAATCCTCGACTTAGCGCGTCTATCAATATTCCTGCACTGCCCACGGCTCGTATCGACCGGCTCTGAACCCATGGTGCTCGCTGCGCCGGGAATCTTCTCTCTGCGGTTTGAAGCCAGGTTTCCTCTCGCGCTGCTGGTCCTTTAATTAGAGGAGATATGCATTTGTCTGCAGGGCCTTGTTTCTGATCTCTAAAGCCGGATGGACAGCTGCAGCTTGGTTATTATATTTGGGAAAAGTCGGTCTCTTAGCAGATGTCACACATCGGATCACCGAGTCTCGAGAAACCATCCGTGGATGAAGACGAGAACCTGTTATAGGGCAGAGCAAGGGCTTGTTTTAAATTAAATACTTAATGGCTGTAATGGCACAGTAGTGAAATTAAAAGCTGACTCTTATTGGTCCCTTTGCCCTACAATACAACCGTTTAAATCAATTAAAAGGACCCATGAATGTTGTGAACTTCAGCTTGGCTGTGTGCTCGCCGTCTTCAACCTCCTGTCAAAATAATGCCCAGTAATCGGATGCCTGGTATCTCCCTTACGAAAGATTTCCACGGGCAAGACTCAGTTTGTTTGGCACGCTTTTCCCTTGTCAGCTGGTCACGGGGAATAATGGAAAACAGCTCGACGGCGGACACTGGTAGTGGGGAATGAACCTGACATTGGGAGCCGTGTTGCTTGCTGTACCTTAGAAGCATCTCCCCTTCGTGCTCGTGCTGGACCCTTGAAGTGTGACCCCAGGAGATGGCTGTGTTGACTCCAGATGGCAGTCGAATCTGCTCCTCTTGATTGTCTGGAACTGTGTTTGGAGTCAGAAGGGAAAACGCTCCCGGAAAAGATTGTCAATGTTAGGCAAGGCTAGAAAAGACTTCTGTCTCGTGTGATTGTGATCAATTGTTTCTCCCTTTTAAGCATTGGCCATGTTCTGACTTTAGTTCATGGAACACAAATCTGCTGGGCTGCGCGGCGCCGGCCCGTCCCTCTGACAGCGTACTAATTAAGAGCGGCTTCACTCCCGACACCCTCCTTTGTGATTCACAGTTAATTATGTCTTCCTCTGACATGCTCCACATGGGAAGACATGTCTGTGCCTCAGGGTGCATCGCATTGACAAAATGGCTGTGTCACACCTGGCAGGACCAGCACTGCTCTTCAGGTCCAGACCTGAGGGGCCACAGTCCAGCCTTAAAGCTCAGCACCGGTGCCTCAGAGCCAGGACGAGGTGGTCCGCTTGGTCCAGCTGAGGGAGTGATTGGTTCATATTAACTCTGTTTGGTTCTATGCCCCCCCAGTAGAGACCCCAGGCAGAGAGAGCACCAGGGTCAGTACAGACCCTGTAAGAAATCCTATATATACACATCTATACCGTATATGTCTGTATCTGATCTGTTGTTATTCATTCGCTCTTATTGGTTGTCTCTCTAGCTGTTCCTGTTCCAGCTGCTGCGGGGGCTGTCCTACATCCACCAGCGCTACATCCTGCACCGGGACCTCAAGCCGCAGAATCTGCTGATCAGCGACACCGGGGAGCTCAAGCTGGCGGACTTTGGTGAGACTCCCTGTCTGTCAGATGGCGCTCAGTGCGGGCGCCCGCTGTGCCAAGTCCTCTCCGGTCCCCAAATAGCTCGGGTGCGGTGCTGGGCAGTGTGGTGCCAGCCTCACAGCACCATTGTGCATTATTTAGTTAGTTAGTTTCGGTTTATTTTGCATGAAAATAATATTATGTACAAAAATATAAACCAGAGATAAGCGGTGAAATGAGTGAGATATTTGGAGGAATAGGAACAGCTTAAAGCTGTGGTTCTCTCGAATGTTGCAGGTCTGGAACTCTTCCAGTCGGCTCTTCCAGTCGGCTCTTCGCTCCTTTTATTTATATTTTAATGAGCTGAACAACACGGCCAGAAAATGAATTATTTTCTTTGGAAGGGGTTTTGCCACATCCGTCTGCTGCCAGCGCACAATACCAGTTACCAGCGCCAGTGCGAATGCGGTAGTTCCCCCCCCCCCCCCCCCCATTGCCTCAGCGTTCAGCGGGGGGTGCTCTTGGTACAGCGGGTCATTAATTGTGCGGCGTTTGCCATCTCGCACAAAGCCCCCTCGCCATCCTGAAGGGTAGAGGCATCGCCCCGCAGAGGAGTGAGTGCACCAGGTGCTGCTTTCTCAGGGCCGGAAAACAAAAATCAGAAGGACAGAGCAAATTAATGTTCTTTCAGTCTTTTTCTCCCCCCTCCCTTTCTTCTGGCTTTTTTCTGCACTGCACACATCTTTTGACACGTCTGTGCACATCTCTTCTGAGTGAGGTGAAGGGAATATAACCCCAGAGAGGGAGGGAGGGAGGGAGGGAGAGAGAGACATTTAAAATGAGGTTGGCTGCCTCACAGATTGTAAAGTACCTCGGCGCTGTTTAATCGCCCCACACGCCGGCTGGCATGTCCACGGGGTGCCCCCTGTGCGCGGAGGTGGCTGCGTCCACAAAGCCCTGCTTCTGGATCTGTTTATTTTTTAATAGAAAAAACAAACCAAGTGTTGTCCTCTGCCAAGCGACAAGAAGTACAGACGGGTTTGAACATGTATGCTTCACTGCAGTCGCATACATACCATTTATTAAAGCCCCAGAAATGGATTTGTTTGTTTTCAGGGAGAAATTATCAGTGAAATCATTACCATCAGCAATTAAAAACTGCTCTTTATTTGTTTGTTTGTAATGGAAACGTGGAGTCTGTTCATTCAGGGTCTTGGTCTGGTGGTTAATCTTTGTTTAAAAGCCACTGATGTTGAGTGCCCTTGATTGCGCCTCATTAGTGGGTTTTATAATTAGTCAGTCGCTGATGAGTCGATCCCTTCGTTATTGTCTCGAGTGCCTCTGTGCGCTTGACTGATGTCTTCAGGTTTTGCGATGTGAAGGCTGAGCCGGGGGGGTCGTCGGTATTCCCTGTGAATCCCCCGATTGAACGTGAAACCCTCTCGTACTGGCGTATAGGACCTTTAGCTTCCAGACACAAGTGCATTGAGAGCAGCCAGCTGCGTCGCCCGGGAGAAGAACCCGGAGCTCCAATCAGAGTAGTTTTCTCTGCCTTTACATCTTCATGTAGTCAGTGATAAATAAGACAATTGGTGCTGTGGATAAACATTTTCTGTTTATAGTCATGCAACATACTGCCTGATCATGTGACCCAGAGTCATGAACATCAACACACCGATTACAGGACTGAAATGTCCGATAACAACCTTTTGTATTTTAGGAACATGGTAATCAGTGGTGAAAGCTGCAGGAACGACTACGTGCTTCTGGAAAGTCTCATCTCCTCTCGGGTTGTTCTCCTGGTTTCTCAGTTCATCTCTCACACTTGCCACTGGAGTAAGTCTGAAGGCGTAGCGCACAGCCGCTCTCTGTGATGCTGGTAAAAGCATTACACGGTAATCCTGACGCGTCTGTACAACACTCCCCCAGACCCCGGCACGCCTGCCTGTCTTCACACCAACTTTCAACACATGAGCCGGTAAACTCACAGGAATGATTTTCACTTCACTGGTGTTTGCCATGGAACCGGCCACATCTTGGCAGAAGATACCGTCAGTGGAGGAACGGTGCGCAGATTCATCCTGGCATCCGGATTATCACGATAAAAGATCGTTATCCGCACTGCTACGGGGTGAATTGTCGCAGGCAGATGTGAGCGGACAACGCCGGAGCTTCATTATAGATAAAATGATCTCCTGTCGCTTTTGGGGCAGAGTGATTGAATGAACGAGTTTGATGGAACGAGCAATCAAATCGTATTTGTTGCCATCTATTGAGTATCGAAACGGCCTTGTTTTTCAACGGCTTCTCTTTGGAGAAGCTTGATTTACTTGTGAGAAGAGCTGCAATTCAATCTTTGTGTGCAGGGCCAGATGAATAAGACACACTTTGTATTATATTATACGGCACCCAGAGATCGCCCTGAAATTAAAAAGGAGTTAATCTAATTTCAGGAGCTGAATGTGCATTTCATAACTGAAGTTTTCTTTTATTTGATTGAATTCACATGGATGTTATTAGATCTCTGTGGTTAAACTCTGAGCGGTTTTACAGCAGGTAAATTAAATCTCAACACCGTCACCCTTATTAAATTCACATCTCAGGGATCTGAATGTGGTTCGCTAAGCAAAAAGCATTAGTTCTCAGTTTTTAATCAGGAACTTTATCTGGGAAATTCCCAGAGATGCAACACTTTAAACTTCAGCACTTCAACTTTAAATTCTGATTAAATTGCTGGGCACCATTTACTTTTTTGACGGACGGATATTCGGTGGGTGGGTGTTCTGACGGACGGATGGTCACCTGTGGGGTGGAAGGGGTACAGACGGGCTGACGGAAACTAGCAGAGGACTGCCGACTGCGAAATCGGTCATCGGACATGAATACTCTCTAGGTCACGTGTCCGTTTGCGGCATGGAATCCGTGTGAGGGAGGAGGAAATAAATTGGGACCCGGTCGAGAGGTGCAGAGTTCAGCCTGACGGGGGGGCTGTGATGGATGAACCTGTACTTTGTTTAATAAGCTTGATAAACAGAAGTCTGACTTGTGACATTTAATTTATTTCAAAACATAATTCATTAAAATATTGACAAGCAAACGAGAAGAAGAATGTAAATCAGCCAAGTGTTAAGGAAATTAATACGACGGGTCTGACGGACGGAGACCGGCAGATTTATGCGCCGTCCTCTGTTTAGCAGGTTGTGTTGCAGCAGCCATCAATTACCTGAGCGACGCACAATCCCTCACCGCAGCCCTGCGAGGGTAACAAATTAATTTCAATTGTGAAATGTGTATTTAGCATTGTAACATTACCACAATAATGTATCTGAGGATATGCAAAGACATATTAATGAATGAATGAAATACCTCCAAATGTAGCAAGCATTATAATATAATAGTGATATTAACCAAATGGCTATAAGAGGCTCTAGTCATCACAATTTGTGGACCATTTTTGTGTTGGTTATGTGCTGTAAACTAAACCGTATTTTCTCATTTTAAACACTCGTTGTGTACCGGATGTGTATTCGTTCTGACAAGCGACGGGGCAGCAAGCACAGGTTTAGACTACAGGTCCGTCTCCTCCTGCAGCTGAGACCCATAAAGTGTCCTATCCTGGCGTCTGACTGCTGCCCGTCCAACACACAAACCCCAGGCGCTGGACTTTGCACACTTTTGTAGAATAAGACTCTTCTCAAAACTCAAAGCAGCCAAAAGTAATTCAAGCGACTGTGTTTTATAACCGCGGATGTGTCCGTCAGCACTGATTTTAAGAATTTGTGTGTCGCTTTTTTTGATGTCTGCTTGTGTCTGTAACTGTTTCTTCTGTTCTGGAGTTCACCATCACTGCGGAGGGGGATATTGCCACCGAACCAGCGGCAAGTCTTGTTGTAAACGACTATAAATGACAAGTGCGCAATATAAATTAAACACAATCGAGCCCCAGATGCTATGCCCACCCCCGAAGCAAACTGTTCTGATCTAGAGGTTCTCCGCACATCCAACCGAGAAGAACTAGATCAGTGAAATTAAGCCCTCCTGCCCCTTTTTAAACACCTGTGATTAGCTGTGGATTAGCTGTGGAGACAGGTGTGTGGTTTTCACATGCACCTGGCTTTTTTCATGTTTGTTTTTGCGCAGTTTATAGTTTCCCACCTACTTTACACAATTCAGGCTTTGCGAGAAAGATAATAAAAAAGGTAAAATGAATCAATATGAAGGGGACGATTTTGTGAAAGGCAGACTTGTGATCCTCTACATTATTAATCTCAGCTCAGCACGGACTTGTCTCATCTGCAGTCTGGCACTCGGCCTGACCTTTGCCATCGAGAGCGTGACCTTTGGGACTCGAGGCCGGACCTTTGGACCGGAGTGGCGCGTCTCTCCCGACGCCCGTGCCTCTGCGTTTGATCTCCTCTGTCCTTTAGAGTGGACTTAACCATATAGATGTAATGTCAGCCCACGGTCTCTGTCCTTTTCTTCAAAGACAAAAGGGGGTTTCCCTGTGGTGTAGCCATGACAACCGCCTCCCGAGACCATGCCGGGCAGGGGGTCAGGACTGCGCCACCATCTGGAGGCGCTTTGTATGAACACCGCGTCAATTAGCGAAGCGCTGGACCTGCTGTCCCGTGGCCCGGACTGGTCTGAGTGCTCTGATAATCGGATGTCTAAAGATGTGCAGAAACTCGGATGGACCGAGTGTGTGTCGTGTAGAGCAGACATTGTTAGCGGACGTCTGCGCTGAAAACCAGAGGCTCCTCCACATCTGCATACTGCTGATGTGTTCAGTATGCAGGCACTGTCTTTAATTTAAAGCTGATTAATGATTTGGTAAGAGCTGGATATTTCAGGACACTACGTTGTGTTCATATTATATAATCTTTTGCACATCCTAGAGATCTTTCTGGAATGACATAAAAATCTTGGAATAAATATTACGAGGTTAAACCAAGTGTCCGATTATATAAAGAGCGAAGTAAAATAACCCTGAAGGAGTTTACAAAGTGTCTGAAAAATAATCCCCTGAGGAAAAGACGCGTCTCATCAGCATCAGCTGCCGATCTGACACGAAGGTTCAGACGGAGACCGGTGGATCCGGACAGTCGGGACGATAAGCATGTCAGACAGGTGACTGCGGTCCTTTCCTCTAACACAATGAAAAGTACCTGCCCCTATTTTAAGCTTCCCACAGTGAAGTACTAAGAGAAACCCGCTGTGCGATTCAATCCCCAGTGAAGCGGCTCCTTAGGGGATTTTAAATCTGCACGCTTTTCACAGAGGGAACTGAATATAACCGTATATTACTGCACGGCTTCTTCAGAAACGGTTCATTTTCATTTCATACCACCCCCTCTAAAGGCCATTTACTATAATACGCTTCCTCAGAAAGAAAGAAAAGAATGGGATTTGCCCGAGCAGATCAACTCAGATATTATTTTGGGAGACACCCCCCCCGGCGACATTTACACACACTTTGATAAATAAAAAGGCAAGTGCTTATTTCCATGCACAGCAAGAACACAAAGCGAACGGGTTCAGTGTGTTGAATTCCTGATGGAGTTGCAATACAAACTGATACAAGAATTGTGGAAATGTATAAGAGGGTGTTTTTCTGGTTGTCTGGGGTGTTTGTTTTTGGTGCAGAAGACACTGTCTGTCAGCAGCACTTAATTGATTAATTGGATCAAGCTAGATTCTATCCAGTGTCCTGGAAGTCAGCTTCAGTTTTGTGGTGGCGTGTGTGTTTTTCTCCCTTGCCACGCAGCTGTAGTGGACTCCGTGGAGAGAGCTTCCCATTGCACTCCTAACAACTTAACCTTTCCCTGCCCTTCTATCTGTCTCACCCGGTTGTCTGAGTGTTAACCCCGCCGTGCATATCTCTCTCTCTCCCTTTCTGTCCCGCAGGCCTGGCCAGAGCCAAGTCCGTCCCCAGCCACACGTACTCCAACGAGGTGGTCACTCTGTGGTACCGGCCCCCTGATGTCCTCCTGGGCTCCACGGACTACTCCACCTGTCTGGACATGTGGTAGGTCCTGCGCTCTTGCTGTCTGTCTCTGTCCGTCTCCTGTGTTTAGGAGATTTGCATTTGTGTGTGGAGTCGCATACTTAACCACTTTTTCAATAAATGCTATCTGTATCATTGGTAAACAAGTCAGCACAGGAATAATAATAAAAAGAAGAGGCTGACAGTATGTATCAGGAGTGACACAGCGCAGAGTAAATCTCTGGTCTAGAGGAGGGTGTGGGGGTGGAGTGGCGTGATGGCGGGGGTCTGAGAGGAGAGGCACCCTCCCCTGCGCTCTCGGGGTCTTTTCAGTGTGAAATCCCGGCTCCAGGGAGAGGCGGCACAGATGATAAACGAGCCCCGCTGACGCCTGTGGACCAGCCAGTGGGGGGGGGGGCACCAGCTGTACCGAACTCAGGGCAATTAATGACTGCTGGGGAGGTGGGGGGAGCAGGTGGGGGGGACGGTGGGTCACCTTTACACTTCATTAGGGACTGGCGCCAGCACTCTGCACCAGTATTGCTCACTCATATCAGCTCCTTGTGTTAGTGTGTGTTATTATCGTTATTGTGATTACTATTGGGTTCGAGGGGTTTGCAGTCGAGACTCTTTCTGGACAGTCAATCAAAAGGGACGGACCCGGGGGGGATTCCTTTCAATACACGGTCGAATCCCGAGTCTAGGGGAGTCTGTGTTGTTCAAACAGCCACTGTTATTGTCGCCTACGTGTGTGAAATCGTTAAGGCAGATCTCCCTGCTAATGTAAAAGGTATCAAATGAATATCTTTGGCTGATTGCGACTCAGGGATAGATGCTCGTTTTGCCAAGGGAGAATAATTTACATCCACTGGAAGTGTAACTGAGTTCCTTCATTTCCTTGGGCTTTTTATTTCATCCCCCGGAAAATGAGAGGGAGGTAAAACTGGACTGAACTGTAGACTCTTGAGGATTTTAAACACTAGCCCCCGTGCATCACTGCCTGCCTGCAGACCGGTCCCATATAGAGGAGCAGCAGATACCAGCCCAATGGCAGTGACGGCTCGGAGGCAGGGCAGGTGTAAAAGCACATCTGAATTGTGGCCGGCTCTGCAATAACAGGGGCAGTTTGCAGGTTTACCTCAGCGATTTATTCAATGGGAACCGCAGCCGCACTTTACTGCCATTTTAAGATTAGCAGTATTTTATTCTAAAAAAACAAGAAAATTCCCAGCCCTGCAAATGCTCAAGTGTAACTGACTTTTCCGTCTCTCGAGAGGCGGAGAGACCGGTGCAGGGCAGCCTGCCGTTAACTGGGTCTGTCAGTGACCGTGGTGAGGTGACGAATGCGCCCCGACACCAAAATAAACTCACAGCTCAGTCCTCCACAGGTTCGGAAGAGGATGGTTTTACAGCAAACCCACACTGTCAGAGAACGGGTGGAGAGCTGTCCCGTGTGCGAAGCAGGGAGTTACACGCAATACTGTCAGCATGTAAAACAGGCAGTGGTTGATTTCTTGCCACGCACAGGAGAAGTGGGAGCTTGGATTCAGATCTCAGAAAATCAGCATTTAAAGCAATAATGGGTGCGATGTTCAATTGTAGGTGTTTTTTCTGCTGCATTGTTGGTCTTGAATTGATAGTCATGGTCCCAGACCCAACTGCAGGGTAATACAATGGAGAAAATCCCAAATCCCTTTGCCTGCTTAGTCTAAATCGTCCTCCTCCACACTGAGTTTGAAGAGAAGTCAGGCAGGGATGGGAGTCTGTGTTTTCCTCTGGTCTTGGGGAACTGAAAATAGTTTGCAGGCGGCTGATAGGGGAGATATTTTCTCTTCAAAGAATCATTATTGATCCATCCCAGCTGATCAGCGCTCTGGCAGGTTGTGAGACTGGACCGTCAGGGTGGAGGAATGTCTCGAGCGCTGACCCTGTGGATTAACACGAGGTGTTCCCAGCAGACGGGGTTTTTGTTTGTTTTGAGTGAGATCTGTCATCCCTCTGTGCTTAATGGAGCTGTAATCAGCGTAAACGATGAGTGACAGCCTAGTCAATACCGCTCTGTCGATAGCGTTCAAGGTGACAGACACAGACCACTTCCTCTAATCCCCTCCTTGTTAATAACCACCCAGGGACAGGTTCGGCACGATAATTCCTCGCACAGCGAAGCACGCTACGCTCTTGACATTTCCAATTGCCGTCACCTCCGAACGAGCCTGTAATTGGGCAGACATTTACATAGGCATGGACTTATTGTGATATTTTATTATAATTTCCTCGTCGGGTGCGTTTGCTAATTGCAGACTTTACCAACACTGTGGTCCCCTAATTAGTGTTTGTGCAAACGGCTCGAGTTGTGAGCGTGGAAGGAGCGTTTTGGCAGAAGTGCGTGTCGTCACTGCGGAGTCGGAGCGGATGCCAATTAAAACACTCGACTGATGGAAGACGGTGTCAATGGTAGTGAGTTGGGGGGGCGGCAGACGACAGGTGTGTTCGTAACTCACTCCAGTGGATGTTTCCATGTTGAAAAAAACACTCCTTAAAAGGGTCGCCAACCCCTTTTAAAAATATTCATCCAGGCATGAAACGTGTTTACAATAATGAAAGCACTGATGACAGCACAGCTTCGAGCTGCCGGGTTCGCTCAGCTCGTCGGTGGGAGTTAATTACTTTTGTACGGAAAAAACAAGACAAAAAACAGGAAAACAAGTTTTAAGATTTAAAACAATAAAAGAACCACAGAATTTGTGTTTATTCTTCAGGAAGAAAGGTTGTTCTTGTTCCAATACGTTAAATACTGAAACCATTCCAGCAAACGAGAATTTCCTTTCATGTTGCTTATCTATGCCAAGAGAAGACATGAGCTCATACACAAGAGTGAGTTTCTTTATCTGAGCAGTGTTAGACTGAAATGCACGTCTGTGTGGCTCCACTGCTGAGATACCTTTGGTGTGACTTCCATTCTATGTCAGGGCTTCTCTCTCTCGTTTCTTTTGCTGTTGCTCTTGATTCCTTCTGCCGTCTGTGAAGCCATCTTTGTCTGTCCCAGGTTTTAAGCACATCGAACTGCAGTGTGATCATCGTACAAACTGTGACCATCCTTCCCCAAAGTACGGTTTCTGTTTCACGCCTTGAATGTCACTTCCTCTGTGTCCTTGTTTCTAGGGGGGTAGGATGCATCTTTATCGAGATGATCCAGGGAGTGGCGGCGTTCCCAGGAATGAAAGATATTCAGGATCAACTTGAAAGGATATTTCTGGTAAGTACCACTTCCAAACCATCTCCTCATCCTAGTTTACTCACGTTATTCTGCTGACCTGAGATGGATGTGTTTGGGTAGTAGGCATCGCTGTGTAGATACCGTACTAGGACTGAGAATGCCACTTTTCAAGAGAGATTACATGCGCTTCCTTGTAATAACTGCCCAACAATCCAGCATTGTATTATATGTTCAATTTATGAGTATTTGTAATGGAAATCTTACACTTTTTATACACAGTATTCAGATTGCATGTGTTTAACCTTTACTTACTGTCTTATATATCATTTTATGTGAATTCAGCACTTTGGCACCTTTAACATGAAGGTTGCCAGATGCTATAACACATCTCTCCGGTGTGTCTCCTTCATGTGCGATCGTGATGTATGGCCCCAGGATGTCACATGGCAAATGTAGTCCTCGAGGCCCTCGATGGCTACTATAAATATTTAAGCAGGAAAGATTAATTTCATGTGTCATTGTCTGGAATGAACTTCAGGAAAGTGAAGAGAACAGAAAAAAAACCATCTTCAGTGTAACATCGTCAACGCAGGAAATGAAAGCACCGTTATTAAGGAGAGCTCGGTGTGCTGACGAGAGGCCTGTGTGTCGAGTCTGCAGCCTGGAGGGAGAGACAGTCGTAGCTAGAGAACAAACGAATCCTCCAAACCGGGGAAAAAGAAACACCACTGTTGTTTGGGAGACTTGAGGCAGTAACCTTAACCTGAAACCCCCCCACAACCCATAAATCTCCCTGCACTTGTGTCCCGGAGCAGCGCACCTGTACCTCCGTCAGGGCTGTCCGCCCCCGGCTGCGTCTGGAAAAAACGATCGCTCTCTCCTCGTCGGTCACAGTCACGTCAGGGAGTGTTTCATTACCAGGAGAACTGGTATCACTCAAAAAAAGGACGACAGATGATCCGATTTTTTAAGATTTAATCTTTGCTTCAGAAATTAGCAAAATCGTGAATTAAGAGTGCCTGCTTGCTGTGCAGAAATCCATCTCTGTGTTTCAGCCTCGCAGTCGAGTGAAGCCCCCGTGTGTTCAGGGTGTTCGCTCGGCCCAAACAGTCTTATTTGGGACCAGAATTTGCAATATATATTTATGTATATATTGATTTTCTAAAGTGATCTTAATCCTTAACGTATACATCCAAATGACATATTTCTGGTTAATTCCTGTTCCCATTGCAAAAGGCAACACAATCACAATCCCGATCTTTGTGTGTTTGTTTTGTTTTGTGTGTTATGTTGGGGATGTTTAATGCATCACCTCCATTCAGATGCTGGATTAATGTGTTTGTAATCAGGGCTTCAGACCCAGAGCCACAAATCAGGAACAGATGTATATTTCATAACCTGCAGCTCTCTGGACCGGGTCCTTACTATATGTGGCTTGCTTTCTTTTTCTTTCACTTTCTCTCTTTCCATCATTCTTTTACTTTCATTTTTCTTTTTTTTTCTTTCGTTTGTTCATTTTCTTTATTTCATTTTCTCTTTCATTCTTTCTCCTTTCTTTCTCTTTCATTCTGTCCCTTTCAATCTTTCTTTTTCTTTTTCTTGTTTGTTAATTTTATTTTTTTACTTTATTTTTTTCGTTTTTTTTCGTTCTTTCTTTCTTTCTCTCTCTATCACGGCCCGTCTCCCTCTCTGTGTCCGCTGGTGTTGGTGGACGGAGAGCCGTGCCGGCGGAGGTGCAGTGGGGTTACGCCTCATGAATAAGTAAACGGGAGGAAAATCGAGCCGCGGCTTCAGTTTTCAGTTAACATAATTCTGGTGTCGAAGGCAGACAATTAGCTTCGCCCTCGCCTTGTCCTCCTGCGGAGCCGCACTGACAGTCTGCCTGACGGGTGGTAATTGGTGAGGGTGTTGGTGGGTAAAAGAAATGGGTCTCGTCTGCATACACCATAATAAAGATGATTGGCTAAAAACCGAAGGAAAAGACTAATTGTTTTATATATATTGTGGTGCACATTATTGAACCGTGCCGAAAAACAAAACAAAAGAACCCCCTGCCAGATTGTGTTACGCTATGCCTGTAGCGAATTATTCAAATACGATTGCGTGTGCAGTGAATTACATTCTTGGGATCAGGGGTTGTGCTGCGCAGCGTGCCCTTTGCCGAGCGAGTGTGTGACGGAGGGCCGCTCTCGGAGGTGGGAGGCCGCGCGTCGCCTTTGTTTGCGTTACGCTCTTAATTGGAGCTCATGTGGAAGCTGTCAGGCGATATCATTAGGTCCTCGTTTATTAATAAGGTGCGTGGAGCCCATGGGGAGTCTCAGCTGGGGAAAAACAATGCATTTGAATTTGTAATGTGGGGTCGGGGCCCGGGACTGGGAAGATGCATCTCCGCACTGGCTCCGCGCTGATTACCCCGTGGAAAAGCAGGATGAATAAGGACAGGTCTATCAATGGGGAGGCAGATCCTCGCCGCGTGTATTTACACACAGGAAAATAGACCCTTCACTCTCCATTACCCTGCCGGAGCTGAGCAGCCTTCCCCTCGACAGCACCAAGATAGCTCTGTGTTTCAGAGATAGGAACACGATGGATACTCTAAACATCTGTATCAATCAATCAATCAGTCAATCAGGTTTTATTGAGTATAGCGCCTTTCGCAGAGCAGCCGCAGAGCAGATTGAATAGAAGAAAACAAATAAACCATAAATCATTCAATAAAATAAAGGATTCGGCACAGTGCAGAGAAAGACACGAACTCCTCCAGGGTGGCAATATTGGATATGATTAAAGAGGAGTGCATAGGCAGCGCATGTGTTGGGATATATGCAAAGGGCCGGCACAACAGCGCAAGAGAGCCCAGCTTCCCCCACCATGGCACGAGAGAGGTGACACCAGATAGGGCGCAACACGGAGTTCCCCTGCATGCAGATTCGATGATACGGCGATGACACGGCCCGCAGGGCAACTGAGAGCGGGTCACTGAGCAGGACAGTGTGACAGAGGGATGCAAGGTCACCAGAGGAACTGTCTTCATTTGTCTGTATCCATCTCTCTGTCTGTCCATTTATCGGTCAGTTAACTGTGTATTCATCTATCATTCTGTCTATTTCTCTCATCTGTCTGTCTATCTGTCTATCTATGTGTATGTGTATTATTTATTTCTGAGCAGGCACCCTTATCCAGTCTATGTATTGATATCTCATCTGCATATCAAATGATTCTCTGTCTGCCTGTCGTAAACAAGTGTCTGCCGTGACCAGTGGCCGAGTGGTTGAGTGCTGGGCCCACGTGAGGACAGTGTTTCTCTCGGCTTCGTCCACAGTGTCCCGTGGGGCTCCCATCACCCCCACAGGAGGCCGGCCGCTTCTCTCAGAAGTGCCATACAAAGACGCTGACATTCAGACGGCGCCCTCGTCTCCCCGTATCGCTCTTTGACTTCAAAGCGGGCGTTGAACACCTTTATCAATAATGCATGCCCTGCTGCGGGATCGAGACCCGGGGGCACAGCCAGTCGCACCGTGAGCGCCGCCAACAGCCCTGCCTGCGCGCCAGGACCTGGTGGACCCGTCAGAGCGGTGATTTGGCCCACTGACTCAACTGGCTCTCTGCCCGCCCGGCCGTCTGTGAAGAGCGGGCCCCGTGGTTTGGGACGGGCCTGGGTCTCTGCCAGTCTCTCCTCTGTGCAGCGTTGGCTCTGCTCTCACACCTGTGTGGGTCTCGTCTCGTGCACATAGAGCACAGTTCAGTGTGCAGCACCCTGCCAGCGGCCCCGGTATGATAGGCAATACCAGGCTCAGCACGAGAGCTCGGAGCAGATTGCTAGTGCAGTGCAGCAGCATCTGCCATGAACTCGTCTGTGGCACTGAGGGGTATTTCCTCCAAAACCCCAGGCAGGAGAAGCAAACAGATCGTGTCTCTCACTTTTGTTTTTTGTTACAGATTACCTTGTTTATGGATTTATATATAATATAAGATATATATATTTTAAACATGTTGGTAATGTTTTGGGTTAAATGTAAGGGATGAAAGATATACAGTGGTCTCTTAATTCTTTCCAGAGCTATATATGTGCGTCTCTCTATGTGTATTCTTTAAGGTTTGTCCTTTACCGTTACGATCGCTGCAGTCATGTCTTGAATCTGTTTGAAAATGGCTTTGGTTGCCAACTTGCTTGAGGTCATTTAAAGAACTAAAGGTTTTGTCGAGGCCTGTTCTGCCAGTATAGTATCCTATGGTCCCCGATCCCCATTACGGGACGAGAGACTTTTCGCTTGCGATCACAAGACACAACCTCCAAGTCCTCCCTAAGGACGCCCACAATTAGGCGCAGCCGAAATTGAATTTATTTCAAGGGCTTTACCGGAGTATTGCTTTCAGAGACAAGTGTGTCAGGGAAGACAAATGGGAAAGGTTTTGACATTTAAAGAGAGGGAAGACGGAGCGCACAGCTTCCTAAAACCTTCTGTGGTGAGATGCATGATGGGAAAGCCATTACTTCTGAACAGACGTCAGGGAGTGAAAAGGGAGATGAGTGTTTGAGTACAGCTTCAGACCTGTGTGGATTTGAGTACAGTGGTATGTAAAAATAAAATTGGCTTTGATTAATAACTACTACTAAAACAGCAGAAGAAAGCAATATCCTAGTTGCTCAGATTTAGGGATAACTCCTTTCTCCAGTGAAGGGCACCGGGGTCTTCTGCAGGCGTATGAAACTGCGCAGATGTTTTTCTAATCTCCTCTTCTGATCCTATGAACAGCAACTCAGAAAGACAGGCTGCAATTACTCCAGCGGTGCTAAATACTATATTATTTCCTTCAGCAGGTCTTTGTCTTGAACAATTAAAGAACTCTGAATTATCATTATCGGAAGGAAATGGGACTTAAAATGCGACTAATATACCCCCTTCAGAAACAAACAAGACTGATCGCTTCAATAGAGCTTTAATTTATCTATTGAAATTGTAGGCTAGTGCATCTCCAGCCACACAGCTTTGAGTTTCTGTAGAAATCAACAACGTGTCTCATCTAAACTGAAGTGTGTGGTTTTGCCCTTCTTGCCTCGAGTGACAATCAGCTGACATTAACTATGGTCTCATTTAATATAAACAGCGTGTTGTTCCTGCAGCTCATTGTGTTTCTGCCTCCAGTGAAGCAGGACGCAGGGAATCGGTAGGAAAATCTTTCTAGTATTCAGCTTTTAATTAACAGGATAATGGTGTCGGAAATTGTGGGAGTGGAGGGGTGTGAATATTCTGCTACTCGATAGCAGGAGTGAGTGAGTGAGTGTGTGAGTCTGGGGGTGAAATGACATGAACACGGCACTTATCCGCAAGGAGACAGTAAAACTGGGTGTGTGAGGGTGTGTGTGTGGATGTGTGAGTTGTGTGCTGTGTCTGTGTTGCATGTCTGTGCTGTTTTTTGCGTGTCTGTGTTCAGCAGTGGTCATGCGGAGATCATTTTACATTTTTTAAACCCTGTGCCACAGGGCAGTGCAGTGTTAAAAACACATCAACAACACACTGACAACACACTAACAACACAGCGCTCCCTGTGCGTCGAGTCAGAGCCGCTCTGTTGCAGGACTTGGCAGCCAGGGCAGTTTTGTGCGGGAGGCTGAAGCCGAGCTGCCCCTGTGATGCATTAAGCAGCCCGGCTCTGTAATTAGTCTCTGACAGGGTTTGGGGGCAGAGTGGCGGCCGATGAGGCCCCCGGCCCCGTGTGGGTGGCGCGGTGAGCGATGGCATTTGTGTGCGATGGTGTTTGTGTGCCTGTAATTAAGGCTCTGAACAATTCCCCACAGGCAGCGCCGGGCCGGAGCTAATCTAAGCCTCTGCCTCGGGGCTGCTGGGCTCCCAGCCGCTGACAGAGAGCGTGATAATCACCCTTTGTGTGCGACACGAGACAAGTGCGTCCCCCCCGACCCTCTGTCCAGACACGGGGGTGGGACGCTGCGAGTGTGTCTCTCCGAGTGTGTGTGTGTCTGTGTGTGTGTGTCTCTCTCTCTCTCTCTCTCTGTCTGTCTGTCTCTCCAAGTGTTTGTGTGTGTGTCTCTGTCTGTCTCTGTGTTTGTGTCTCTGTGAGTGTTTTTGTGTCCATTTGTCTGTCTCTCTGAGTGTTTCTGTGTCTCTGAGAGTGTGCCTCTTTCTCTTTGTCTTCAGTTTCTTTTGATACACAGTTGTGGGGAATAAGACATTTAAAATTTAAAAAACCTGACCTTTCAGGCACACATTGCTTGTCCAGTCATGGCAATATTTTACCCTGATTCTCAGTTATTTGTGCTGTTCTGTATTTACTGTGTCTTTGCCGAGGCAGCGTACATTCACCTCAGGCACTGTCTCTCCTCCTGCAGCGCCAAGTGCAATTGTGGAGCTTTCCTTTTGTTTGTCTTGTGGTTCACTACTGCCCTCTAGTGGGAGGAATGCCTGGTATTCACCCCGGACGACCTTGATCTTGAGCAGTACCAGGCTGCCTCCCGCTCCGCTCCCCCCGGCTCCCTCCCTGCCCTCCCTTGTGGGTCAGGTGTAGTCCGCTCACCATCCTAAGGGGCTCCCCATAGCTTAGCGAATGAGTGAGGGGAGCTCTCTGGCCCCCAATACACCCTTCGACTGCGTTACACAAGAGTCCCCTTCTGCACGGAGTTCTGTTTAACTCCCAGAGATCCTTGAGTTACAGGAGGAGATGAGAGGGAAACCGGAGACATGCTAACTGTAGACATTGTCACGTCATTGTAATAGTTTTTGCTCATTTGTAGCAGGAGATATTCTTATCGTAATGTTTTGCACTCCCTGTATTTACTGTGTATTGTAATGATTTGAGAAATGTCTTGTGACAATTGTAAGGGTGCTATGACATAAATAAATAAATACACAATCGCACTCCCAGCCTCCTCTCAATAGGTACTGATCTGCTTTTTTGATGTACTGATCTAATATCGTATTAAAATCATGAATTGGATGAATTGTATTAGTTGTGCAACTCCATACAACATAAGATTCAGTTCCATATTTTTGTGTAATGGTGTGTGTGTGTGTGCGCGCGTCAGTTCTAGTTCCAGTGCTCAACGAGGTGCAGAGAAATGGGTTTCGGAAACTATTGTGCAGCAGTTTTACAGACGCAGAAGATGCACCTCAAAATTACAACAACTACAACATCATTCATCTCCGCCCACTTCGGCCACTGATGCTCCCGTTTCCTTCGACAGTTCCCTGGCTGTTGTTCCCCCCGCTGTGTGCCTTGAACATGTCCGTGGAAAAGACAAGATAAATGTGCCACTGAGACATTGAGTTAATAACAGCCAGGCGACACTGATGAGTGAAGTTCTGTAAGCGCCCCGGTCCACTGATACCCCTGCACCTTGAGAGCAGCGCAGCTGGAGGTGACGGCAGGGCTGTTGGGCACTCAGGGCCGATTGGTCCTTGTGCGATTCTCTTCTGACTGCAGCTCTCCTTGACTTGACAGGTGCTGGGGACTCCTTCAGAGGACACCTGGCCAGGGGTCCACTCCTTACCGCACTTCAAGCCTGGTAAGGATCCCTCCATGCCTCTGATCGGGCTGACCTCTCACTGCTGCTGATGTAGAGCAGCGGCTGCACGGCTCTGGCCCGGCCCAGCCCAGATCAGCCCAGCACAGTTCAGAGGTCTCCTTGCATTGTTCAGCATGTTGGCGCCCTCTGTTGGCACAACTGGGTATCTGCAGGTGGATAACTAAAGGTCCTGCTGGTGTTGATCAATGGCAATATTAGAAAACTGAAGTGTTACACATACACCCTGCCCCCAATGCGTGTTACACACACACACACACACACACACACTCCACCCCAATGCGTGTTACACACACACACACACTGCCCCCAATGCGTGTTACACACACACACACACACACACACACACACTCCACCCCAATGCGTGTTACACACACACACCCTGCCCCCAATGCATGTTACACACACACACACCCTGCCCCCAATGCATGTTACACACACACACACCCTGCCTCCACACGTTACACACACACACACACACACCCCACCCCAATTCGTGTTACACACACACACACCCTGCCCCCAATGCATGTTACACACACACACACCCTGCCCCCAATGCATTTACACACACACACACACCCTGCCTCCACACGTTACAGACACACACACACACACACACCTTGCATCCACGTGTGTTATACACAGACTGTCTCAGCTGAAAAAAAAGAGATATAATTATATATAGATGGAGAGAGAGAAATATACTTATTAGGTTATTATTATTATTATTATTATTATTATTATTATTATTTATTTATTAGCAGATGCCTTAGCCAGGGTTACAAAATATCAGCGCAATACAACAGTGCAATAATACAGTTCAGTACAAGGCATCAAACAATACAAATTCCAATTTACAAAATACAGTGCAATTCAAACCATAATACATTTTACAAATTCCAATTTATACAAGTGTATAGGAGATACAGTAAACAATATATGAGGCCTTACAGCCTAGACTGTAAAAGCTGATAAGTGCAGACAAGATGTTAAGTCACAGTCAAGGGCCAGGGGAAAGGGAGCATAGGGCAAATCAAAATAAACAATACGAGTACTGGTAAAGCAAGGCAAGTAGTATGAAGTAGGTTGCCAAAAACAGTAACTATTATATAATTATATTTCATAGCAGACTATCCAGAGCAACATAACAGTTGTTACAAAATAGCACAATGTTTTTACATACATTTATACAGCTGTGTTTGTACTGGAGCATTCTGGGTACAGTGCCTTGCTCATGGGTACAGCAGCAGTGCCCCCCACCTGGGCCTGAACCCACAGCCCCCCACTCAGGAGTCCAGAGCCCTGACCGCTACGCACACTGACCACCGCTCTGATACGCGTGTGAGCAGGGTGTTGTGTACAGAGGCCTCCTGCTGCACTGCTGATGTGTGGTTCAGTCCAGACAGCAGGGGGCAGCGCAGACCCAATAGTCTCATTTCCACTGGAAGTCCGCTGCAGTCTGCTGTACAACATCACTCAATTCCCAGCAAATATTGATTTCCCTCCATTAGTGTGGCGGTACGGCAGGACAAAATACAGAGCACAAACAGAACCACTCAGCCAGATGTTTATTTAGTTTTAGTCAGTGGGGGGCTGTGTACTTCATAACAAATATTACTATTATTACTATTGAACATGAATCCATGTATTTGAAGAGCTTTATGTCACTAAATATGTACAGAAATGAAATGCAGAAATGAACTATTTAATCTGTTATCTTTTTGCTATATGAAAAAGAAAGAAAGACAGACAGACAACCCAGCCCTTTTTAGTGGCTTTCACCAGACACCCGCAGTGCCGGGCTCTCTCCTCCTGCACGGCCGCGCTCGGCTGTCTTCAGTGTTGAGCAGCGTGTCCTTGTCCGGCACGTCTCGCAGGAGGCCGGTGGGATTTTGATGTTTCCGTACAGAGCTGACAACCGCGAGAGCTGATCCTAATCGATAGCACAGCGGGGGGGAGAAGGGGAGCAGGCAAAATTACAGCACAAAAGACCCCCCCCACCAGTTCTCATTACTGACACAATCCCTCTCCCACGATGGGGGTTGGCCTGCCTTGAAATTCTGCAGAATAAGAATAAAACCACCCCCCCACACACCAGACACAGAGAAAAGAATCACAGGGCGAAATAAAAGATAGTCCTGCTGATGAAAAGACGGACACACAGCACAGGCACTCTGCATATTGTTGGATCCTCTGGGGCAGGGGTTCCCAACCCTGGTGCTGGGGACCCCGTGCCCTGCTGGTTCTTGTTCCAGCTGAGCTCTCAATTACTTAATTGAACCTAAATTGAACTAATCATTTCCTAAATCTGAGCATTTTAATGTTTTTAAACAGTAGGAGGTTGAAGATAAGTAAAGAATTGTATAAAGAACGTATTAAATAACCAACTCTTAAGACACAATTTAAAAAGTCAAATCTAATCAGATTGTTACTTCAATTAAGGATTCAATTAAGTACTTGAGAGCTCAGCTGGAGCAAAAACCTCCAGGACCCGGGTTGGGCTGGTGTGTCAGACGGTACAGAAGGTGTGTCTGTACACTGTGTGTGTTGTCCACCAAAGACCTCCTCTGCTTCCTCCCGATGAACGCTGTGCTCAGTCTGCAGAAGGTGCTCTCCTCTCCAAGAAGGGAGTCATCTGCTCTCCTCTTGCGTCAGGAGTGAGAAACCCAGTTCCTGTGTGGTACTGGGGCAGTAGAGAGGCGCGGTGGGCCGCCCTGGCCGAGGCGCTCCGTGTGTTTAGACCCGGCCTGAGAATCGACCCCGATGTCGGTTCCAGGGCACTGCTTAATGAGCCGGAGGTTTGGTGTCGGCTCATTTGAACCCTCATGCTAATTCCCTGAGCTGTGGGCAGGAGAGACGCGTCGTCCCGCTGTTTGCCCAGTTGATTGTTTCGCGGGGGTCTTGTTTGCAGTCTGAGTCGGAGAGCTTCTGTCTGTGGCCCTGACCTGACCTGTGCTTCTTTCTGTTTCAGATCGGTTTACACAGTACAGCCCTAAGAAGCTGAGGCAAGCCTGGAATAAGTAAGTATCCCCCCCCCCCGAACACGCGTGTCTGTCTTGGGCTCGGCGGTCAGCTCTTTATCGCCGTGTCCTCCTCTGTATGGCGGTGGCTGTCGGTGGCACAACCTTGGCTCCAGCAGGGTGGGGGTCCGGCGGTGGGCACGGCACGGCTCTCGGCGATTCGCGGTGTTCCATCGATGTGTTAAGTGTAACAAGGTGTTTTCGGAGGTGTCGATCGATGTTGTACTCTTCGTGGAGGTAATTAAGGCAGAAGCCGATAGATGCTCTACTCGGCAGTCGGGGGATTGCTCTCCAGCCCCCGTCTGATGCATTATTTATGCTCCTCTGTGTTTTAATCGATCCGTATCTTTAACATGGCTTACCTTTTATGTTATTAAAAAACCCCACTGTATATATGTCGAAAGAAAAGTCATACTCAAACAGAACGTGCTCTCCCGTCTTTACCCACGGCAACATACGGACCTAAATTGTGTATTAAAGGTAAATAAAACCTTATATCACATCTAAAATACACAAGAAACAATAACGTACTCTGTTATCAGATATGACTGTTTTCACAGGCTTGCGTAATATTCATTTTACTTTTGAATATAGATTACATTCTGAACTCGTACTTTCCCAGCGCTGGTTTCCTTCCATATGATTAAAACAACAACCACAGCTACAACCTGTGTGATTCACTGCGCCAGGGAGACCGAGCCATGCCCATCGCCAGCCCCCGGCCAGAGCCCTCTGTGAGTAAGAGGAGCGAGTGGGGGTGGGGCTAGTGACCCGGACTGGTCCTCTCTCTCGACATGCAGCCGTTCCCTCAGGAGAGCTGTGTCCGAGGCCCGGCGCTAAATGCCACTGTCTGCCTGGTGGCTGCATTTTCAAAGGCACTTATTTAACATGAACCACTCTTTCAGTCTGTTTTTCTCTCAAACCATCCCCGGGCTGTCCCAGTGCCCAGCTGCGTTTATGGTCGATTCGTTTGCAGGAGACGCACAACACGAGAGCAGGCACTGGAAGTGAAATTGTGTCTCTGTAACAGTTTAAATGGTCGGCAAGACAGACACGATTTTTAAAGGAGGGAGTTAATAATTCTGCGGTAAAAAAAGTATTTGTATCTGTTAATGTAATCCTGATTTATTTTGCACAAGAAAGGTGTAAGTCCATATCATCCCGTAGCAAAAGCCAGTTTAATCTCTGGCCTGTGGTCTCATTTCACTTTGGGTGCTTCATTTATTTAATCTGCGCTTCCTCCTTCAGCGGGGAAAACTGTGTCGACTAAAACATGCTTTAAAAACACCATTCATTAGGTGGGATCAGTGGCCGTGCTTGTGTCTTGATTTTAAGTGGACGGGCCTTCACATTATTCCGCTCCGCTAGGTTTTAATTTCATGCTTCTGTGCTGATTGTCTGGGACTCCGGCGTTCGAAGCCTTAACTAAAAACTCGTGTTCAAGACTCGATTCAATAACACGCCCCCGGAGGTGGAGACGGTGGAAAAGAGAACGCAATTAAAACAAAGCCCAATGAAGTCTGTGCTCGGCTTTAACTGGGCCCCCGGTGCGGAGCCAAGGTGAGGGTCTCATCGGCTCTGATGTGTTCGCGGTGTGTGGATTCACATGTCGCCTCCAATGGCCAGATATCATAAGCCCGGAGCGGAGAGGACCTGAGGTCAGAGAGGAATAAAGCGGGATCTTCCCATCGAGAATTGCAGGCGGGTTGTGGTCCCAGAGAGTTGTTTCGGTGGATTTCCACACGTGACAAAGTGAAAAGTAATGGTGGAGATTTAGGCCATGGCGCCACCGCGTCACCCCTGCAGTGTGTGTGACTGGAATATGGGCCTCTAGCTAAGAGGACAAAACAGTAATGAATGTAGTCCATGAACTCGGTGCAGTGATGGTAGAAATTAGACTCTTGTTTCCTGTTTTCTGTGGAAAATAACAGTTTTTTTATGGTGATCTCAGAGGAAACGAGGCAAATAAACAGACTTCTTTGCAGGCTTTGAGTGGGAGTGAAGGGGACTGAAGGCGGACTGAGGACCATCTTGGTGGTAATTAGAGTTCACTTTAATGAAGTTGAACTGAACTGTGGTAAATGATTCCCAAACCCCGGCTCTCTCGTGTGGGCCGGAAGGAATAAATATCATCTCTGGGCGTGTGAGTGCACTTCCTTGTGAAGAGGTGTTCGATCAGGAGACAAAACACTGAGAAAACAAGGATCATCCCGAATTTGTTTAGTAATCTCTCATTTTTGGTTTTACACTGCTTTCATGACCCATATCTATAAATCACTCTGCGCAGATGTGTGTCTTACAGAGAGAAGTCTTTGTGTTGTGTGTCAGCATTGGTGCTTGCAGGCATAAGTCTTATACAAGATGATTCAAATATACAGTACTGTGCAAATGTTTTAGGCAGGTGTGAAAAAATGCTGTAAAGTAAGAATGCTTTCAAAAATAGACATGTTAATAGATTATATTTATCAATTAACTAAATACAAAGTGAGTGAACAGATGAAAAATCTACATCAAATCCATATTTGTTGTGACCACCCTTTGCCTTCAAAACAGCATCAGTTCTTCAATCCTTGCACAAAGTCAGGGATTTTGTAGGCATATAGTCAGGTGTTTGATTAAACAATTATACCAAACAGGTGCTAATGATCATCAATTCAATATGTAGGTTGAAACACAATCATTAACTGAAACACAAACAGCTGTGTAGGAGGAATAAAACTGGGTGAGGAACAGCCAAACTCAGCTAACAAGGTGAGGCTGCTGAAGACAGTTTACTGTCAAAAGTCATACACCATGGCAAGACTGAGCACAGCAACAAGACACAAGGTGGTTATACTGCATCAGCAAGGTCTCTCCCAGGCAGAAATTTTAAGGCAGACAGGGATTTCAGATGTGCTGTCCAAGCTCTTTTGAAGAAGCACAAAGAAATGGGCAACATTGAGGACCGTAGACACAGTGGTCGGCCAAGGAAACTTACTGCAGCAGATGAAAGACGCATCATGCTCACTTCCCTTCACAATCGGAAGATGTCCAGCAGTGCCATCAGCTCAGAATTGGTAGAAAACAGTGGGACCCTGGTACACCTACATCTACTGTCTGGAGAAGTCTGGTCAGAAGTGGCCTTCATGGAGGACTTGCGGCCAAAAAGCCATACCTCCGACGTGGCAACAAGGCCAAGCGACTCAACTTTACATGAAAACACAGGAACTGGGGTGCAGAAAAATGGCAGCAGGTGCTCTGGACTGATGAGTCAAAATATGAAATATTTGGCTGGCGAAGAAGGTAGTTTGTTCACCGAAGGGCTGGAGAGCAGTACACGAATGAGTGTCTGTAGGCAACAGTGAATCATGGTGGAGGTTCCTTGCAAGTTTGGGGCTTCATTTCTGCAAATGGAGTTGGGGATTTGGTCAGAATGAATGGTCTCCTCAATGCTGAGAAGTACAGGCAGATACTTATCCATCATGCAGTACCATCAGGGAGGCATCTGATTGGCCCCAAATTTATTCTGCAGCATGACAACGACCCTAAACATACAGTGAAAGTCATTAAGAACTATCTTCAGCGTAAAGAAGAACAAGGAGTCCTGGAAGTGATGGTATGGCCTCCACAGAGCCCTGATCTCAACATCATCAAGTCTGTCTGGGATTACATGAAGAGAGAAGCAACTGAGGCTGCCTAAATCCACAGAAGAACTGGGGTTAGTTCTCCAAGATGTTTGGGCCAACCTACCTGCCGAGTTCCTCCAAAAACTGTGTGCAAGTGAACCTAGAAGAATTTATGCTGTTGACTATTTTTGAATGTTCCCAAACTTTCAGCTTCAACCACATCGTTGGGAAGTTTGTTCAGATTGTGACAACTGTTCGTGTAAAGAAGTGTCTCCTGTTTTCTGTCTCCTGTTGGATATATAACATATCCAAGTTATATGTTGGATTTTGGTTACAGACTTAGGCAACAGAAATGTTACGACCGGTAGGTCTTAGCTCATGGACTTGGTTTCCTGAATATACCCTCATCTCTTCAATTTAGAAACAATACTGTGCTCTGTATGGGTTTTTTGTAAAGCTATTAAAGCGAACGTCTGGTTTGAATTCGTCTCAAATGAGAGCAGCACACAACAGCCCTGAATTGGAGGCAATAATGTCCATTAGCTCGGTGCGACAGCCAGCGACAGAAATACTTCTGCAGATCGGCTACTGCGGCTTGGGATCTGACAGACGTGGGACCTAGGCCTGACCTGAGCAGATCTGAGGGCGAGAGCTAAGGCCTGATCTCTGTCTGTGACGATCAAACTGCTTTACTGTTTACTATTCACTCACAGTGAAATTTCAACCTTGTTTTTTATTTCATTTTTTTCCAAACTCGGGTCGGCAGAATCATAGACCAGAAAGAAGGGCTGTCCTTTTTTTTCCACCTTGTTTCCACACAGTTTCGTCGTTGTTGTTGTTATTGTCTTCATTTTTTGTTTATTCCAGCTTTTTTTTATTTCCCTGTAAAATTCAGCGTGCATGGAGTCCTACACAACGCTGTGACCAAGGCATCCAGCACACAGCCCTGTTTGCAGACCGTTTTGGGTGGCAGAATTGCACATTCAAGGCTCTAGAGAGGCCTGAGATGATCCTCCAGACACGGGCCGAGCGTCTCTCTCTCTCTCTCTCTCTCTCTCCCTCTCCTGCACTCCTTCAGAGTTCGGCGTCTCCGAGACCTGGCACAAACTGACCGCATGGCGTGCCGGGCCTCCGTGTCAGCCGTCTCTGGCCTCTTCTGTGAGCCTCTCTTCTCTTGTTTTTCTGGCCCCCGTCCAGTTCATGAGGAAATAAATATGTGCAGAAAGAACGCTGAGGAATGTTAACTACTGTGGCTTCATCCTCTGCTTTCAATGCGCGCCAGGTTTCGATGAAGATGATATGAATTCAGAAAGCCTCCCACAGAAAGGAATAACAGAGAGAGATCCTTCTTTTAGCAGTTGAAATGATAAAGGTGATTTTCCTTGAATATATTCAGCTGAAGCCTGAGAAATGCAGTTTGGATGAAGCTAAACCTGCTCGGGGGTGCAGTGGTGGCCATGCCTTTGTTTTGGAAAAAGATTACTTTGCACTTTGTTCATGAGTCTTTTTTATTACAAGAAATCTTCTATTATTACTGTTGTTATGAACTGAAACAAACTGTGGCGATTTGTATAGCGTTGTACGGTGAAATATGTTCCCTTCGGCTCAGTCACATTACTTGAGGAATCTTGTGGAATAAATCTGACCCAGATGAGTATGTCCTGTACATGAGCCTACTGCTACACACAGGATTATATTATTATTTTACAGTACAATCAAGGGAATCGGGTTTAAGATTTGTGTAGTTAATAAATGATTCCAAATAAACATTCTAGGTTTGTTTTAGGTTGTTTTGTTTATTCTTTTGCAAGTTTAAAACTTAAAGGAAGCAAATGGTTTTTTTTTAAATCTGTTTTTGGCCTAATATGGTCTTCATTTTCCAAACGTAAGGTACTTGAAAATGCCTCCAGTTGATAAAGGTGAAGAGTAAACTCTTGGTGTCTTATTCGCTCTGAATCTAAATCAGTTTTAGAGATGGCTGTTTCTTTTGAAGTTAAACTATATATATAAAACACGCCGGCCAAACAGAGGAAAATATGAGTTTTGGCAGAAAGTTCAAGATCTGCTTTGTGAGCCAATCTCACAAAGTCCAGGCTGTAGATCACAGTCATGCCCAAATCAGATTTTTCATCACGTAAGTTTTTTCTGCTAGTCAGCAATCAGCGTGTTTAAACGCTATTAAATCATCAGATTCCAGTCATATTTAATCTCTGTGGAGCCGCCAGTTTGAAAAAGCGACGGTGCGGCAGCTGGGATTCATCATGGGGTGGAAGAGTGTTGATCTGTGTCTTTGTTTATGTGGAGACTCGTCTGCCTGAAGCCCAGCGCCGAGAAGCACTGTCTGTTTGACGGAAGGTCAACGTGGATCTTCTACATATTAGGACAACCTCTTGGAGGTGTGGGAACTGTCGCGCAAAGGCCTGTGGACCACATGGCTTACTAAACATCAAATATTTTTCATTGTTAGTCTTCCTTGTATTTGCAAGATTGTATCTGGGTATTTAGTAGATCTGCATATTGCTTGGACACAGTAGAGAGACTCTCCTCTCACGATTGCAGTATAATAGTATGTAGTGTGGTTTTCCATGCTACCCCCTCTCAGCGGGACAAGTGGACATGTGACACAACATTGAAATCGGTGTTGCTTATGTCGTTGTGGTTTTATCACTAGAACTAAGAACATAAGAAAGTGTCAATCGAGAGGAGGCCATTCGCCCCATCGTGCTTGTTTGGTGTCCATTAATAACTAAGTGATCCAAGGATCCTATCCAGTCTATTTTTGAATTTTCCCAAATTGTGTCTTCACCCACATCGCTGGGGAGTTTGTTCAGATTGTGACGCCTCTCTGTGTGAAGAAGTGTCTCCTGTTTTCTGTCTTGAATGCCTTGAAGCCCAATTTCCATTTGTGTCCCCGGGTGCGTGTGTCCCTGCTGATCTGGAAAAGCTCCTCTGGTTTGATGTGGTCGATGGCTTTCATGATTTTGAAGACTTGAATCAAGTCCCCACGTAGTCTCCTCTGTTCCAGGGTGAAAAGGTTCAGTTCCTCAGTCTCTCAGTAGGACATTCCCTTCAGACCTGGAATAAGTCTGGTTGCTCTCCTCTGAACTGCCTCTAGAGCAGCAATATCTTTCTTGAAGTGTGGAGCCCAGAACTGTACACAGTATCCAGATGAATAAGGGAAAACCTGAAGTAACCCTGGCCTGGCCTGCGAATGGCAGCACTCTCTGCCTCTCCGCGCTCCTGACTCATAGCCCCGGGTTGGGCGCGGTTCCTTGTCGAGATATCGATCGGTCTCTCTCTCATCCGTGAAGGGCTTCCGGACAGCTGCGGAGGGTGACGGAGCAGGAACAGGTCGACTGAGTGAGTGCAATCAAAGCGGCTGTCTGTTAAAGCCTGTTTTGAGATACGTTAGATAGCAAGCAAGATAATAGCCAGCTTGCATCCGGACTCCTGCTCCCAGTTCCCTCGCATGTCAGTTACCACACAGGTCTCCATGACCCGCCGATCTGCCCTGCATCACACAGGTGTTGTTCAGGGAGTATCTGAAAACAAAACCTGTAGTTCACCTTTGTGAGGGGAAAGAACAACATCTTGAAATATTTATGGAATACTTTATTTTTTCTAAATGAGGTACATTTTTCAGTCCCTTGCATGTCAGTTTTTGTTGACATCTATTCGTGTTGTGATTTTCAGATGTCAGACCTGTCAGACCTGCCAGACCTGCCAGAAGAGCAACTGGGAGATTTCCCCCCAAATAAACTTGAAAACTTTAAAACCTAGAGAATAATGACCTCTAACCTACCAACTTTCTTTTCGAGAGGGTGGGTGGTGGCATTGCTGCAGATTTGTCGATCGGCGGTAGGTCGGTCCAAACCAGATCTCGCAGGCTGTGGTTGGGCAAATACTAGAACTGGGTGAAATGCTTTACACGGCCTGTAGTAATTTGGGAAGCTTTGGCAGATATGAGACATGAGGAGAATTTATGAGAAAACGCAAGAAATACTCAAGAGTTTGACTTTAGCAGAGAATCTCCAAGCCTTTCTAACGAGTGAAATAGAGAATGTGAGAATGTCTCGGTTGGGAGGGAGGCCAGTACTGAGTGGATTTAAACTGTTTTCTTTCATCATTGAAACATTACCAGGTCCTGCTAATTGGAGCTGATAAAAGCAGTAGGTCCTCGAACCTCTGAAGTCATACAGTCGGTGAAAGTATGTTTATCCTGGCTGTCCTGGGGCAAGCACTGTTTAGTATGGGATTCAAATGCTTGTACAGGATAACGTCATGTTTATTTTATATACTTGAGCCCTAATTATTTTCAGAGTTTGCTCCACGCTCCGTGTTTTTTTAGTTGTTTTTGTTTCCCAGCAGTTTTTTCCCTTCCCTTCCCAGAGAGGGAGTTGAGAAGTTCACCACTTCGCCTTCAGATGCGATCTCTCATGATGCCATTCATGAAATCTAGAAACCGTAAGAAGCCTGATAAGACTGGCTGATGGAAAAACTACAAAGTCAACCACAGAGGGAGAAATGGACTGTTCCTGTCTTCACTTTCCTTGTGATGTTATCCGACAGTAACCAGGCCGACGGCACGGCCCCGTCCAAACAGGCTGTGATGGGCGGCATCCGTCTCTCCTCTCAGCGACTGTGAACGCGTGACTCACGCAGGCCCGTCACGCACATGCCAGCAATGAGCGGCAGACTTGACACTACCTGGGATGAGTCACCAGCCATCTCTTTGCGAGATTCTCCTCTGTTAATGCGAACCATGTTTATCCAGCTGGACATCTTTCCTCAGATCTCAAACATGGGAATTGATTTAACTGTCAGGGGAAATTTACTGAAACAGCAAAAACACAGCGGTGATTCAGTAGGATGCAGCTGAAATCGTGCATTTAAATCCGCGAGAGTTTAACGTTTCGGTGTTTGACGTGGTTGAGTTCGAGTTTTCAAACTCTTTTGAATGAGAAGTTGAAATAGCTGTTTAATGAGTGTTCGCATCATCTTAACTTGGAAAAAGTGTTTAAGAAAACCAGTATAATAACGTGCAAGGCTTTATACGCCTACACACGTTTGAGTTTATCTATAAATGAATGGTCGGCGATTCTAAAGTTCAACACTTGTTAAAGTTTATAACATTTAAGGTCAGATCTGTCTATCTGTCTGAGAGAGCCAGGTTAAAAGTGAAGGCTCTCGTCTTCTTTAATTGATGCCTGGTGGAGTTTGTGTAGCACCGCGTGTTCACGGGTGTGTTGGAATATTAATTACAACCCTTAATTGCACAAATTGGACCTTGTTTTCTCTGAGGCCATTACAAGGGACATCCATCAAGTCTGTCTCCTGAGCTGTCGCTGTGGAACCCCTGCAGGCCCGGACTGCAGACGGACATCCTGACATGTCCCCCGCAGCCCGATAACGATCACAGCCCCGCTGTCAGGTGCATAGTGCCCCGCCTCCCCGCCGTGTCTCCCGTGCTGCCCTCTGGGGCATGTCTGCTGTGAAAGGCGACATGTGGGCCACCTGCAGCTCCCGCAGAATGCAGCCTGTCCGGTCGAGTCTCCTCCCTCCAGGCATCTTTCAACAGCCCCTCGTATCGAGCGCTTAGTGTCTGTGTCGATTTGTGCTCAGATTCAGTGTCGTTTTATTTGCACAGATTATTCAAATGAGTAATGATGTCAGATTTTTTGTCTATTTAAAAAAAAAAATTAAACTACACAAGAGGGATGCACCACCTAAAGCAAAACACGTCTTCATCACTTCAACACGTTGCAGGTTGTGAATGTGTTATTGTGTTTAATGGTTACTTTCACAGCGCCTAATTTAACCAATTGTTACGCAAGGATTTTTTTTCAAGAAGTCCGAATCATTTGGTGATTTTCACGCCATTTTCTTCTATCTGTGACAATATTTGCATATACGGTATAATCATAATAATAGCATAACAACTCTCTTGTTCACAGCACGTATGACAGCCCTGGCCTTGACATGGGTTCCCACTGTCCGTCGGGCCCCTGTGGTCAGCCGTGCTAAGCTTTTGTTTCTTGTCCTTGTGTTTTTCAGGCTGGGCTATGTGAATCACGCAGAGGAGCTCGCCTCCAGATTCCTACAGTGCTTCCCAAAGAACCGTCTGTCCGCCCAGACGGCCATGAGCCACGAGTACTTCAGCGATCTTCCACCGCGGCTCTGGGAGCTGCCGGACAGTCAGTGCCTTTTTTATCCTCCTCACACCGCAGGGAAATGAGATGCACTATGAGATGCACAATCAGGGTTTCCAGCCCATGAGTGTCAGTAACAGATGTGTTCAGTCACAACACGTCAGCAACTGCTGATTCAGAGCTTCAGTTACAGCAATTAAATGGTTATTAAAATTGTGTGTGTGTGTGTGAGAGGTTTGCCTTACAGATGCAGCTGTAATAACTTTATGCGAATGTGTGTGTAGAAGAAAAGACAACCCGAATGCCCGCTTGTGCTTTTTTGGACGAATGTGTTCAGAATTCTACTCCTGCTTTCTTCTTTCTCACCACGGCTTGTGTTTCTTGTGTTTAGTTTTGTAGTATCACTGCTAAGAATCTAGAACAGCTGTGGGAAATGGCAGGTTTTTACTAATTCCTTGCCTTAACTAACAGCTGGATTGATTCCACCATCGATTCCCAGCTCAGGAGGTCCCTCTGATTGGTATTTGTGAAATTGGTAAAACCGTAAAGTCGCTTTGGATACAAGCATAAGTCAGATAAGTGATTTACAATGGAAGGTATTTAAGTCTGCGTCCTGTAGTAAATATCACAGGTCAGTCATGTAATTAAATGTGTCAACAAAGAAAGAAAACTATACCAGGTCCAGCTTATGAAAATCAGGGGCAGGTGGCACTGTTTCCCAATTCACTTACAGTTATCTAAGCCAGAGCCTTGGTCTGAGGGTTTCATGATAAAGTATTAAGTACTTAATGACATATATGTGTGATTATGTGGAGAGGTAAGCGTGTAGAAAATGTTGTAAGACTTTAATTAGGTCAGGGAAGTGCTGGGCTTCAAGAATCGGTTCCAGGCAACTGTGACCCAAGAACGGTTAAGAAAAACAAATCATTACGGAGAGAAAACAAAGTTGTTCTCTGCCATGTTCGAGATCTGAACCAGAAGTGATGTGTTCATCCGCGACGGCGCTGCAATCCCGGGGGAACACGTGGAAAACCGCTTCCCTTTTTTTTCCCACCCATCTAACACTTCAGCAACGAGGTAATTGGTTAAGTTTGTAATAGTTGACAGGAATCTCAGCTGCAGAAGTGATACTCCGACTGTTGTAAGGCGCAGATGTCTTTTGATGTGCTGTCATGTAATCTCGCATCCCGCTGTGACACACCATGTTCCTGCTTGCTGGTGACAAAAGCGTTCGCCGCAGAATCGGCACCAGAAGCTGTCGTAGACGCTCTGACTTATTTATTAAATTTCCTCAAACCTATTGCGGCGGTACAGATGGTTCAGGAAGGAAACCTTTTCAGAGACTATTTGTACTCGTGGATTCAGGGGATGTAGGTGCCCCTTGAAATAAACCAACCTGAAATGAGACAGCGGTGTCAATATTGAGATGACACTTGGTGGAGAACTCTGCTCACCAGACCAGCTGTGAATCATGCTGCACGTCCCGGATAATTAAAACAAACCCCTGGTAAAAAAAGGCTATGTGAGGGATAGTATAGTGCAGTCTGATTGGACCGTCACCATAATGGGCGTTCAGTGGACCACCAGCGTCACAGCAGCGCGTTGGACTTTAAGACGCTGCGTAGGAAGTGACATCTCTATCCTATCGGGCTGCATCATTACGCGTGTTGATAAACCCACGGGCCGAGTGCGTTCTCCACGCTCAACCAGGGGTTCTCTGCTAATGTGGGCTTATTACACAGTTGCCACTTAGTTTTATCAGCCGGTGGTTAAACCCAGATCTGTTGGAGCAGCAGATGCCTCCACATTATCTCCCCACCGCAGCCTGTCCGCAGAGAAAGACTCATCTGAGTCATTAAGAGTCACAATGTATGCAGAACACCAGAGGGGAATTAAAAGCAGGAATGAAAATACCTCAGGGGTGGTAATTTTAATATGAGAATTTAATTTGTAATTTCACAGATTAAGAATTTTTCCTGTATTAATCCTTTTATCAGTTCACAGCAGGTTATTTGCACAAGCGCAACCATGAGGCGATATTCATTGGCAGAAACACATCTTTGCATAACGCTAAACACTGGCAGAAGCTGGAGTCTTTTGAAGGGGAGAATAAAGATGAAATAATTTTATTTTTAAATGAAGGCTGCACTGAATGCCTAGAGTGAAATGTAGATCTGGAGTCGCGCGGTTTCTGGTAGGGGGAGATAATTATAACGAGACATGAAACAAAATTTGTTACACTTAACCGTCTCAGTGCCAGGATCTGTTTTTTTTTTTCTTTTTTTTTTTTCTCTCATCGCTCTCAGAGAATGAAGACAAATGCCATAAACATGGCCGTGCTGGGACGGGGCGCTGGGTCCGGGGGAAGGTCGTCCCGTCGCAGTTTTGACCGCCTTGGACTGAGGACTCGGCTCTCTGCAGTCTCACACAACATTGGGGCCTTTTTGAGAAATGAAAATACACAACAGGGAATAACTGTATAAGTGAGCATTCCCCGAACTGGCTGCAACCCGAAATAGCCATGAATCAGTCTGTTTTGAATCAATGAGAGACCAGGCGCATTCAGTTGTTCTTGGCACCTCTTTCAGAATGTAATTGTACTGAACCAAATCATATCCCCAATTGGTGCTTAAAGCAACGCAGAAAACAAACATCGGGTCGCCAAATCGCTCAGTTGCTCCCATTTTCTTAAAGGTTTAAGGGAAGCTTGACTATCCTTCAATCTCCGTCCTCTCCACGGTTTTGTCACCTTGCGATATCCGTCTGTACAAGTTTACACCCTGTAACTATGAAGAAGACACAGCTGAACCAATTATATTGTTGTTGTTTCAAACGGGTTCACATGAATTACTGATCGTGTGATGCGTTCTCCGTGGGGGTTCACAGGTTCAGCTGCTTAGTGCGGCTGTGGTGTGGTGTTTTTGCACATCTGGACAGGGCTGGTGTTCTCAGTGTATTACTCAGAACCAGTGCGGTCACCGTGGAAGAACATTCCTGGCCGTTCCAGAGTCCTCCTCCAAACAGACTGACAAACAGACGGGAAACTGCAGCAAAGTATAGCAACGTTGGGCCTGCTTTTCAAGACGATATATCGGGCGTAACTGTGGTGTCGCACAGCGCCAGAGAGCGCGCTGACAGTGTTTTCCTGGGAGCCACGCATGCAGTAATGACGGTGCGATAGGCCAGAATGGGAAGCTGCCGCCAATTGCACACCGCGATAACCGCCGCTCACCGCTCGCTCAGTCACCGCAAAGGACTGAGGAACAGTTTCCATCAGAACGATGTGCGCAGGCGTGTTATTTATGGGAAAGCTGTGACGTGGGAGTAGAGAGAGAACCATGTTTGTTTGCCACAGAATTTTTTTTGTGTTGCTACAGTCCCATTTTCTGTTTCTTTCTTTTCTTTGCCTGGATTTAATTGTGAGTTTCCAGTTGGTAATGAGTAGTAAGGATACAAAATGTTAAAAGTGTGTAAATTATGAATGAATGTGTGTGTGTTTGTGTAGTGCGAGTAGAGGCTTCGTTTGAAGTAGCTCAAGTCCGGGGGCTGATGATTCATTGATAGGTTGTGTATTGAAGTGTTCTTCAGTTGTGTTGACCTGCTGCCCTCACCCGGTGCTTGGCTACTGAGCTCCTTCATGAATACTGAACACTGCTCTCGACCGAGGAGCCGGGAGTTCAGTCCCGGAGCAGCGGCGCGTGTTTCTCTCACGTTGGGTCAATATCGCTGCAGCCTCTTCCTGTAGTCTGGAAGTAGACTAATGGATGGCAGTTTGTTTATTCATTTAATTTTAATTTCATCCAAACTATCCCGTTGTTTTTCTGTGTCTGACAATATAATGGAATTGCTTATCTTGTTCCCTGAGGGAGCAAGAAAGATATTCCCTGTCAATGACTGTTTCTGTGTTGACAGAAGCAGTTAGTTTCTGACAATGTGAATTTATTAACCTTAATTCCTTCAAATATCTCTGACTTTCTCCTTTTCTATTCAATTATAACAATTAGCGAAAATGGGAAAATGGCTGTGCTTGAAGGACATAAGAGAGTTTTTACAAACGAGATATGGCCATTATAGCTATATTGTCAATTTCATATAAAATTAGATAGATAGATAGCCTACACTCAATGTAGATGTACTAAATGTACAAAGCGAGACATTATGGAGGATAAACATTATGAGACCACTACAGGGGATAATTTGTCCTTGTCTTGTTCTTGTTCCATTTCCTCAGTGTCTTCTATCTTCACGGTCCCGAATGTTAAGTTGCAAGCGGAGATCGGAGACAGCATACGCGTGTGTGGGAAAGCCAACAGCCATGGCAAAGCGGTGACCAACAGCAAGCACTGACCGGCCCGGCCATCACCGGAGCAGGAACGCAGGTGAGAGCCGGACGCGTAGGTCTGGAGAGATGGGATTAAACAAACCAATACAGGAGCTGAAGCCGAGAAAAGGCTAAATCATGAATAACTCAGACATCCTTTAAAAACCCAGCGCATGATGCCAGTATGACTTTACGGTTGGAAACCCATGTTGGTTCCCTGGGGTCAGGCCGCGATGGGTGTCCTCTTGAGAAGTCGTCCTCTGTGGATCATTGGCGGCCGTGTGTAAGAGCGTTAGTTACTTGCTGCCGTTATTTGAACAGAGAGTTAAACTCGTTTGTAAGAAAGCAGAGGATGATAAAGTCCTGCCGGGTTGAGGGCTCCTGCAGATGCAAGTGCACAGACTCGGTGGCGGGGGAGATGTTCTGTAATTACATCTGCCTCGTTGTGCTTGTCACCACCGCTGTCTGGCGTTCGGTCGGGCTGCGAGGAAGATGCCGTTTGGAAAACCCTTTCAGTTTCTGTCACAGATCCTTGACCACCAAATTACAGTGCTCTGCCCTTAAGGAGGGGGTCATTTTAATTAAGTAGATAATTGTGCCCAATTTGCATAAACCGGCGGCGCGTGAAAGGGCTCTGTCTCGCAGCTGCAAGTAATTCCCCCGTTAAGGGTCCAGTAATAACGGCACTGAGTGAAGTTAAAATGGCCGTATTAAGGTGAGGATTACATTTTAAATTGCTGGCAGGTGCACAGAGAGGTCCACCGGGCCTTTGAAAGCCCATAGTGTTGGCGCCGCCGCCTCCCCTCCCCCACCCCACCTCCAGTGCAGGAGCGCCGGGGCTCCCACTGCGTCTGAGCGAGGGCAGGCTGCGGAGAGAAGCCCTAATTAAAGTGATTATGGCTTTTGAGAGAGAAGAGTTCAGGGCCGACTGAGACCACAGCTGTGTGAAACAACGCAAGAGGGGAATCGCGGCCCATCGAGGGGCAGCTGCAGTGCTGTGTTTTGGTATTTGTGCTGTTTGTGGTGTTGTGTGTGCGACAGGCTGTAGTGCATCCGGTCCTCCGTGTGGCTGAATCTTACAGGGTGGAGAAAACAACATGTCTGCAAAGCGTGACTAATACAGGAGTTGGATGGAAAGTGTGTTCTGCTCAGCAGTAAGACATGTTTCTCATTCAGAGCAGAGATAATGTTTCTGTGATTACTTTTTGTTTGTTTTATAAGTATATATCATGTCTATATATATGAGCTTTTATTTTAACACAAAACTCCAAAATACAGTATCGGTGGTAATGTAAATGTTTCCTTCTGAAGTAGTTTGAACCCACAATGCTTTGCGGTTTTGTAGTACATTCATTTGTTTTTATGAGCTGTATCGGGTCCCTGACTTGTGGCATTCATGTTGAAACGGCCCTTTTATAAAACCCCTTGATTAACCTGATGGTGTTGCTTATTCAAAGCAAGTTGCTTTCAATGTATTTTTTATTTGTGTTTGTGTGTGTGTATATAAACATGTTCTAATAAGCAAGTCTTCTAAAAACAGTCCTGTTTGCGAGGATACAGTGAACAGAAATAGAGGGAAACCGCAAATGTTTCATTTTAAGATGTTCTGCCCAGGATTTTTAAATAATAGATTTACTGTGGGTAATGTATTGATTATTTATATTTCCTCAGTCCACAGAATGCCAACTGCAGAGGGGATTGAAATGTGTGCATTTTTTATTGTATTATTTATATCAGGGCTGAATGGGGTTTGCAGGAAATTCCCAGTAGACTGCCTTTGTGCAGTGCGCTGCTTTGAGCAGGGCTTGTGTAATTGTGTAACGCTCACAAAGGCCTGTCTGAGCTGCAGCAGGCTGAGCGCTCAATGCCTGAACACTGAGGACAATGTCATCACAACAATGCCCGGGGAGCAGTCGGCCGAGGGACGCCCCCCTTTCTGCGCACACTGGTCAGCTCTTGTTTCAAGAGCGTTCTGTTTGTGGGAGCGCTGGTGTCTCTCTCTCTTTCTGTCTCTCTCTTTCCCTCTCTCTCTGTCTGTGCAAGAAAAAAAAATAAGAGAATTAAATCTCTGAAAGAGTAGATTTTCTTTCCACCTAAGGTTTAAACAAATTATTCGAAGGCAGTTGTGAAGGAGTTCAGCCTGCCAGTGCTGGAAACTGTAACTGAGAGAGAAAATAAAATACAACCGAAAAATGTGGGGGGGGACGACGACAAGTAGCTGCATCCTGTGACATTCCTGCTGAATCCCCATCAGAGTTTCAATTCCCCTGTTGAGTCAATCTGACTCACAAACTGTATTTTGAAATAAAAGGTCAATTTGAAACTGATATAAAACGATAATCAGCTATCTCTGAGCCGTTTCAGTGTTTAATATCTGAGGTTAGCTGCTGCTTTGTTAATGAGAAGGATCAGCCGCTCGATGTGTTGGAGTGTAAAGGATGGATACACAGCCCCCATGTGCTAAGGAGGACACTGCATTGTTCAGATCTCTTCTCCCTTGAGACTCTCAGGTGTGGAATATACATGGCCCTCTAAATTGCATGAGGAATTGTCTAGAAAGTGTATTTGTACCCCTGGAGCCCATATGGAAGATGCTTGGGACATTCTGTTGGTACGCACTGAAGACTCGCACAATGATTGTGCACTCTCAGGGCTGAGACCACAGTCTCCCTTCAGGTCCACAGTCCTCTCTCACACTGTGAAACCTGCCGCACTGCCGATAGTGTCGTGCAGGAAGCTTGAGCCGTGTGTCTGAGTGGTCCAGGCCTTGGCTCTGGCTCATAGCAGCCATGACCAGCTCAGCCCCTGGTCTTCTCTGGCCCAGGGAGGGAGCCGGGGCCCAGACACTGTGCCTCTCAGCCAAGAGGGACGACGCACGGCCGCCTGCAGCTCCCCAGCCAGGGTGTCTTTGTTGGGAGCAGCTCATCGGCCCCTGTGGCGGCCATGACTGTGTGTCCCTGCCAGCCTCATGGAGGGAAACAAATCCCAGCAGTGCCAACACAACATCCTCGCTCTGAAAATAAAATCAATTAAAAACCCTGGAAAGTATTTCTCTCTGCTGCCCGGCTGACCCCTGGGATTGTTGCTGTGCTGATGTCTGCCATTATTCTGGAAAGGTGTGTCGTAACGTGTCTGTCGGCAAAGTAATTTTATCTGGTTTAATTGCGGAAGCTGTGTTTAATAGCCATGGGATTATGGAGATGTATGAAACCTTTCCGGGAGCGTACCTGAAGTATTATATTTTGAATGATCTGTTAAAATGTGATTCAGTTCAGTTGAATTGGATGGTCTATATGATTTAACTTATCCCAGCTTTGTGTGGAGGCCCAGCAGAAGCACAGGAAAGCCAGAGAGACTCCAGACAATGGCAATCAAATCCAGCTCGTGAGGTTTCAGGAAGTCGAGTCACTGAGTCGGTTGAGTAAAGTGGCGAGACGAGTCATGTGACCTGGAGGAACTGTGGAAACGCGAAGGTGAATGAACAGAGAGACTTTCAAATCTCTCTTCTCTGGAGGATTTAAAGGAACACAGAAGGAAACATCCAGACAAAAAGTCTTTGATATATAAAACTCATGACCACAGTATTGACCCCCTTCAGACGGGAATATAGCATTGCAATAGAGAATAATGTTTAATATACTGAACAAAGTAAATTCATAATTTGTGGAATATTCCCTTATTTGGGGGTGTGTTGTTTGGTCAGGAGTGGAGGGCATTCACAGCTTCAGAGAGACCCATTTACTTATTCATGAGCACCTGAAGCTGGTTTAACTACACAGCGTCTCGTGTCTTTATGTGCAGCCTGACTGAGGGGAGATTTGACAGCTGTCTGTGAGAGGCTGGCACCGAACTCCTGCTTTATCCAGAGAGAGAGACAGACAGAGAGGGAGAGAGAGAGTTAGAAAGTGAGAGGAGGTTGAAGGTGGGGAGGGGGGGTCTGTACACAGGGCATGTTTTATAAGCAATTTTCCCGTAAACAGTATCTTTTCCGATTCTGCCAGGCGACAGAAACGTGACGGGTGTGGGCAATTAACGTACAGCATTTGACTATTTTGCCTATTTGGCTTAAAAATAATAACAGGAATGAAAGAAGACGCGTCTCCAGTTGAATCAGACAGCTCTTTGTATGCCAGACTCAGACTTCAATGCAGCGGGCGAGCAGATCCCCGTGCAGTCTCCCGTGACCCACTAAAGGAGTCCTGGAGCCGAAATAAACTGGGTCGATCCCCTGAGACCCTCAGACTGATTTGACTAATGTCTTTTTTTTTTCCTATTTTAATCAGGACACATTGAGATTGTGTGCCTTTATAAGATGGAGCAGGAAAACCATCTTTAACACTTGGCTAATCTGATTAGGGTGACTCTAGGTAGGCCAGGTGTCCAGCCTGTTGTGTGTTTGGCAGTGACACCTGAGCTAAGTCCCTTCTTCTGCAAAAAGAACAAGGGACTCTTTAACAGCCACCCTGTGGACAGGACTACACCAGGAACTGTAGACCAGCTCTGGTCTACAGCCGAGGGCTGGAGGGGTTTCTGAGGTTCTGTCAACCTCAGGGCTAAATGACTTCAGTCTGTTTCTTCCAGACATAATCAGCTGCTCAGTGAGGGGTAACTAGGAAACATCCAGGAACAGAGGTGAGGCAGGAATGACCCATCCATGGGGAAGCAATGAAAACGTCAAACAGCATGTTAGGGTATATTGTCAAAAGTGTAGAATTGAGAACAAGGGCAGTGATGTTCAGACTGTACAATGCACTAGTTAGAGCTCATCTGGATACTGTGGACAGTTCTGGGCTCCACACTTTAAGAAAGATATCGCTGCTCTAGAGGCAGTTCAGAGGAGAGCAACCAGACTTATTCCAGGTCTGAAGGGAACGTCCTACTGAGAGACTGAGGAACTGAACCTTTTCACCCTGGAACAGAGGAGACTACGTTGGGACTTGATTCAAGTCTTCAAAATCATGAAGGACATCAACCACATCAAACCAGAGGAGCTTTTCCAGATCAGCAGGGACACACGCACCCGGGGACACAAATGGAAATTGGGCTTCAAGGCATTCAAGACAGAAAACAGGAGACACTTCTTCACACAGAGAGGCGTCACAATCTGAACAAACTCCCCAGCGATGTGGCTGAAGGGACAATTTGGGAAAATTCAAAAATAGACTGGATAGGATCCTTGAATCACTTAGTTATTAATGGACACCAAACGAGCAAGATGGGGTGAATGGCCTCCTCTCGATTGGACACTCATGTTCTTATCCCTGCTGTAGACCAGGGATGGTATCTGTACTCAGGTTGCTTTTCCCAGAGAAGCGAGGACAGTACGGCTGCAGGAGGGAACAGTAAATGCTGATCTTACTCCAAATTAAACATGGTTCAATTCTAAGACAGCACCTCCGACGACATGGCGCTCGTTTCGGACACGCTCTGTTTCAAATCATCTGCGTCTGTCCTTCGATTCAAAGCTCCTTTTCAGATTCCCTTCTGGTTTCATGGAGAGAACAAGCGCGCTCCTCCACCCTGCCCTTGCGAGGAGACGCTTTGTAGAACAAAAGCCCAGCTCCCCGTCTCCCAGGATGTGGAAGCAAACAAGCCGCACTGCTTCGCACAGATTGTGGAATTACGTGCCAGACCACGTTCCTCTCGGCCTCCTTCTGAATCACATCTGGATTTGGGTTCGCAGACTAGGAGAGCTCTCGCATAATAGCCTTCATAGAAGAGACTTGACCCCAGCAACTACACAAATCTGCTCATGGCCGAATGCCTGATGATCCCCTGTACCTGTATTTCACACATAGAGATCGTATTTTCCCATTCTTCTGTATTCTTCAGAAGTAAAACGCATTTAAGTATGTTTTGGAATTGCTAGAAGTTTGAAATTGGGAAATGTGAAGATATATGCTTCTGGTGGGCATTGTAAGATGTAGCTCTTATCCAGTAATATAGATGTTAAAAGTTTTGTTACTGAAACACTCTTGTCTTTTCGTGCAGGGGGTTGCTTGGTATGGCCAATTTCCGTCCGTTGATCTAATTTCCCCAGTTTTGCACATTTCAGGCTCTGACAATTACAGTTTAATGGGTACGGCCCAAACTGGAGCCGCGCTTTCATTTGCTCCTCGATTCCCCCCCACTAACTTCCCTGTCTTCGGCGGCTCTCAGCCTTTAAAGCCAGCCCTCATTAGCAGGCTGCAGAGGCTGCTATCTCTGCCTTGCGCTCCCTTTTGCTGTATTTTTCTTTGCCGATCCCTCTCGCTAGATATATTCACACACACATATATATATATATATATATATATATATATATATATATATATATATATATATATATTCCCCCTCCTTTCTTTCTTTTCTTTCTTTCTTTCTTTCTTTCTTTCTTTCCTTTTAGCCTTGGGAGTGACTGTGAAGATCTCTCCGCGCCGGTGATTGACGGGTTGGAGGATTCGATCTGATGAGTTCCTCTTTCTGTAGGTCAAGAAGGATAGTTAGCAGGAGCTGTCGAGAAATGCTCGCAGCATTCGAAATGGGATGTGTCATGACTTCTAGGCAGGTGGTGCCCTGCGAAACAAGAGTCCCCCAGCTCATTAGCAAGCTACAGGATGCGAGCTTAACTGGAGGGAGCAGGGGAGGAAAGATAATGCCCAATAGGGAAAATTATTGTGAAAAGGAATTGATTTCATGTATAATTTGTTTATCACTAGAGGGGACAAATGCCGTCCTTCTGACATGTGTGGAGGAGGTTTGACTATGAATGAGCTTGAATTAGCATAATCTCCTTACAGAGCTCTTGCAGTTGTATGAATGTCTCTCCCTCTCCCTTCTTCTCTCTCTCTCTCTCTCTCTCTCTCTCGGTAATTATAGGCTTTCGCAGCTCTTGTTTCATTAGCACAGGTTGTACAATGCATTTCTGAAAGCCTGTTAAACTCTCGACACTGTTTTAATTTGCTGCTCTCTGCGTGACTGTGTTGTGTTGATAATTATGTGTGGGTTGTGTATATATATTGTGTGTGTGTGTATATGTATATACACACACATATATATATATATATATATAAAAACCCATATGGAATGTACAATATGTGCATACACACTATATATAGTTTTGATATATTTGTAATATATTTAGAATACAATATAAATATATAAACATATAAATATGTGAGTTTTCCGTACGGGCATATTTATTAACCAGTCCATCAGCTTTTTTTAAGGCCAGGATACAGAATATCATATATTGGTTAATTCAGATTTGAAGGAGATGCAGCTGAAGTATTGGCTTTTTCTCTTTTCTTTTGATAAATTATTGAGTACGCCAAAATCTTTAACATACGCCGCGGAAATGGTGAAGGTAGGGAAAGTGTTTTTGATAAGTTTACTTTTTAATAACCTAGTTTTGCACATTTCCCTGATCTGTAGGCACAGCAGATGTAACTTGAATCGGTCTACAAAACCGAAAGAGTGGAGAGAACCTGTTCCGAATGGCTGATGAGAGAGCTGTGAAATGACTTTGACTTAAAATAGGGAGGAAGATTGCAGTCAGATCTTCCGGCGGCTTGATCGCACCACTTTACCTGCGCTGTGTTGCTTGTGCTATTTTTACCCTGTAATTTTAATTTACTCTGCACGCCCCACGGAATATAAACTTATAAACATATTAAACAGAAAAATAAATCAAAGGCTAAACCTCGCAATTATATCTGGGAGTTGTTTCTGTTCCTGATTTTGCCGTGAAACCCCAGCAGTTAATTCGCCGGACACAGTAGCTCTTGATTTTCCTCTTAAACATAATGATGATTAATAAGTTAACTTATTGGATGGGGAAACGTCTGACAATTGCAGATTTTTTAAGTGCACAGCTCCAGTGGAGGATTAGACCCTTTCAATCATTACACAGACAGATGGCTTAATCCCTCAGCAGAAACAGAGCTGGACGCAGTATAAAGCGTAGTCATTATTTTCTTATTATTTGTAAAATTGCTAATTATGACTGTGCTCGGCGGCCTGGGCCCGTTGTGGTATCAAATTGTACTTCCCAGTCCTGCTGAATTGAAGAGCCTGAGGAGGAAGAAAGGAGAAATGTTTAACTTTAACATTAATGTTTAAAGCTTGACAGAAATATCCAAATTAAACACACATAATCAAGGAGGAAAACGCTCGCACAGAACTAATATGGAAATATGCGTTCAGCATGCTTAAAATAAAAACGCCGGCCCACACATCCACTCTCACAGCATATGGGCTTGTCTAATGAGCAACGATTATGGATTTTTTTTTTTAAATTTTCTCTACCCTTATTTCTAAGGAATTGCATCTTCTGTTATTGAGCCAAGTTTTGCTAGAACAGCTTCAAAATCCCTCAGAGTGCATCCGTCTATATTTGTTTAATTTAAAATATGCGATGGCAATTAAATTCTCACTCGTTTGTTTTTGGACGGGGAAAAACAAAAGTGCGATGATGGCTTCCAGGCGATGCCCGCATCTGGGCGAGGTGTGGGGCAGCACACGATGCCGCTCTCGCCCATCGGCTGCTCTGGCCTGGTGGCACCTGGACGAAATGGTACGTGCATTCCTGGTCTGTCCTACATTCCTCGACTATGCCAGAAATGTCATCGGGAAGTGAGCGAGCGCAGGAGAGGAGAGAACCTTCCGCAGAGGCTGTTGGTGATTTGGAGGAAAGAAAGAAAAGTTTAAGATGCAGCCAGCGTGAATACATCAGTTGTTAGCTTTTAGCACAATTACCATTCCTCTGGGACTTTGTGAGGAATAGTTAATGATGACTAAATGAGCTCTTTTTAGAAAAAAAAAATGTGGCGGGCCCCAGGATACGAATGTCAGCGCGGTGATGGGTATTGAATCGGAGGGACGGTCCATCTGTCAGACGGTGGGACGGGCCGCTTCAGATGTAGAATAGACGCAGACGCAGAGAGTTGAGCTCTGTTTGCATACTCTCTCCCCCAAAAGAAGGGGCGCGGGAGGAGGGGGGGCGGATTGTTAATCCAAGAAAGCAGATTTCGGCGGCGGCGGCCTGGCTTTGTTCGGGGATGACGTGTGGTAGAAAGGCCCTGTCTGGGAGCCTATTCATTTGCCCGGGGGGCTAGTTCAGTCCAGGAATAGGAATAGTGGGGGGGAGGCCTGTGTGTTTATTTTTATTTATTTTTCTTAGACCCGACTTGTATTTCACTCTGTTTTCCCCCTCCTTTAATGCGTTGAATTTCTAGATTGAGAAAATATATTTGGACGATTCACAGACACACAACAAGATTGAGGTATTAAAATACAAGTTGGTCATGCGGAGAGGTTTTAATAACTTTAAAAGCATCATAGGGCTCCTTAGGTTTAACTGAGTAACTGTAGCCAATAGTTGGGCTCTATATGTTTTATACCTTAAGACCTGTAATATCAGATCAGTACATTTAATATTGAATCTTCATGTATATAAAAGGACATGTTTGCTTCATGTACAATGAAAGATCAATCACTTAATCAAGTCTTTTAAGCTGATTGAATTGGACAGAATGCAGTAAACTGATGAACTGAAACTGCAATTTTGTTTCAAACTGTATCAGTCGCTAATTGATTCTACGGCCTCGGTCTCACTCTGAGGAGACGGGCTTGTTTGTGATGGGCTCGGGCCTGAGCGCTCAGAGATTGGTTTTCAAAACGGCTCAGTCTGAGCACACAGCGAGTAACCCCCCGAATTTGTGCCGGTTTGCGTTTATTGAGCAGTTTGCAGATATGGGAGAGCACTGCAGTGTCTCCGGCAGCAGTAATGACCTTTCCCAAAGACAGACTTACTGTGGGGGGCGGGGGGGGCTGGAGGGTACCCTGACCCTTTTATTCTCTTCCTAAACATATTAGTGGCTTTAGATTGGTGCCAGTATTTAAATCCAGACTGAAGACTAAAATCAAACTAATTTGATACGGCACTGTGTAAATATTTGGTCATTTTTTTTCCCCTTTTGGTATGAACTGAACAAAAACACTTGGCAAACATTATTTTCTCTTTCTACTTCCAGGTACATAAACAGTTTTCTGAGCCGTGTTTTTTTCCTTGCCGATCGCATGGGAGAAACACGTTCGTGTGTCTCTGTCAGGTATTTTGACTTGGCAAAGAGAGCTTGACTGTGTAGTTTTATCAGTTTCATAAGAGCGGAAACCCAAGGATCTGGTTATGAGCCGCAGAGATTTCCATTTCCTGGGAATGTTTGTCTTCCCACTACTTTTGATGGCGCAGCTTTATTTTCTTACCTGTGTTTTGAGTTGTTTTGTTCTCCACAGAAGCCACTTAAAAAGAAAACAAAAAAAACTTTTCAACAAACACGCACGACTTAGTCAATCAAAGGTTTCTGAACTAACATTGCGACTTGATAAAAGCAAAGCTAATTCTTCCTCCTTATTAACAGAGGGTTACTTCTCGAAATTTAAAATGTAAAGGGTTTTCATCTTTTGAGAAAGTGTAGGCGCCTGCAGGGCCCGACACAGAGGAATTACAACTGTGCAAATGAAACCGTGCTGCGTTCAAACTCCACCGGGGCTGCCTCTAATGTATTCATATTATTAGCTGCTTTGTTGCTAGGCATAACCTTCAGTGCTCACATTTATTCTTCTCTACTTTGTCAGCTGGAAGTAGCCAGCTCTTTCGCAGGGCTTTTTCTTTTTTTTTTTTTTTTTCCTCTCTTCCCTTTCTCTGTCCCCCCAGTGAGAAGCGTGTCTGAAATTTCTGGGCTCTAAATGTGTCTCTTTGTCGCGCTGCTTGTCGAGCACTGTGCGTGCCGCTCTCTCCCACCAGGAGGGTCACCGAGCGCCAGGCCGCGCCATTCTCCCCAACGAGCCCCGCTGCCTGACAGGTCGGCCCTGACAGATTGAGCCAGCGCTGCCCTGGAGTTATTGTGCCTCCGAGCCTTTCTCTGAGGGGAAACCCCCCCCACAGTCATTCAGACCGAAAATCGGCAGAGAACCACCGGCTCTAAGATGCTTCTGTACTTGCGGGGGTTTTCATTCTCCAGAGCTCACAGCAAAAAGCAGACATAGCCTGGGATTCATAAAGTGTGTCTGCAGGGCAACCCCACTGTGGTAAACGTGCTGGTCACAGACCCCACTGTGGTAAACGTGCTGGTCAGAGGCCCCACTGTAGTAAATGTCGTTCCCATAGAAGTGTTAAATTGTTTCAATGCAGATTTGTGTACCAAGCAGAGCAACAACATACCGTGAGGTGCTGTATCAGAAATATCTGTTTAAATGGTTCTTTTCTTTTCTTTTCTGTTGGGTAAATAGAGCGCCACCACCACTGGTTTGCATCTTAAAAAAAAAAAAATCTCTTTCACACTGGAATCGTTTCTTTTTTTTCCTTCTTTACTTTAGTCCTCTCTTTTGGCAACAAGGACATTACATTTGTTTCCTTCCTTTTTTGTGTGTACAATGGGAATATCATCCTGTACTTAATCAAATTTTACCTACACGAATGTAATTCTCAAACAAAGGCTAATTATTGAGCACAACATCCAAAGCCGAGGAGATGAGGATGGATTCTGAAGGAATGGGTATTAGGCTTATGCATTATTCATCTCTTGATAAGGTTTAATTAAAACTGCTTCCCTGTATTGTGTTCAGAACGAATGTGTGTGTTTTCCGTGCCGTGGCCGCATTATTCACTCTTGTTATGCTTGAGTAATCAAAGACGCCTTGAAAGTTTGCATAATGCCGTGGATGGAGTGATATAATTACTGCAGAGAGAGAGAGCGGGTTGAATCTCATTCGGTCCAAGGCAGAAACCAATCATTGACTTCCTTTCAGAGGACACTGCAGAGACATGAAAACGTCTCCACCTCCAATATAAGGATATTTGTAATAGTCTCAGGGTGGTTTTATTGTGTATTCATATAAACACAGCATCTGTATGTCCTCAGTAAGGTATTCGTAAACTGGAATGACACACATTTTTGAGTCTAGTCTCCTGAAGTGATTGGTGGTTATTTCATTGCAGCCTGAGTTTCTGTCCAGAAGTCACATGGATGTGGTGAAGCAGGGAGCGCAGGCTTGTTGTGTCTTCTGTATCGTCTGTAAATTCCTCTGGTTCTCTGGTACACAGCGGTTTGGGTGCCGTCAGTGGAAGTGGTGGGGAGCGATGATTTAAAAATGATCTCCTGGCAACGTGTCTGTCTTACACTGACAAAACTCCCCGCGGACGGAGAGCAAGTACAAAACAAACACAATGATAGGAACAGACCAGTGAGATAAAAGCCGATCCCCTGGCAGACCCTGAGGTACCGGCCTGTGAAACCAAACAAAAGGGAGAGGAAGGAGAGGGAGAAGTCGAAGGGGAGAGTAATAGATTGACTCGTAGCGCTGAGACTGAAGTGCGGTGATTTTACGCTCCGTTGTCGGCTAACAAGAACCACAGTCTGTGCTCTGTGAGGCCTGACTGGAGGAGCGGGGGGGTTGTGTAGCCTGGTTGTCAGGGTTACCAAGCTCCCCTCAGAAAGAGCTGCTGGGGGCCGGGGGGCCGGGGGGGTGGGTAGGCTGTGTCGTAGGTGTGCAAGCTGCCAGAACAGAAATGCGTGTGTGTGTGTATGTGTGTAAGCGTAACAGGCAACTTAATTATCTCTGACTTAACTGCCTTTATAAACAAATAATAGTAAATAAACAAATAATAATAATAAAACAAACAAACAAGCAAATCAGTCGAATGCATTCAGTGGGTCCTTGTGACACAGATGACCTGGATCCTGACAGAGCTCACAGTCCGACGGGGGGTTAATCCCTGTGTCCCAAATGCGTGCTGGTGGTCTCACCTGCAGGGACATCACTGTGTGCGCCAGCTGATCTTACAGTGCAGCCTGTGCACTTTTTGGGAGGGAATCGACACATTTAATTGTTTAATTGCATCCTGCAGGGCCAGGGTGTAACTCATGACACTGTAATAGTTGTGAGAAGATACAGTACAGGGCTGAGGAAGCTTTTAAACGTCCTGCGAAGAGCCGTGCTGCGAAGGGAGGACACTGCGCTTAATCACACAATTAGAGGAGATGTCTTCCGACCCAAAATCCCCTTTAATTGTTAGTGTGGATATGCCTCCGACTGGAGTGATTAGCAGAGGAAGCAGAGAAAGGAGGGGAACCACACAGACTATCCTCCCCGCTAACGGGATCACAGAGAGGGGGCTTATGGGTCACGCTACCAGTGGTATAAATACTGAGGAGAAGATGCTTTCCGAGGGCGATCGCTAAGTGGGAAGAGAGAAGCTCTGGAAGCTGCAGGTTTTAATTAGTAACGCAGAGGACACAATGAGCGCAGGGAGAGTGGAATGAATAGCTGGAACTAAGCACTTTATACACATTTCTGCACCGCACAGATTCCCCGGCACGGGGGTTTATAACAGCCCGATCCACAGCCCGGCCTCCGTGCTGTAACACTTCATTTGTCCCGGCCTGGCTCTCGCAGGGTGTCTCGCTGGAGAGGATTGAGCCGAGGGAAGAGAGGAAAAGACCGCTGGCATGACCTTTTACAAACCAGCATCAGGAGGAAACCAGGAGAGGTAAATTAAGGGAAAGAAATTTAGGGAAATGCATTATTTGACCAGAAGGACAATGTTTTTCTATACAAATGGCCCCTAGATACTCATGTCAGGTGAGGGAGCCGTAGCAGGATGTGGACTCATCCTGGGACAAACATTTTAACTGTCTCTCTCTCTCCGGGGGATGGGCTGCCGAGAGGCACCGCAGCACGCAGTACAGTACAGGTGTAAATGTCTCTGAACACATGTAAATATGCAACATGTCTCCATGCTGCTGTTTCCTGGACTCCTCCTTCCCTGTTCCTCATTCCTGTAATTCATTACCTGCACCAAATCGTTACACTAACCCAGCTAATTAATACCCCAGACTCCACGCTCTCCCGGAGGCTGGTCGGGTGCACACCTGCGAAACTGAGTCTGCGCTGCATCGCTAATGTGACCTGTGAGTCGCCCTGGAATGAGAAATACATTATAATAATAATGATTGGGCCGGTGAATCCCGTGCTTTTCATTGTGAAAACCTTTCGAGACTCGTTCCTCTGTCCCTGCACCCCCTCAGAGGTCAGAAATGCTCGGGGACTCGGCATTAAAAAATGTATTAGTTGCTGCTACTGTAGTAATTCTGGCAGCAGTGTAATTAGTAGTGAAATATGGCGCATGAAGCCAGAACCGCAATCCTATGAGAGGGTCTGATGTGCTGACCATGTGAGGAGTTACTGTACAAGCACAAACTGAAACCATATCAGACGGAGGCTTATAGACGAAGACCTCCTTCACATCACAGTGGCCCCTCGTTATATAAACTGATTCACTTCAAAATGCAGAAACACACATTATTGGTCTGTAATGTTGCTTAACAAGATCAATTAATGATTATTTGGGCAAGAGCTGCCACTATAGTCCAGAAAAGCACAAGAAAGGAAACCTCCGATTTGAAGCCAGTGATTTTGGGGGAAAGCTCTTGTTTTTGTGTTGTTTTTTGTTTCGGACGCATTTCTGTGCACTCCCATCCACTTGGGCAACCCGGGGAGCTTTCAGATGTCATATCGGCCAGGAAACCGCAACTACACACGCAGTCCGACGACAAAAGCATGAGCCAGGGAATCTTTTTATTTCCTTTCTTTAAATAACATTTTTACCACGAAGCATCTCATTGGCTCACACTAGGCGCGTGTGATTGCTGTACAGCGTGACACGTTTACGTGGTGTCCCCTGTCGAGAGGGAGGCTGTGGCCCGTGCCAATGGTGCAGCATGAGTACAGGGGCCGTGCCGGACTTTGACACCATCGTCCCGCCCGTCCTCCGCACTGCGCCTCAGGACACGTGTTTCAGCCGCTTCCTGTCTGGTGTTGTCGTTCCCCGACAGGTAATGAAAGCTCAGCACACATGTCTCCCTTCCCCCCCTCCGCCCCGCACAATCTGCAGCCTGTGTGGTCTCCACTATCTCCCTCTCTCTCGCTCTCTTCTCCTCTGCTTGGGCAGTCCACTTCCGCTGTGGTTAGCTGCCTCAGTGGGCCGCAGTCTCGCTTGTTTTTCATCCCGGTGGTGGAAGTTCCTTAAGAAAGAGAGAGACTGAAGGTGGATCAGTTTCCTTGTGATATATTTGTGTGAAATGCTTATCTTCTAAAATCATCTATTCACATGTATTAGTCCATTTACTATATTTAAGAAAACTTTTAAACGATACAGACGTTAACCCAGAAAAGATCCTGCAGTATGCGTCTAATTTTTTTTTTTGCTGCAATGCATATAAATGTAGCCTAGCTGGGAACTGATCCTCTGCGTTTAAAAAAATTTAATATTGAGAAATGAGTTTCACAAAGACTAGTAGAAAGCTTTTTTTGGTTTTGTTTTGTTTGTGGGTTTTTTTCACACATCAAATTAATTTACTGCAGTTCTTTGAAAGATGATGAATGGATTTTTCTTCGTTTGCAGCCCGTAATTACAGTCCGTATCAATACGCAGTGATTATCTCTCTACAGGGGGTGTTTCTCCTCCACAATGCTCTGGTGGAGCGGCTGAACAATCCTGCCTGTGTTTTGTCATATTCAGGACTGTGTGTCGGGTCTCTATGAAGACATCTCGGTCCCTTGCTCAGCTGAGGTATTCAGTGCACAGCAATAGGCATCCTGGCGTTTCCCGTTGTGTGATTTGTGTTGCTCACCACACTGACACGGTGATGTGTTTCTGAAACCATGACTGCAGATTTGTTGTACATCCAAGTTACAGGGAGTTGGTATTCAGGTGTTTATTTCTTCAGGTAAACTGTCAACACACCACCACAACAAAAATCATTGTCAATACCTCTGTCTAAGCGTGACAGTATTCATCAGCGTCTGTGGCATCTCAGCGGCTTCTGTGGATTTCATAACCATGCAAAAGAACGTCCAGGTTTTGATTTAGATCAGCCTGAATATATATATATATATATATATATATATTTTATTTTTTTTCTCCTCCGTGGGTTTGACACAAATGTAAACTGAGCTGTGTCTTTTTACCAGCTGCGTTTGGCATGAAAGATTATTAAACAACAAACAATATGTGATCGCTTCCAAACCTGTGTTTTTGCCTGAGCCAGTAAAGTGAAATAATAAGGTGCCTTCGTCTGCCTGGGGTTTTCATGCCAACAGTCTTCGCCTCGTCTTGATCATCCGGACCTCGCTTCCACAGGCGAGCGGATAATACAGTAATAAAAGCCCGAATGCGGTGTGCAGTGTGGTGGGAAATGTCAGATTTAATTGACAGGGAAGCTTCAGACTCTGCGCCGCGCGCTCTGTGTGTTTGCTGTGTTTTTCATTGTTGCTGGGTTTTTGTTTCCCCCCCAGCTGAGGTGTTCCAGGCGTGCGAGCGCTGTGTGCCGCCTGGATCCGGCCCGCAACAGATTAGCTACCATTGTTCACACGGCAGCCCTGCCGCCGCGGTTTGACAGCCATGTGGAGAGTTGCTCGGCACTGATGAGGGAGGATGAAACGAGAGGCTGAGGCCATTATCTCTCCTGAGCAACATGGCGAGTGCTTGGAGAGAGCTGACACACTCACTGACTGACGCACCAACCGACTGACTGACTGGCACACTGACTGACAAAACAACTGACTGACTAAATGACAGCAGGAAAATTATAAAAAAGAAAGAAAGGGGTGGAAAAAAGTCCATGGTTGAGAATAACTTCATCTTGAGAGTTAAAAGACTTGGGTTTGGAAATATTGTAATGATATTTAAATATTTAACTTTGCTTTATCTCTGTATCCACACAGAATCAAATTTTGTAATTTTCAAAGTGCAACATCTAAAGATGTATTATATATTTTTTATCAGTGCCACCTTATCTAATTTCCTTCTAATTTCATTATGAAAAAGCTAGTATTGAATATGAGGATCAAATTACAGAAAATAAGATCTTCCAGAACAGTGCATTTACTTTCTGCAGTATTATTAGCATTTGCTATGGCCCTGGTATGTCTTTTTATTAAATAAATACTGCTGAGTGTTATTGCACCAACAGCCTAAATATGTCCAGCGTTGATTCCCTCACTTAAACATTGTTATAGTAAATGCTTAAACAAAGTCTTAAAAATCCGTTTACAGCCATTAGTGGCAATTCAACTAATTTCTCCACCTGGATTCTGTGAAAGTTCAATGTGACGCAAGTGATCAAATTACAACTCCAGACAAGGGTTTAAAAGTTGTGCTGTTTTTGATGATAATCTAGATTTCATTGTTTAATATTAGAATAAAACTTGGCTTCTGAGAATCGCTCTTGGACGACAATCACTGCAAACACATTGACAACAATGCTGTTGTGTGTTTGTGATTTATGTCAAGGAGGGGACAGCCTGTCGATGAAACAATGTTTCTGTGTGAAACCGCCCCACTTCACAGGGGTTTAAGGTTTCCACAAGTGAGAATAACCCCCCCCCCAGCTGCTGACAGAAACATACCTGAAGGGCCAGAATGCCCAGTGTTCAGCAGACGAGAGGGACAGAGGGACACATGGCCAGCGACAGGCTTTTTGATACTTGGCTCTATAGTCCCAGACAGCGGGACTACTTGTTCAAGTCCTGTATACATGTGGTTAACATGGTCTCTGCGTGTGTAATTTGAAGCAGAAGGAAGCACAGATTAATCAGAAAGTGCATCAGAGATCCCAGGAGGTCAGGCTTCTGTATTACAGGTACAGTCTGAACAGGTGTGTTCTGTCCTGACCTCAGTGGGAAGGTCATGGGAGGGTGGGGGACAGTGAGTCTTCTGGTGCAGGAGGACCAGAGAGGTCTGGAGGGGTTGTGAGGAGAGATGAGGGAGCATTTAAAGGAGATTGAACGCATCTCAGCAGGGGCATGAAATGCCACTTTGCCTGCCTAGCAGACTTCATTTGTGAAAGGGCTTCTTCTGCTGCGGTGGAACGTGAGAAAATGAAACCCTGTCTTTCCCAGCGCAGCGTTGTGTCTGTGTTTACTGAGAGAAGGCAAATAGAGAAGCCCTTCCCTCTGCCCTCCCTGGGGACGTGACCAAGTGAATACAGGAGCCGCGCCGAGGACACGCCAACCGCGGGCTGAGCTGCCAGGGGGTTTCTATGATAATGGGTTGAGTCACTTTTTACAGGTTTACCACCCTGTTCAAGGGCATCTCTCATTATTTCCCATGTGTCAGATTTTACGTCCGTGCTTCAATGTGCGGCGCTCTTGCTGATGTGTCAAGAGTGAGTTACTGCCCCCCCCCGGCTCGGACAGGCGGCTGTGAACTGCAGAGTGGCAAGCTGGCCGAATGCAATCTGGGTCTCTGAGGACCGTCATTAGCAGTTGTCTCGTCCAGTGGGAAGTTCTGTGTTGTGTTGTTAATGGGTTCATAGAATACAATTTGAAACAATCTTGAATTGTGAGTGTTGCAATGTGGAGGAGCTCTTTATTTCTGTCAATTTATAACCATGCCTGACAACACGCTGCCTGTGTCTTACCAGTCTGAGGTGTAAAACGGGTGGAAACCATATTCAAATACAGAAAAGGAACGAGTGTATAGTAAACAATGCGCATGTGTTGTACACTGAGCAACAGCAGCGCATGTTCAGTTCATTGTAAGTAATGAAGCTGCCTGCATGGCTGGATTGGCTCAGATTCATTCTTGTGTTGTTGTTGCTTTTTCTCTCTTTCTAAACAAAGCACAGAACCACAAAGGCACCTAATTTGAATTGAGAGATTTGCCAGGGAGTATAAAGGGGACCGTGGAAGGTATTTTCTGCCTTCTGATGTTGTTCTGTAAACTACGACCAGGTTATCTGACACCCACGGTTCCCGGTTACTCTTTAAAAGGACACATTCGATCACAAAGACAACAGAGCTCAGTCTGGCGTCCTCCCGGCGCCCGTTGGCTTGCCGCGCGCCCTTTCCTCTGGGGGAGACGTGATGCGTAGCCGGTGGGATGCAAATAAAAGTGCACAGCAGCAGTGTCACCCTGAACACACACAAGCTCTGCTCCCGAGGCACACGTGGACGGACATGACGGCAGACCTGGCCCCTGCACAGACACGCACACACACAGACCGGGCCCCTGCGCAGACGCACACAGAACCTCTCTCTGGCCCTCAGAGGAGTCCTGGCCAGCTGCTTGCTCTGAGTGCTGTTTGACGGACAGGTCCTGAGCGTGTGAGCATCTCTGAGGACCTGACCTGTGGGTCTCACCCCTGTGCCTCTGCAGAGACCCCGAGCTGTTGATTGAACCAGTAGTTTCTCAGGGCAGTTGTGGAGAGGGAGCCGGGCTCTTCTCCTCGACCCTGGATCGCGTATGAACAGCTGCTGGCCATGTGTGGAGGAAACCGCACAGACGCTCAACAGCAGCCTTAAACAAAGCCCTCAGTTCTCCGACACTGGAGCTGTGTGTAGCACCCAGGAGACACCAGCTTCTCGCTAGTTTTTTTTTTCCTATATATATATATTCAGGTTTTTTTTTTTTATATGTATCGAGTAAACCATTGCTGATGGTCTTTCCCTAAGTAACAGCTTTTCCCTGAAGCCACACACGGCGCTCTTTGTGGAGGAAGGAGAAAAGCAGATTTCATGTCACAGGTGTCCAGGTCATTCATTGTGATGTCAGACTTCTGGGAAATCCTGTGAATTCATTAGTAATAATGCTTTGACCCAAACCAATCAAATCTATCACCTTTCTGCGCATCAGACAGTCCAATTCAGTGTCCGATGGCAGTTGCTCGATGACGGAGATTGTCCCGTCTTCCTGGTGGCATCAGGAATTCAATCGAGGCCGAGTCTACCTGGATTGTACTAGTGGACTTAAGTTTAATATGCATTTTACTAAGCATATTATATCATACATTGAGTATGAGATATATTTCATACATCTATCTAAGTTCACCTGCTGTTCTTCAAACGCGTTACTGTTTTTTGACATGAATATAAATATTATTATGATAGTCTGTTCAGCTCTGTGAAGTGCCTGCTCTGGCCCAATGCGGATCTTCCTTGGTGGTCTTCCTCTTCGGGGGAAACGGGCCGGGAGCCGGACTTGGCCAGAAGCTGCGTCAGAATTCCTTCTGCATTAAAACCCTGGCTCTCAGTCAGACAGTCAGCTTCCAAGAAATATTGTCTTTAATTACATTCGGTTTCGCGAGCCGCACACTCAGCCCCGGCAGCGCCTCTTGGCACAGACGAACAGCGCTCACCCGGCTGCGGGAGACTCAGCCTTGACTCATCCGAGTAACCGTGGCCTCCTTGCCCACCACGAATGTTCTCCAGCCACATACGCATGTGATGTAATTAGTGACTTCGACCACATGACTTGACGACTGTGTTTACCTACTTGACGATCTGTCAGGGACTCCTTTGCCTGCCCATCCAGAGACGTTTCCCGCTGCTGTGACACCGATCAGTCCTCAACAGAGACCTGTGGCCTTTTGGCTCAACTCCGCTGCCCTTCTTCCCTCCTTCATGGTCTCGGCCTCTTCTGAGGGCCTTGGTGGGCTGCAAAGCTGTGAATCAGGTGAATGAAGCAAGTCCCCCTGACAGTTGTAAAGCACTTTGGGATCACTTGGTATGAAAGGTGCTATATAAATGCAAGACTGTTATTATTAATAGTATGCTCATGATCTACCCAGCGTCATCTGTTCTTCTAACCGCCTTTCCGCCACCAAGAAAAGCGCTGGAGTCTCAATCCACGAGTTTCGAGTTTTGCCAGAGCTGTCAAACTCATGTGCATGTAATGAAAATTCACACATTCCTGCTGCCTGAGCTGCTCGTATCATCTTCCTCTCAGTGGCGCTCGTGCCAGTCGTAGGCCAGCATGAATTCACCTCAAAACAATGCAATGAATTTCACACAGGAAATATAGTGCTGTCTCACGAGTTCGGGGTTAAAAAAAATACAAAATCCAACTTCTTTAGTATCGCTACACTTTTGAAAGTTATTTCTCTTATCTGTGACTCTCCAGTGTTTTCTGATCTCAAAATATTTAAAATGAAGAGAGAAATAAAAAAATCAATTATTAAAATAAATGCTTTTGCAGTATATGGGGAATATTTCTCGCCAAGGAGTGCCACGACTCTGAATTATCATCCTGACAGCTCTGCTATAGTCTTGCGCTCCCCAAAGTACCCTGACTCAACGCGTGCAGCGCAGAAACCAGCCGTGTCTACATTATACCTGCAGTAGACGTGATGGATGGCTTTCCTCTGAGTGACTTCATCATTTGCAGTTGTGCGTTTCCATTAGCAGTGAACCAAATAACGGGGACAAAATAAATCTACAGCGTGGTAAATGTGTAGTTTACTGTCCTCAGAGGGGAGCGAATGGCTGCCGTATTGTAGTGACTTTAGCACGAGTCTGGGAGCCCATTAAATTAATTCGATGCGCCCACACACACAGAAGGGACGTACAGACACACACACCTCTTATTACAGAAAGACAAACAAACAAGAAAACACGCCAGCAGGACCAAAGTGGTCTATTGTGGATGTCCCTTTGGCTGCCGTGGACATGGTGCTGCTAACACTAGCCAGGTTTGTAAGGGTCTTGACCTGAGCTCTCATTAAAATCGTTACCAAGCTGCTGAAACGACTGCTGCTCGCCACAGAGAGAAGCGCTCGAGTCACTGTAAGATGACATGTTTACTGACAACCGCATGTACAAAACCATATGTCCAAAATAATAAGCACAGCTACCTAAGCATTGGCTTCGCAGTGCAGTTGCTGGGAGATCAAGCAAGGCGCATCATTACTACAGCACGGCACCGCTGTCAAACTCACTGTAGCGCTGCGTTCAAAAACGTAAAATAAAAAAGCAACCAGTTTTCACTCTGTTTAGTTTTTCGTCTTCTCTCCTGATGCTCAATGTTTTCAGAGTCTGACTTTGCTTTCTTCCAACACATTCGAGAGGTCAAGCTGAGTGTGTGCTGTAAACTGGAACAGGTGGACGAGGCCCGCAGACTGCACAACACAGGGCAGTGCTGCGGCACAGTTTAGTGTTAAATCACTGCTCTAGAGGCAGTTCAGAGGAGAGCAACCAGACTTATTCCAGGTCTGAAGGGAATGTCCTACTGAGAGACTGAGGAACTGAACCTTCTCACCCTGGAACAGAGGAGACTACGTGGGGACTTGATCCAAGTCTTCAAAATCATGAAAGGCATCGACCACATCAAACCAGAGGAGCTTTTCCAGATCAGCAGGGACACACGCACCCGGGGACACAAATGGAAATTGGGCTTCAAGGCATTCAAGACAGAAAACAGGAGACACTTCTTCACACAGAGAGGCGTCACAATCTGAACAAACTCCCCAGCGATGTGGCTGAAGCTGAAACTTAGTTATTAATGACACCAAACGAGCACAATGGGGCGAATGGCCTCCTCTCGTTTGGACACTTTCTTATGTTCTTATGTTACGACAGGACCGTGGGGAAGGAGTCTTTGAGGAGACGTGACGGGGTAGAAAGGGAACACCTTGCAGAGGAGGAAAGGCTGAACGTGTGGGCAGAACCGCGTGTGAATGTAAACGTGCCCTCGACCTCCCGCCTATTCCTGCGATACGAGGGGAGCGGTCGATTGTGATGTGCACCTGTGTTTGCAATGCCTTCGTTTGCACTTTATCCAGATTTTAATGTCGCTTATCGCCCTTTAGAATGCAGCCGCAGGTTTGTTCCTCGTGTGTACCATGGCCCGAGACCAAGCCAGTGGGTAAACGACTCATGAGACGCTAAGCACACATTCATGTGGAACTGGGTCATTGTGCGAGGTGGGCAGGAGTGGCGAGAGTTAACACGTGTGCGCGGACGGCCCTCCTCCGTGAGGTTACGGGCTGCAGCGCAACTGTGTGATAGCGGGCGGAGAACTGCTGACATGAGAGAAATTTTACAGCCAGGTCATTAGGAAATGGAGAACACATGTATCCGTGGCGTTGCCTGCGCGCCGTACGGGGCTGAGCTGGTGTGCAGTCTTGTATGTAAGAGGCTGATTATTTTTTACGGTCATGATGTATGAAGTGCTAGAAATCGGACTTTGTGACTAATCTCTACAGTTAGACATCCAAATGAGTGAGCAGAATAAGAAATAATATGTATCCTGTTACATAAAAAACCAAAACACAACTGTCTCGTTGCTGTACGGGGGGGCAACCCCGATCCTAAACAGATGAGTGAGGGATGCCTGTGTCTACATCCATGTCAAAACATGTGTGCGAACAAGCGATAGATTGTTCTGCATGTTCGTAGTGTTCAGGCAGTTGTTTTAAATGGCTTTGGCGCAGAATTTGCTCATTTTTTTCCATGAAGTTACGTGAGCTTCAGCCAAACGTGTTGCACATAGTCAACACAATATGCCAGTGAAGGGGAGATGTGTGTAATAGAGCGGTTATTCACTACATCAGGGCGTTTGTGCGACTGGCCGCGGATCCACACTTGGCTTCTGCTTGCGCTCGAGTCAGGTTTTACAAGAGTGTGAAGAGGCTGCGTTGAGCGCGGCCCTGAGGGGCCTGGGGGCCCGAGAGCACATTAAAAAGGGCTTTTATTTCAGCAATACATCTTTCAGAAATGCCGCTTTAATGAGCTGGTGGTTTCATGCCCTGAAAATGTGCAATTTTATTATTTTAAACACAATGATCTAACTACAAGAGTTTTCAGAACGTGATTAAAACGTGATTGATTGATTTTTCCCTCATAACAACGGACGTGGGGCTGGCAGAGTCTTTATTGTGTTGTGTTGTTTTGTTTTATTTTATTCTTTTACAAAGCCCTTTATGCTAACAGGCACTTTTGCATTGACCTCACTAACACCGTGCGTGAGCTTTAACCCAGGAGGGGAACCTGTAGCGCATTCCTTTGTGTCGAACAGATAATGAGCTAAAACAACTTTCCCATCCAGCAGCGGGGGGATTAGTCAGGTTGGGTGGGGCGCTTTCTTAAAGGGGCGCCAGTCCTGCCAGCCCGCAACCCCAGTCTTAGTGAAAATGTTACGTTGTTACATATATACAGTGCGAAACTGGGACTCGTTTACTGTACACTCAACTGACTGTCTCCGCCACACACACGTTCAAAGCTTACGAGGTGATGGCAGCTTTTTTTCATAATCGTCAAAAAAACATAAAGCACCCGAGGCACCATAAAATTTACTTTCATTTACACTTCTCATGTTCACTTTAATATTTAGAATCAAATTAATCAGACACTGAATTAAAACTGAAATTTAATTAAGAAATAATCCGTACAAAGTATGCCCAGAGCTGAATGTTTTCATTAACTTCGTTTATGGCTGTGTTTTCTTTGGCAGGCGTGTCTGGAGGGAGAGACAAACTGGATTTATACACAACCCACATAATAGGAAGGGCTTAATGCTAAGACCATGTATAAAAGTCCATTTTACACTGAATAAACATGTGCCGACGCATAGGTTTTTTGACACGTTTATTCCTCCAGGATACCAAGAGTGAAATATCACCTGAGAAACAATTACAGGACTTGTAAAGCATATCCCTGCTCAGTGAATTGTTTAGCTTGGGTCTTCTTGGAGGGGTTATTGGAAATGAAGGAATTACATGATTTCGGGGTCGAGAGATGAATTCAGAGGCAGGTAGAAGACACGAGAGAGTGTATTGATGGCAGGAAGTTGAGGCATTCCTTCGTATTGGACGTTTTAAGTTTACTGTCCAGTCTTTATTAATTTGAAAAGGAGGGTGTTGTCCTCAATCCTCAGTCTCAAGGATATGGAAGTTAAAGGAATCAAGTTGAGTATTTGTTGTTGTTATTGCGGTTGTTGTTTTTTTACCTTGGAAATGTGTCTTGAATAAATATTGAATACAGCTAATAAGATTAAAATATAACTGGTGTCATACATTTGAAAGCACTGCTGCTGATCAAAATTAATTGGAAGAACATTACAAAACATACATACATATTGTGTGTGACAGAAACAACACTAACAGTAATAATAACAGAGCGAGAGAGCGGCGTGTGTGACCGCACCAGGGAAAGCCGCGGTGACCCTGGCAATGGCAGGACTCAGGCTGGAATATTTCACTGCGGCTCCTTTGAATGGCAGCCCTTAAAACAGGGAAACAAAACAGCCTTGGCAGCCCCGGCCAGCGTCGCTTCATCGCCGCGTTCGTGTGTGAAAACAAAATCCGACAACGCGAGGCACGCCACCCAGAGGGCTCGGCACCGGCAGGCTGAGTGACAGCGCTCAGCCAGGAAAATGCAGAGTGCGATGCTGAATCACAGCTGTGTTTAAGTCCCTCGCTGGCGAGGGGCGCGATGACGGCTCGGTGGCAGAGGACGGGCAAAAGGCCGTGACCCCGTTTAGGTCATCGAAGGCTGAAAAGAATCTGAAAGCATCTGCAGTCATGGGACAAGCGCTGCAGTATTTCATTGCAAGTGTGTCGATCAATAGAAACCTCCTGAAAAAGAGGGTTTTGATACTTTCAGTGTGCAAGCTACTTTTGGTTAACTTATATTAATACAGAATATCTACTACTACTTAATCAATAAATCCTAGTCCGTTCCTTTTCTGTGCGAATGTCTCTCATTGAATACGGTAACTCCCTGAGGACAAGGTCTCTCTCTCTCTCTCTCTCTCGTTTATGGAGGTGATAATTAAAATGTAAACAATAGTATGTTTTGAAAGATGTGTACTTGTACAGGGGTGGACGTCTGTCATATTTTCAATGAAATGCCGATTGCACAAAGCAGCCCCAGAGAAATCCCTGTCCAAGGTGCCCACGAACGCAAGACCGGCCTGCTCCGTGCTGTGCTTTTCTGTCGCACCCGGACCGAGCGCTGGGCTCCTCGCGGTGTCTCTGTAGCGAGGTCTCGGTGCGGTGGTTCACTCTCCGTGTGCCGTTGTGCCGTGGAGAGCAGCTGTCCACACTGGCTGTGCCACACCCCGGTCCTCCCACTCTCCCACCCGTGGGCTCCATCTGGGCCGTGGTGCGGGTCTGTCTTTGATGGCGTCGAAGCAGAAGCCCACATCTGTTCCTGCTCAGGCCGGCCCCTGGAACAACAAATTCCATTGTTGACTCTCTCAGTGTGAGATACTGTACCGCGGCTGGCCCTTGAGCTGTAAATCCTCCTTTCTTCTTTTCTGTTTTACCCGTGGAAACTGACAGAAGAATCCGGTGCTGTTTTGTGTGTTTGTTTTGTTTTGTTTATACTTGCGGAGCCGCTTCTCGGTCGGCGCGCCCCTGAGCAACCCGTCTTTCCGCTGCTGTGGTGGAAACGCATATTTGGGACCCACGGTGTTAACTTCGCTTCGGCACCCCCTCTCCGAAAAACCTTCACATGCAACTCTGCGATTTCTTATGTTTTAAATAAGTTTCTAAGAGATGAATCATCTACTCCACTTCCAGAAACAAATAAAAGAACATTAAATTGCATATTATATAATTTCATTGTTATAATTTCAATGAGGAAATTACATTTTTTTTCCATCGGATTAAACAATACAAAATATAATCAAAGCCTGACTAGTATGTGACTCAGAACAAAAGATACAAATGATGAAGCTGTCTTTAATTTATGAGTGGTTTGTGTGTGAAGAAACATGGACTATTGTGTTTGCGTGTGTGTGTGTTTATCTTTAAAACCTCAGTCACAGAGCTTGGTAGAAATAGGATGTCAAGTGAACTTTCCCTTTCCCTTTCCACCACCAGCCCGTCCTTATTTAGCAGCGCAGTCTTGTGTGCGTTTCCACCCCTGAATACTAACGGCTCCTGTACACCTCACATCTGAGATGCATAATACAGAGTACAGCTGTACCGATAATGCGGGCTCCCCCCAGGCCCCGGCTGAGCAAATTAGGTGTCAATGGGGTGCCTGAGCAGACAGCGCTTGGCCTAATTAGTCTCCGGAGCCCGGCTGGTGGCGGGTTTAACACGAGCAAATCAATGGGCCCGGGCCTCTGGTGTGCGCGGGAGCGTGCGCAGTCAGGGATCTTCCCCACGGGTCGCTCACCTGCCCAGCAGGGATCCTGCTTCTGCTCTCCTCTCATCCTTCCTCCGTCACGTGGCACCGCAGCGAGCCAGTGGAGGAGAGGAAGAGGGGGGGGAAGGGAAAAGGAAAAAAAAAATCGAAGCATGAACATATTGAGTCTGAACACGAACCACGTGGGGAAAAGATTATTTAATGGTCAGATTAATTATTCAGCAGCTTCTCTTCCTCTGTCGAACTGCAAGGACACAGCGCTTTGAATGCAAGAGCTTTAATTAGCAGCAACGTCTGTGGCCGAAACGAATCGGCGGCTTTAACAGGAGTCGGTGAGAGCAGGAGTGCAGGAGCTTTTATCCACCGGCCCGTTTACCGGTGGCGGGGAAGGTCCAGCATCAGGCCGTGCTCAAGATGAAACCCTGATGGCGCTGGAGGTGTGCACACAAGTGTCTTTGTGCGATTTTTACATGCTTGGCGTGTTGAGCCACTCTTCCACTGGGAACAGATTTCCAAAGCCAGGGTTGGAAGATTTAGTCGGGGGGGAAAAAAAAAACTGCAGCAAGAAATACATTATTCATCAGTGTGGTCACCTCAGGAAAGAATATTCAAAAAGAGATTAAGAAATGATATTCCAGCCGGAACTAGGATATGCTTGACTTTATTCATTTTCTTAACCAGACCAGGAGTTCACAGGCGCACTTGTGCTGACTGCCGTCTCTGACCCGTCTGTGTGGCTGCAGAGGGAGTGAATGTGTTTAAGCGGTTTGTTTATCTTGATGGAGGTGTAAGAGTGGCATTGGATTTGTGTCTTTTCTAGAGATTAGCAAAGCAAGCCAACAAAATGCCTGTGACTATAGTTGTGTTCAGGTTCGTAATTTCTGCTCAGAGACAAACCGCTGTCTTTATTCTCAAACCACAGATTCTGTTCTCAGACAACGACTACATTCCTGTACATCCCATTGACAGTTTCCTGAGACAGAATCGAGTGTTGGCTATTGTTTGGAGCTCAAGCTGAACAGTTCAGGACAAGACTAGCATGTAGACAATTTAGGCACAATTATGATAATGACATATTTCATAAGACATTTTTTCCTCTGTGAGTCATTTCTGCCTTTGAAGGGAGGTGTTGAGGAATCAAACATAATCGTTCAGCCACCCAAACTGTTACACTTGTGTTACTGGAAACGGCAACACAAGCATCTATAGACTGACGATTAAATTATTATTTTTTATTACTATAACTTAACCATCCTTGAACGTGACAGAACACACCAACCCCAAGCAGACACTGAGCTTCAGAGCGAACGGAAAGCCCAGGTATTTCACTGTTTTAAAAGAGAGGAAGAGGTTAATGATGTTGCTCACTGCTTAAGCAAAACTGCCTGCATTGTGTCAGTTCTGGCTTTCCTAATGAAGCATTGTGACAATTATTGCAATTCATTAAATTTTGGCAAAATCAAAACATTAATTATGAGAACATAAGAAAGTTTCCAGTCAAGAGGAGGCCATTCGCCCCTTCGTGCTCGTTTGGTGTCGATTAATAACTAAGTGATCCAAGGATCCTATCCAGTCTGTTTTTGAATGTTCCCAAATTGTCTCTTCAGCCGCATCGCTGGGGAGTTTGTTCAGATTGTGACGCCTCTCTGTGTGAAGAAGTGTCTCCTGTTTTCTGTCTTGAATGCCTTGAAGCCCAATTTCCATTTGTGTCCCCGGGTGCGTGTGTCCCTGCTGATCTGGAAAAGCTCCTCTGGTTATGACAGATACTGTTGGTCCGCAGTGACACACAAGAAGCCGTTCCAGCCATTCCAAATGGGTTTGAAAAGCACGCCATTTGGGTTTATTTTTGCATGGGTGGGTTTATGTTCAATATTGAATGCGACGACCCCCTTCTCAGCCGGTTGGTGTGAGGGTTTGTCACAGGAACGAACTTTACAGACTCATCACAGAAATGGCGTCACTTTCTAGAAATGTTTTCTCACCAACATCATCAGAAGTGTTTGATCCCAAGTTAAATCGCTTTCTCTTTTTCTGTTTCAGGTAGAAACTGTCAACAATCTGCAGAAGAAACCAATGAAATGAGGAGAAAATAACTGAACGGAAACTTCTTTTTTTTTTTCCTTCTTTTTCTGGTTCAAATAAAGTTTTTCGGTGGCATGCCTCCCCTCCTCTCCTCTGTGTTCCCTGACCTGAACTTTGATGTCTGCAGTCCAGCCCTCATGTGTGGGGGGGGAACCTCACGTTTTTAATTGCCTGGGGGTAATGTTTGTTTCCTCTTAAAGGGAATATACCGTTCCAGAAAAAAAAGAGAGAAAATTGGTGTATATGAACATGCTTTTTTTTTTTTTTTTTTTTTTTAACGAGTCGTCACTTCATGAGCAAGTGCATTCATGTAGTAAAATGTCATAAATAATGCTTTTACATGAAACCACCCACTGTGACTGAAACGCAGCGCATTATGCGTCTTGCCATTTTCCTTTTTCCCTCTCTTCTGAAGGACCAGAAAGTGGTCAAGTTGGGATTAATGCGTATCTTTGATAGCTCTGTACAGTACGATCAATGCAATAATATTGTATTTTATATTTCAAATAGGAATCCAAGCAATCGCACTCTCTGGGCAGCAGTCGCCCCGACGCCGTTGTCGGGGGGGTGTGGTCCCCCAGGGGACGACAGAGCGATGTTGTCACACAGTTGCACTTCAGATATTAAAATAACAGAACAAGCACATGCGTTTCTATCAGCAATATTTGTGAGATGGCAGTGTGTTCTCGCTGCACACGCATTCGATATGGGTGCGTTGAAAACTAAACTCTTCATGGCAATACACAACACACATGCTGGCAGCCCTGTCGCTCACACACGTGGGTCAGGCATGAATAGGATGCCTTCATTGGACTATGACTGAAACGAAGACTGACACTGATTTTCCACCGACACCCCAGTCTGGGATGCTGTAGTAACCCTTTCTCTGTCAGTCTTGGGGGCGGGTCCCTGCTGTGGGATAGAGAGCTGCACTGAGCCCCCCCACACTGCGGCAGCGGTTCCGTCCCACGCCCCGTCCCACACCGCGCCCTGTCTGTGCCGTTTCCGCTCCTGTGCTCGTGTTCATGCCGAGCCCTGGATGCATGCAGAGAGCAGGATCGCGCAGGCCGAGACCCCCCTGCCCGTTACGGTCCCCCAGACTCCCCTCAGCAGATGCTGGGGTGTACAGTCTGTGGCGTTCGCTCATATGAGCGGTAGTGTCTGTGATCAAATCACAGCTCTGAGCCGCTTCCCCTTCACTGACACACTGGGGCGCTCAGTCCTGCTTTTGCACTGTGTCGTCTGGGACCAGATTTACACACAGCGTACATGCTGGTCTGAATTGAGGGAACGCAGCTACCCTCCCTGAGCCCCCTTTACGTCGGTCCCCTCGGTCCGGGTCAGAATCCCCATCCCAAGCTGAGGGGCAACTGGTCTGGACTGATGGGAGATGGAAAAATTCCCCCCACCCCAGCCCAGTCAGGAGGGGGGGAAATAAACCGCTCCTGCTGCCAGGGCTCGGCCAAAGCACCCTGGATGTGCTCCTTTCTTGCCACCCAAGGTCCAGTCCGCCAGTGCAGAAAGCGCAGTCGCTGCCCCGTGGTGCACTACCTGTAATACACAACACATCAATCAATCAATCAATCAATCAGTCGATCAATAACAGTGTACAGGACTCCAGTGTGTCACTCTCAGTGCAGGCCGTCGTGCTTTTGCGTTAGACGAAGACAAACTACATGATATTTCTATGAACATGGAATGCATTTCAAAGCATTTGGCGACTATAATTATTTTTGGCTGTATGATTTTTGCTGTATTATGTGAGTTTTATATAATAATAATGATGATGATGAAAGGCAAATAAAAGCGGGTCGTCTGAGTTTCTCCGTTATAAATGCACTTTTAAATCTTTGCTGTACATTCCAGCCATCGACCGTGTCGCTCAGATCGGCCCGGCTCGGCCTCACCGCCGTGAGCGACACGCACGTCTGAGGAACGTGTGATCTTCTGTGGGCGCAGAATATACAGAGTAATGAACTTTACCCAGAACCGATTCTGTTGCATTTCAGCGTCGTTCCGTTTGTGCAGAAATCCAGACCGAAAGAGCAAAGAAAACGTTGTTTAACTGTCTGAATGTGTTATTAAGAGGAATCGGCTTTTAAGACAGACCCGCGCTTCACGGCTTTAAAGCCACGTCTGGCCCTTTCGGCAGCTGGAGGCCTATTTTTATACATTCGCACGCTTTTTAATGATAGCTTTCTTCTCCTTTCGCTTATATTTAGTAGCTGCAATTCTGCCCACACATGGACGGTGTTTTAACGAGCCCTGTGCTGATTCGCTGAGCACTGAAGCCACTATGATCCTTCGAACTTGAATGTTTTCAAACGTCTCCCTTCGAAAGGAACGTTGAATGAAGGAAACCTGAGTGAAGAGGCCGAGCGCCGATCCCATCACTTACAGAGCGGTTAGCGGCTCCGGCTTCGTCTCTGTGCGAGAAATAGAGAAGCCAAGCGACTTAGACCGACCCATTGGACAGCGGTCCCGCCTGTGGTTTAGGTTTGTTATATTGGACACATGTATTGGAATGTGCAGTCAGTAATAAATGTTATCCATGTATACTTACGTTCATCTGTGAATATTTAATCATTTTATAACACCTTTATTATAAGCTGTTTAGGCTGTATATAATGGGGTAAAGAAAGATCCTCATACAATTGTAATAGTGATGCTTAAAATACATTGCATTTTGGGTCATGAATGTCCCTTTGGCTCTTTACAACATGAGAGAACGTCTCTATTTTTATTTTATTTTCTTTAGAGGCATAAACTTTGACACTGGGAAAGGCGTTGATCTGAAACATGCATCCCTGCTGTGTATAACACTGAATTTGCATTTGAAACTAGTATTTTAAACGATCTGTAAAAAAACAAAAACACCAAAAAAAGCTTCACTGGCGTGTGTTGTGTTTTGTATGACGCACTGAGACGCATTCCTCCGGCAGGCGGTCGGAACATAGACACCCTGAATGCAGTGCGAAACCCAAGTCACTTTATAAACTCCCTGATCTTAGTACAATAGAATAAGTGTTGCATTATTTGTTACAACCTATATGTCATGTACTTATGGAAGATGTAATGTCCTTCTGTAACTGTTGTTTACTGTTACCTAAAATAAAATGTATTAATGCCTCGGATCAGTTCAGACCCCTTGTTGCCGTGTGTTCATTTCCTTCCCCCCTGCTCGAGTGAGTGTCCTGCTTTTCAAACCAGCCACCGGCGTCACTGTCTCTCTGTCCACCTGGGAGCCCTTTTATAAACGTTTCTGGAAGGAGCGAGAGAAAAGGTGGAGGATGCTAGGGACTTGTGCCACCCTCGCCTCCGTGGGACGACTGGTCCGACCCCCTGCCTTCAGAAAACAACATCAGGTCGCAGGATACGAGCCCAATAGAGGCCTGGCTCTGAGTGCAGGAATTAAAGAACATGAGAAAGTGTCCAATCGAGAGGAGGCTATTCGCCTCATCGTGCTCGTTTGGTGTCCATTAATAACTAAGTGATCCAAGGATCCTATCCAGTCTGTTTTTGAATTTTCCCAAATTGTCGCTTCAACCACATCGCTGGGGAGTTTGTTCAGATTGTGATGCCTCTCTGTGTGAAAGAGTCACTCTGGTGCTCCAGGACAACCCAACTCCAGTGTCTGGTGTCCCCGCTGCTCGGCCGCTGGCGTGTGTCTGCTGCGTGTGAGTCGTGTGTGTCGTCACGTTCTCATGGCCACTGCAGAGACAGCGTTCTTTCCCAGGCCTGCGAGGGTCTCTGGCTGCTCACCACGGGGGCCGCTGGAGTGGGGAAAGCACAGCCCCTGCAGCAGAGTCCCCCCCGCCCTTGTGTGTTCAGAGCCGGTCACTCCCCAGCTGTGCGCCTGTCACTGCGAAATCTGCTTCGATTTCACACTCCTCCCCGTCCCTCCATTAATCCAGCCCCACTGTGAATACGGCTCAGACCTCCAGCGCTGCCCATCCCAGCAGACAGGACGTCGGGTCCCACTCCTTAGGTCTCGTATATATAATAGATCGATAATCTCCCAAAGCTAGCTACCCACACTTCAACGAGTGGACGTAATTAACAAAAGAAGTGAAGTGTGTACAGCAGCCTGGTGCATTCTGGGATAGTCAGTGGCATGAACAGAATATAGACAAATGATGTGAGGTTCAACTGAGGGCAAAGTGAACCAGCTCTGACTTCACTCTGTGACTTAAGTTTCTGAACATTTCTGAACTGAAACGTCCCACAAACTACAAGTAAATCTCTGACAATGTTTTTCAGTTCGAAGTCCTTGAGAATTAATGGACTCCTTCTTTGCCTCGTGAATAACCCAGTTGTGTGTCTTTAAACTGCACGTATAACACTCTCGGAGAAAAAGGGCCTTTTTGGGGTAAATGTAATAAAAAAAGAGAGTGTACAGTACATATAATAATCTTTTGGCATATATTTATCTTGGTTATAAATATTTATACTTCATTAAAGAATCGGGGAGATGCATTTGTGGGAAATTAATTAATGACACAGAAACAGCCTTTGAAGTCTTTATGCTTAATGAAATCTGTGAGAAACGATTGCCTGTGCCTCCTGTGATTTCGGTTAGATTTTAGAAGTGCTGGTACAGAGACGAACCTGAGTCTTAAGATATCGACACGTTCAGTTATGGACAGTTCTCTCTCTGGTGGTCTGTCAGGTCACACCTGGACCGGGACTTTGCAGGATCGGGGGGCGTCCCTCTCACTCAGGACTCCTGCTTCTCATAGTGTGTGTTTTGAATCGCCCGCTGGGTGCTGTGGGACAAAGTGTGTTGAGGGCGCGTTCTAAGAGTCATTGTCATCAGGAGTGTTAGATTCAATATTCTGCGTGTTTTATGAGACGCTCCAGCTGAACTCTGTGTATTTGCAGTATTTCTATAAATGATCCAAAACTGGGGGAAGTGCACAACGTGGAGTCATAAAGCTTCTAGGGGGGTGGGCGCATCACTGTCCACTACAGGGGATTGTGTGCTGGTGTTATTGCTTGATCCGTGTTTATGTGTTCGACTTGCATCAGCTGATTGACAACCAGGGAAAGTATTGAAACCTGCCATTTGTTTCAGAAAGCTTTCGTCCAGACCTGGTCTAATGGTCAAGATGCTGGAGGACCATCTCGGCAGCTCTCCGGACTGGGACTCTTTCTGTGCTCCTGCTGTGTACTTAACTTGTTGGCAAGAATAAGTCCAGCAGCCTAAAAATAAGCGCTAAACACACGTTACAGCATCCAAACCGTCTCTTTGGCCAATTCTATGGCACACTGTGGCAGAGTACAGGTGTGGGAACTGTACTGGATTTAAATTTACACTTACAGTGCATCCGGAAAGTATTCACAGCGCTTCACTTTTTCCACATCTTGAACCCGATTGAACATCTCTGGAGAGATCTGAAAATGGCTGTGCACCGACGCTCCCCATCCAACCTGATGGAGCTTGAGAGGTCCTGCAAAGAAGAATGGGAGAAACTGCCCAAAAATAGGTGTGCCAAGCTTGTAGCATCATACTCAAAAAGACTTGAGGCTGTAATTGGTGGTAAAAGTTTTTTAATATAAATTTGCAAAGATTTCAAACAAACTTCTTTCACGTTGTCATTATGGGGTATTGTTTGTAGAATTTTGAGGAAAATAATTAATTTAATCCATTTTGAAATAAGGCTGTAACATAACAAAATGTGGAAAAAGTGAAGCGCTGTGAATACTTTCTGCATGCACTGTATTTCCTGTAAAGCATGACTGTGTACTTTATTGTGGCGTCTAGATCATATATCAGTAGTGGCAGTACTGTTGAGTTAAAGCCTGGCATGAAGCCTTTCAATACAAATGTTACAGCTCTGGAAAAAATTAAGAGACCAATCCAACTTCAGAAATAAGTGTATAAGTGTATATTCTGGTCCTTGACGGTTAGACCTTATTTTTCCCAGGTATAGCAGAGACTTTTCATTGATCTCCTATCAATTGTGAACTATTGGCTTTCAGTCTTTGATGGCAGAAATATAAATATTTTCCAGCAGACTATCTGTTCTTGTTGGTTTGTTTGTTTGTGTATTTATTACATTCATTTGACTCCTTGAAGTGTGAAACATTAGATGAAAACTCAGTGAAATTTAGATTTAATCGTGTATGTGTGAGAAAGAGAGAATATGTGTCTGTCTGTGTGTGAATAATATCTCGATTAATGTAATTTTTGTTTGTATGGGTGTTTCATTGGTTTGGTTATGTTATTAGTCACACAAGTGACTTACGGTTTGCAAAAGCACAATATTGACACAAGTGCAGCACCATGGAGGTCCCACATACCACAATACTCCATGAGAACAGCCACTAGCGAATGAATGATAGTGATTTGTTGAAAAATAAGATTAAGGGATTACCGTGTGAGTTATCATGTACAGTGTTTCCAGTGCAGAATTTTCACCCATTATTTGTCTGAATAAACTGGTTGGCTAGCATACAGTTACACACACATAGATGTTTTAGGCTGAAATACAGCACTCCCAAATAACAGATATCTTTTTCTACCAGCAGTTTTTAGCACAATCAAAACCAAAGGTGCTCTTGACAGCCCCGAGTCCTCATTGGATGAGAACTGTCTCTCCCCGTCCGACCGCAGTTGTAGTGTTGGAGTTGGACTTGAAAGAAGTTTCTTATCGCTGTGGGGTTCCTGGAAACAAACAGTGATGATTTTAAATGACTTTCATCTCCCTCCCAGGGGTGCTGGAAACACGGCATTCTGGTAAAAAGGAAACACCCATTAGAAATCAGTGTGAATAACTTAGTGGTAAATGGCACATCAAGGATTTAGATTAGTAAACTGACACCCACCTCCTGCAGCACAAACACACACACACACACCAAAAGACACTCATGCACATACTTTTGTTACAGACACACACACATACACTCACCTAAAGGATTATTAGGAACACCTGTTCAATTTCTCATTAATGCAATTATCTAACCAACCAATCACATGGCAGTTGCTTCAATGCATTTAGGGGTGTGGTCCTGGTCAAGACAATCTCCTGAACTCCAAACTGAATGTCTGAATGGGAAAGAAAGGTGATTTAAGCAATTTTGAGCGTGGCATGGTTGTTGGTGCCAGACGGGCCGGTCTGAGTATTTCACAATCTGCTCAGTTACTGGGATTTTCACGCACAACCATTTCTAGGGTTTACAGAGAATGGTGTGAAATGGGAAAAACATCCAGTATGCGGCAGTCCTGTGGGCGAAAATGCCTTGTTGATGTTAGAGGTCAGAGGAGAATGGGCCGACTGATTCAAGCTGATAGAAGAGCAACTTTGACTGAAATAACCACTCGTTACAACCGAGGTATGCAGCAAAGCATGTGTGAAGCCACAACACGTACAACCTTGAGGCGGATGGGCTACAACAGCAGAAGACCCCACCGGGTACCACTCATCTCCACTACAAATAGGAAAAAGAGGCTACAATTTGCACAAGCTCACCAAAATTGGACAGTTGAAGACTGGAAAAATGTTGCCTGGTCTGATGAGTCTCGATTTCTGTTGAGACATTCAGATCATGCCTTGTTACCACTGTGCAGGCTGGTGGTGGTGGTGTAATGGTGTGGGGGATGTTTTCTTAGCACACTTTAGGCCCCTTAGTGCCAATTGGGCATCGTTTAAATGCCACGGCCTACCTGAGCATTGTTTCTGACCATGTCCATCCCTTTATGACCACCATGTACCCATCCTCTGATGGCTACTTCCAGCAGGATAATGCACCATGTCACAAAGGTCGAATCATTTCAAATTGGTTTCTTGAACATGACAATGAGTTCACTGTACTAAACTGGCCCCCACAGTCACCAGATCTCAACCCAATAGAGCATCTTTGGGATGTGGTGGAACGGGAGCTTCGTGCCCTGGATGTGCATCCCACAAATCTCCATCAACTGCAAGATGCTATCCTATCAATATGGGCCAACATTTCTAAAGAATGCTTTCAGCACCTTGTTGAATCAATGCCACGTAGAATTAAGGCAGTTCTGAAGGCGAAAGGGGGTCAAACACAGTATTAGTATGGTGTTCCTAATAATCCTTTAGGTGAGTGTATATATCTCTGCATACTGATCGATGGCGTTCACCTGTAGCTGTCTGGTACTGTACTGTTACTAAAAGTGTAGTTTGTATTCAGACATGCACAAGATAGAAATACAAAAATAAAAGTCTTTGTGTCTTTATATATATATATATCTTATGATTTTAATTGTGTCGGTAATAAACAATGTATTTGTTTGTTCATATCAGATGAATTAATCTACAGACATTCCTGAGTTTGATCCGTTTAGAGCAAATAAATGAAGTTAATCACGTAATGATCCATCACGCGTGTTTCTCTCTGACACTGCGGTGACATTGTAACCTGTCTTCCTGGATCAGCACTTTCACTCGATACAACACTATCACTGGACTTGGGACACTAGGTGTGTTTTTGAGCTGCGGATCTCGTTCTGTTATTCATCTTCACACATGATCACATTGTACACTGAGTGAAAAAACGACATTAAATAAAAGCATCAGTTGCCAAAGTTGTTGTCTCGTCAAAACAAACACTGTTGTTAAGCGCCTTCACTGTAAGCACCGCGCATATGGAGGCTGTTTCTCGGTGCCTTTCTGAGCAGTTTTCAATAATCGTGTGCATCTTCTTTACACTTTATCTTCCCCTCAAAGTACCCAGATATCTACTTTACACACAGACGCGCAACAGTAAACACGGGCAGTGGCGTGTTGCCCTTTGTTTCTTATTACTGTGCTCTTCTGAGCGTCGTGTACTTGTTACTTATGCTGGCGGCGACCATTCGTTCAACTCTTTCCCTTATATCGCGAAGCACTTTCATTACAGGACAGCATACATGCATGCGTGCATACACATATACATACATGCGTGCATACACATATACATACATGCGTGCATGCATACGTAGTCCGAATTATAAAAACAAAAACAAAACCTGAAACACAAAACTGTAAAATGCAGACGGTCCCTAGAAAGGTGCCATCTGTTTCAAGGTCCCTCCCTCCTCTCCACGAGAAGGGGAGGCGGCGGGGCGCCTGGAAACCGCTCTGGCGGAGCTGCCGGACGGACACAAGCGGTCGGGCTGCGAGCGGAGCGGAGCGGAGCGGTTCTGTCTGCCGGGCTGCTGCACTCCCACCGCCGCCACACGGACCCGGCCCAGCCCTCAGCGTGGGGACACTTTACCTGGGAATTACCCGCAGCGGGACAGAGTCGGCGCGGGGAGCGAAGTGATACTTTTTCTTTCTTTTTCCTCCTCCCTCTCTTCGGAAACAGAGGGGCAGAGACGGCGGGCACGATGGGCGGCTCTGGGAGTTTCGGCGCCCGGGCGGATCCGCGCAAAGTTCTGCGGGGGCGCCTGCTGTGCGTGTGGGTCGCGCTGCTGGGCTGCGGGGCGGCGGGCGGCCAGTACAGCGAGCGGGGCATGTCGGTGCCGGAGCACGGCTTCTGCCAGCCCATCTCCATCCCGCTGTGCACGGACATCGCCTACAACGAGACCATCATGCCCAACCTGCTGGGCCACACCAACCAGGAGGACGCGGGGCTGGAGGTGCACCAGTTCTACCCGCTGGTCAAGGTGCAGTGCTCCCCGGACCTCAAGTTCTTCCTGTGCTCCATGTACGCGCCGGTGTGCACGGTGCTGGAGCAGGCGCTGCCGCCCTGCCGGTCGCTGTGCGAGAGGGCCCGGCAGGGCTGCGAGGCGCTCATGAACAAGTTCGGCTTCCAGTGGCCGGACACGCTGGCCTGCGAGACCTTCCCGGTCCACGGCGCCGGCGAGCTGTGCGTGGGGCAGAACATGTCCGGGGAGAGCGCCCCTCTGAACCCCACGCCCGCCGTCACCGCGCCTTCCCCCCACGACCCCCGGCACCCCAGGGCGCATTTCACCTGCCCCAAGTCCCTCAAGGTGCCCCCTTACCTGAACTACCACTTCCTGGGGGAGATGGACTGCGGCGCCCCCTGCGAGCCCCTCAAGCCGCAGGGGATGATGTACTTCAGCCAGGAGGAGCTCAAGTTCGCCCGCATCTGGATCGGCATCTGGTCGGTGCTGTGCTGCGCCTCCACGCTGTTCACCGTCCTCACCTACCTGGTGGACATGAAGCGCTTCAGCTACCCGGAGCGGCCCATCATCTTCCTGTCCGGCTGCTACACCATGGTGGCCATCGCCTACATCGCGGGCTTCCTGCTGGAGGACAGGGTGGTCTGCAACGACAAGTTCGACGACGGCTACAGGACGGTGGTCCAGGGCACCAAGAAGGAGGGCTGCACCATTCTGTTCATGATGCTGTACTTCTTCAGCATGGCCAGCTCCATCTGGTGGGTCATCCTGGCCCTGACCTGGTTCTTGGCCGCCGGGATGAAGTGGGGCCACGAGGCCATCGAGGCCAACTCGCAGTACTTCCACCTGGCGGCCTGGGCCGTGCCCGCCGTCAAGACCATCACCATCCTGGCCGTGGGGCAGGTGGACGGGGACGTGCTGAGCGGGGTCTGTTTCGTGGGCATCAACAACGTGGACGCCCTACGTGGGTTCGTCCTGGCGCCCCTCTTCGTGTACCTCTTCATCGGCACCTCCTTCCTCCTGGCCGGCTTTGTGTCGCTCTTCCGCATCCGGACGATCATGAAGCACGACGGCACCAAGACAGAGAAGCTGGAGAAGCTGATGGTGAGGATTGGCATCTTCAGCGTGCTGTACACCGTGCCCGCCACCATCGTCATCGCCTGCTATTTCTACGAGCAGGCCTTCAGGGAACAGTGGGAAAAAAGCTGGGTCAGCCAGGCCTGCAAGGCCTATGCCATCCCCTGCCCGCCTCATGGGCATCCGCAGATGAGCCCGGACTTCACCGTCTTCATGATCAAGTATCTCATGACTCTGATCGTGGGCATCACCTCGGGGTTTTGGATTTGGTCTGGGAAAACACTCAATTCCTGGAGGAAATTTTACACAAGACTGGCCAACAGTAAGCAGGGCGAGACGACGGTGTGAGACGGGAAACCCAGCCCTGCGTGTTTTATACTGGACTGAGGACTTGTTTTTTTGTTTTGTTCGTCTGGAGATGTGACGGACGCTCTTTGATTATATTATTATAAGTTTTGTTGTAAATAGCATTTGTGAGATTTTTGTAAGTATATATATTTGTATTTAAAAAAAAGAGAAGCATAAATTCCTTTTTGAATTGTTTTTATAAGTATTTTGGAGAAGAAAAAAAAAAAAAGGTACTGAATTATTTTACACTCACAGAGCGTTGGGGATGTGAGTCTGTGGGTTTGGCAGTCGCCCCTCTGTCTCTTGACCACTGACTGGGAACGGTGACTGAGAGGAGCGCGTTTATATCTGAACATGTTTCTCTTTGGGTCTGAATGCCTTCTAGTGCCACGCCAGGTTCAGGGCAGAGCATCTCAAAAACCAAACCACAATAATACAGTCTGTGTAACAAGTGTTTGAAATCCACAACCATTTAGAAATTGAAGTTTGGGGAGTGTTTTTTTTTAATTTAATTTTATTTTATTCAACCTAAAAACTTATGATATTTCCCCCTTTATGTAAAATCTATTAAGTAAATCCTTATTTTTCTCTGAAGGTTTTAAAAATGTTTAATCACCCAATTGATTTCAACAAATTGCCCAATGCCCTTTGAAATAGCTGTGTGTGTGTGTGTGTGTGTGCGCGCGTGTCAGATGTAGTAATATAAATATTTTATTGATAAATATAGGGATTTGAGAAAGCCATCAATGCACCTGGTTTAATAATAGATAACAGAGCCGCAGTTTTAGAAGGTCGTCTGTGTCTGAAGCGGCTCTTTAAAGTGACCCGTCTCTGCAGTGCGTGTGATGGCTGTGGATTCAGCTGCACTGCCCTTACAGGGAGAACAGCTGAAATATTAACACCAGAGACAGATGGAGAAGTGTTCAAGGACAACTACAAGCACAATGAAATCTGAAGAGCTAAAAGGATCTGCTTTTTCTGTTTGTTTTTTTTTGGTTGGTCGATCAATCGGATGTGTGTGAAGTTGTGGGGAACCCAATGAAGCGGCACAGCCGAGTTAAACAAGTGCAGAGAGATCGTGAAATGGATCGAACTGGAGGTTTGAGGTGGTTTTTCTGCAGGAGAGGAGGATGAGCCATTCAGCCTGGTGGAAATGAGAAAAGGCATTGTGTGTGAGAGAGAGTGTGATTGTGTGTGAGTGTGAGAGAGAGAGAGTGCGTGTGGTTGTGAGTGTGTGTACATGGTGAGTGTGTATGGTTTAAAGTAAAGATAAATTGCTGTTTTAAGGGAAAAGGGCAGCTTTCAGAATGATTTGAATAAACTCCCATTGTTATTCTTGAGAGCAGGAATGTTTTTTCCTCCCTCTTTCTTTTCCCCATTTGAAAAGGTCTGGACATTTCACGGGTGTGTAGATGCTCAGTGAATGTAGTGGGGGTTGCTTGTTGATACACACACACTGTGCTGGTTGTGTGATTAAAGTGCTGGCTTTCCCTGTAGGCCTGCCCTGCCACCCTATACTGCTCCCAGCCCTGCAGTCTCGGTGCGTGCGTCTCGGCTCAGAGCGGTGTCGTGGAAAACCCAGCTCTCGTAACCGGCGGCCCAGGAGGCGTTGGGACCCGAGGGAGAGGCTTTGTGAACACAGCTTTGTCTTGCTTTGCACAAGTACAAAGAAAATTCCCAGAGTAGCCTGGTGTTTTACTGCAAAAGTATTATTGTTTGTATCGACTGACTCGTTCGGGATCTGTATACACCAGGCTGTGCGTGACGTAGTGCGAGACACAAGACGTGTTTTTTTTGCTTTTTTATTTTTTATTGTATTAATTTGGGGGGCTTTGCATCTGCCTCTGTTTCACAGACATTTTTCCCCAGTTAAATGCTCTGCTGCATGCTTCTGAGAAGTCTTTCATCTTAAAAGCATAAAAGCCTATATTATTAAACTATACTTTTCTTCCACCCCCATGGCAATGTTGTTTTCTGGTATGCATTTATTTGTTTTACTATCAAAGAATCCTTTATATTTATAGAACAATAGAAGGTTTATATATTCCATATTTTTAATTTCTCTAAAAATAAAAATTCCCACTTTTGTACAAAATACCGTGTCTCTGTGGTTTGGAATATTCCCATCATTGTTTTTTCTTTTCCTTTTCTTTGTTGTTTTGAGGGCTTTTATCTCCTGCTTTATATGTATAGGATTAAACTAAAAGGGATATTTTGTTTTGGGTAACTTGACCATTTTAAGAAGTGAATGAGCGTGTGGAAATATCCTGGAGTTTGGAAGATGGTCTGGAAGTGGAGTATGATTTTATTAGTGGTATTATTCTTCTTGCTCACTTCAGTTATGCAAATAGGATGTCTTTGTTGTTGTTGCTATTGTGTTTTTTGTGTTTTACTGAATCTTCCGCAACATTGAATGTAAAAAGAATAGTGGAACATCAGAACTCAATTAAGGGAAATGTTTGATTTAAATTCCTCAGTTTTAAAATGTGTTCCCGGAGGTGGAATCTGCGCCGAGGGTAAGTTGTTGAAAGACGAGCTTTGTTATAGAAATGGGGAGAATGGGTTGTTAATTCAACAAGACAAATATTGATTCTTTATTAGTTTTATGAGTGTGCGCCTCTGATGTGTAGGTGTGGTTGCCCTGAAGCTTTTAAAACGTTTGCAGGTCTTTTAAATAGTTACAATTAGTGTGATGCTCAGATTTGTCAGCCACATGTTAAGGAGTGAAACTGGTTTTAAAATTTTAAAGTGTTTGGTTTTCTCGAAACTCATAAACCTACTTTAAAAGGGATATTAAGTGACGCAAAAGTCCTCGATCGATGTGTTTTTTTGTTTTTTTTATCACACTTAGTAAATGTTTTATTTAAATGAGTTCCGAGTAAAGATACGATACTGTTGTCCTGTTGTCGGTGTCCGTTCTGCTTGTCGCAGCAGTGGAGACCGTCTGTGAACTTGAGACTGAAACCTGATTCTATTTTCTGACACACAAATGAAGTGATGGGGATCTGTGGAAATGCTTTTCTGACACTTCTGCTCCCCTTGTGAACCGATATCCAGCACGCATTTCGGAGCTCCTTTCTCATTTTTTACCGTCTGCATGAACGTTGTGCAGTTTCCCCTCGGTTACCTCAGCAGTGAAGTCTTCTGGTTTGGGTTTTTGTTTCCTTCATCGTGAAGGCCTCTACAGCGGCCGCTCTTCGCTGAATCTCTCCAGGCCCAATCCTGACATCAGACCAGCCATGGATTCATGGTGGATTCTATAGATGGGTCACGCGTGTGTCAGAAGAAAAGAAAAAGAAACGTATTGGAATTGACTCCCTATTTATAGAATCGACTGAGGCTGCTTTGAGGAGCTCGAGGACAACAGCCTTGCTTTTGTGTACCGACAATAACTTATTGCCACTGATCTGATTTTCTTCCTTTCCCCCCCCCTGAATGGTACATTTCTCTGTGTTGGTGAACTCTTGAAGTAATGAGGTTCCTGAAGGGGAACGGGATCCGGCCATGACTGAGCGCAAGCCTGGGCAAGCTCCTCATTCGGAGGAGAGAAATTAGAGCAGATTTATGGCTCTCTCTCTCCTGGCTCTACACACCGCACGGTTTTGGAGGGGCTAGCAGGACCTGCGGCCATATTTACATGAACACAATGCAGACCAATGTGTGTAATACTCCTGCCAGAGCACAATAGGACAATAACTGTTTATCTCTTCCTGAAAGGTGACATTTTGTGAATCCCCCCCCAAGCCTCTCTCTCTCCAGACACTAAGCACCACGCCAGGTTGTGTGTTTGTCTCTGAACCCTGTGAATTAGACTCCAGGCAGACAGTGTGGTTACTGCGTTCTCCTGTGTTCAGCGTTAGTCACTCTCTGGTTCCAGGTTGGTTGTAATGTGGGTTTGCCAGCGCGTGTTGATGAATACCAGGCTGAAGAATGCCTGCGCGCCGCATTCCTGCCCCGTCGGCCGAGCTGCAGCAGCGCGCTGGAATTTATAACCCAGCGAGGGCCGACGCACACGGGAGCTGTGTGAGATACAGTGCGCACTTTGCACCCTCGCGTCAGGCTGTCACAACCTTGCAGAAAGGCAGGACGTGTGTGTGTGTGGGGAATGTTTCAGAGCCCGGGTTCAGATCACTTTGCAGTCTCCATTTCTTTTTCTTTTGCAAAGTGGGGAAGAAAGAAACCAAAAATAAAAAAAGTGTTAATTTAGGCCCCATTTTAAACAGGGCCGATGTGTTTACATCGTAAATGTAGATGTGTTTAACAGGCAACATTACAGACATGTTTAGGCACATCTGTGTCATGTTCATTGGCAGATCATATTGTAAATCCTTCATGTAGAAATGGCCCCACAACAACAACAGCCTCCTGACTTCATAGCTGGGGGTCATAAGGTTTCCCCATGTGACATGTGAGGGACCCCAGACACGACCATCCTGTCAATCTCCTGTCAGCTGATCCCACAAACATCTGTGAAGAAGCGTCATAATGAAACCTGCCTGAATAATTAGGGGAACAAATAGAGGGGGCAGAAGCGCATACATAACATAAGATATTTGTATAATAATTTGGATTACTGAAGGAAAGTCTACAACTGAGGCAGCCCGACCTGGGTTTATTTTATCCCAATATTGTGCCACTGCTGTGCTGTGGGCCAGTATCGACCCGGCGTCAATCCCAGCCGGGGGGTTTGTGTCGTGCATGCGCAGTGGCCTGGGCTGTAAGGTACAGTACATCTCCTGATTAGTGTCTGCAAGGCCACTCCAGTGTCCAGCTCCTTGGGTTTCCAGAGAACCGGTTTTAATGCGGTTTGGGCTCCAGACAATACTGATTACAGCCCTTTCTTCTTCCCTGTTGTTGCCACAATGACAGCTGCCGGTGTCATTTTGTACACTTTTGAAACATCCAAGTGCACTGTAAAGGCTAATGCTTAAGATAGCAACATTTCTGTTGTCTGTTGATTGGTTATTCAGTTTGATTACATTCTGAGCGTCGAGGTGTTCTAATATGAAGGGCGCTATATACAATTACATTTATGTTATTATATTATAAACGTACGTCCGTGTCCGTCGCTGGGTTTTAGGCTATATGAGGCATCGTGTCTATTATTGATTTACACCACGTTGTGAAAGTCACCACACACGGCTCTCCCGCGGTTTCCTCAGTGAGTGTGCGCAGTGCGCTGAGAGAGACCCCCTCATCTTGCCATCTCTGGACTGGTCCAGGTCCTGCTCTCATCATGACCTGAGATAAAGGAGGCTCACACACAATGAACAGGTGTGATGGCATCAACGTGTAGTCTCTGTAGTAAACGGGTTCATTACAAGACACGGTGCAGAATTCATGAAACCTTTAGGCTTGTCAATTGTCCCGCCTCCCTGCAGCTGCTAATGGGAATACTAATGATGGATCTCTTTAATTATTTATTGTAATTATGAGACGCATGCACTACCGCTTTTTGCTCAGTTTTTCTGTTACTTGTCTTTAACACTAGTCTGTCCCTTGTATTCACAAAGTGTGTGTTACCAAATTATATTGATTGCGTTTGACTGAGAAAGATAAATCTGATACTCATTGACTACATTATTAGTGCCCCCCCCCCTCCCCGCTGTGTCTCCTGTGCCGTATTGTCATAACGAATATATACACGAATATATACATAACATGTTAACCTGATAATAAATATAGTCGCTCAAAACACATTTAAACAGTCAGTAACACATCAATGGACCACTCCCGTCCTGCAGATTAATTAATCAATTTGACGAGTTCGACCAATCACGGCATTCCCTCAATTAAACCACGCCCTGGTCCTTAATTGAAATATTTACGCATCACAGTGTCAAAAACACAGTGAACATTTTTGATACTCAGAGTAACATATTTGATCACTTAAAATGTGACTCTCCTCACACTATTGCATGAAAGCAACAATGGACCCAACAATGGACAGACGTGTGGAGATGTTCGCAGAGTTGCTCACCTGTGCTTGTAATTGCTGAAAGGTTGCTGGGTTGGTCTTGATTGAGCAGACATGGGAACGGTCTACATTGAAGTCCAGAGTTTCCATAGCAATTCAGTTGAATTAGTGCTGCAATCATATCATATCATATCATATCACCAGACTTCCTGTCTTGATATAGTTTATTTCCTTGCCTTGTGTGCCACTCTGGAACTCTGGTTTACACAGGCTTTCTGATGAGCAATTAATTGTAGGTCAGAACAGCAACATAAACCCATTGATGCTGCTGAAGGAGTGCTTTTATGGTTGGTCAGGTACAATCTCCTGCTTCAGCCCCACACAGCTGCTCCCACGAGGGAGTGACCTGATCAACTACACAGGGATTGGTTTTCCTCCTGTTTTTATTTTGACTTATTACTATGACTTTAAAAAAGAAGCTGCAGTGTAGAGTTTTGAGAAGGCGCCTTACAAATACTGTCCTCTCTTTAATGGGCATCGATGTGCATTCACTGGTTTCTAAGCGTCTTTCCCCATTGGTGTTTTGTTCTGGGTCAGCAGGGGTTAAAATTGTGCTGGTTTTGTCCGTGAATGGCTGCTCCTTGTGTAAATTAACTCCTTATGGTGATGTAACCCCTCTGTGAAATCAGTGACAAACCTCCCACAGAGAGCGCTCTTTTGGTGCAGTTTTTCACTGTACTGGGTGCAGCTGGATGGTGCAGATCATGCAGCCTGGTTCGAATCACCACATTGGTGCCATGACTCGGATCTCCCTAAGACTGATGCCATTCACTCGCTGCGGATGAAAGAAAGAGGAGAGTGTAACAGGACTCCTTGTGTGCATGAGTGCGTTGGGGTGACGGGAGCCCTCTGTGAGGTCAGTGGAGTGTGTAATGCGACCAGTTTGTGGCGTGGCGATGTTATCTGTCACGGTTCAAACCTGAGCTGGGGCTCAGAGCAATGTACATGCTACAAAAGCAAGGTAGCACCTACTCTCTTATAAAAGCACCTTGTATTTCATTTCAGGACTTCATTGTGTGGCCTGGCTCAATCTAAACAGCCTGACACTGCAATGCACTTGAAACAACTCTCAACTTCATTGCATAATTCACCAATCAATTGATTTGTCTTTGCATTTATTTAATTGTATTTTTTTTTATTCCACCAGCTTTGCTGTCCTGGGCATATTGTTTCTGTGATGCAGAACAAGGATGGTTTAAAAGGTCCTGATGCTGCTGTGTAGGGAAAGGAAAACCCAGATGTTTTTGATGATACTCTTAAAGTAAAGACAGCTCCCATTGTCTGCAGGGATTCAGGTTGTTTGACTGTATTCAGGGTGGACTCGGGTCTCTGGTGTTTCCTCTCCTCTTTGTGTGACTCAGAACATTTGGAATATTAAACTAAAGGGAAAGAAAATACCTACTTATTTTTACTTCTATTATTTCAAGAAGGAAAGCTTCTCAGCAGTTAATCAGTGTCGTCTCCGTCTCAGACAAACAAGTTAAACATATTTACTTCTTCATGTGATTTCAGTTATATCCCTTCTCCTCTTCCACAATAGCTGTTGTTGTGTTGTAAGACTTCCCGCATGCTTTTGTATAAAATTACTCGTGCATTTCCCCCCCAGTGGAATTAAACGCATGGAGAGGAAACGGAGAGGAAACAAACCTCAGACAAAACGGCTCAGAGTCTTACACAGGTAGAACAGAGCAGTGAACACATTTCTAATCTGCATGGAACCGATGGCGGTCAGTTAGACCAGCATCTGTGTTGAACAGTGCTGAGGGATTTCTGGGCCCCTCACAGTGATGTAGACAGGGGAAAAATGGTTGTTATCAATAACAGAAAAAATAATAGTTCTTGGAATAGCTAATAGTCCCCCCCCCATCCTCATGCACTCGCACACCTCCTGCTCCCAGCTGTTTGGACCTGCCCCAATCTCACTCAGCCTCGCGGTGGCCTCTTTCAACACCTCCCGCACGAGGTGGAATGACTGGTTGCTGTACGACTGCAATTGTAAATAATCCCTTTGTGAAGAGACTTTTAAAAAGTCCCTAGACTGCTTGTTAGAATGACAAAGCGCAGGAAGTTGTATGCAGAGATGGCAGCAGAGATAATTGTGTCAAAGCACTGATGGCCTCGGCTGTCTTTTAGCTCAAGAGGAGCTTAATGACACTTAATGAGGGTGGTGGGAAAAGCTACAGATCCCATCAATGATTAAAGGGGTGTAGGAACTAAAATACAATGCGCAGCATAAGAACATAAGAAAGTGTCCAATCGAGAGCAGGCCATTCGCCCCATCGTGCTCGTTTGGTGTCCATTAATAACTAAGTGATCCAAGGATCCTATCCAGTCTGTTTTTGAATGTTCCCAAATTGTCTCTTCAGTCACATCGCTGGGGAGTTTGTTCAGATTGTGACGCCTCTCTGTGTGAAGAAGTGTCTCCTGTTTTCTGTCTTGAATGCCTTGAAGCCCAATTTCCATTTGTGTCCCCAAGTACTACTGCACTACTACAGGGAGGCAGCATGTTTAGATCTGTATATAAATTGTGTTTATCTAACGAGACTGATACTCAGAGACTGCCAGTCACTGCAGTCGGCTGCCTCTTCATGTATCTCGTCCTCCCGGGGCCCCAGCCCTCCCCGGCACTGACCGCAGCCCGGCTCTTGTGAAATGAAATCTACGGCAGGGAAAACCGAACAGAAGGCCTGAGGAATCTCAACAATCCACTTTCTCCTCTGTTGTGGCTCCACTGCCGCCTGGGAACCTCCAGCCCGAATCTGGCAACATCTGGACAGCATTTGTTGTTGGCTGAGCAGGACTCGGCAGCGTGCACCTCGTCCCAGAGCTCGTTTCAGGCCCGGCTAATCCGCGATTCGTTCTTCACGGCTGTCTCTCTCTCTCGAAGAAAACTAGAAGGGCTAAAAATTAAATGGGACACAGGAGAAAGAGAGCGAGAAAAGGAAAGAATGAGAACTAAATTGATTGCCTTTGGGATTCCAGACGCAGCCTTTGACAGCAAGCGCCCCATGAGACGTGTCGCCAGTGCCCCAGTACTAATAATAATTAAGGCTCATGATTAGAGTGTGCTGCATAATGGGAGAGAGCACCGTGTGCAAAGATCCCCCCAGGAGACGTTTGTAGGCACTCCTAACTCTGCATCAATCGCAGGGATCAGGACCCGAGGGGATTGCAAACGTTTTTTAATCGAAGCGTGTTTATGAAGACGGCGTTGTGCACCCACGTCAGCAGCTGTGTGTGTGTGTGTGTGTGTACACGCCTGCCCTCGGTGTTGTCTCTCCACAGGTCCACCACAGGGAGCTCTCAGAAGATGCTTAATTACATCGCAGCCATATGGGCTCATTTATATTCCATTACAGGTTAAGCTAATAACGCAGAGGAATATAATATTCATTATCACAGCTACGCAGACACCACACAATTATATTTGTCAGCACAATAGCACAGCCTTACAAACACTACTCTGCTGTCTTTCTGAGATTAAAACGTGGATGACAAGAAACTTCCTTATGCTAAACTAAAAATCGAAATGCTCATCATGCAGTGCCAGAACTGAGTAACAATAACTTTGATTTCTCCCCTAAGGAGATGGCAGGAAACCTGGGTGTCATCTGTCACCATAATCTATCCTTTGTGTCGCGATCTTCCGTCCTCTAGCTTAGAAACATCGCTAGACTGAGACAATTCCTCTCATTACATGACACTGAGAAATTGATACACGCATTTGTTACATCTAGATTGGATTACTGTAATGCCATTCTGTCAGGAAGCAGAAACAGAGCTATTTCTGCACTTCAGTCCAAAACGCTGCTGCAAGAATCCTGACTAAAACAGAAACACATGAACACATCACTCCAGTATTGGCTTCTCTTCACTGGCTGCCGTGCGCTACAGGATAGACTTTAAAGTGCTCTTACTAGCATTTAAGGCACTTATGGGTCTGGCACCTCCCTACTTAAAAGATCTCCTTATTGAATGCACTCCAGGTCAGCCATTGAGATCCCAAGAAGCCAGTTACTTAGTGCTCCCTAAAATACACAAGAAAACCACTGGTGGTCGAGCATTTGGTTTTAGGGGGTACAAAACTGTAGAATCTAGATCTTCCAGCCTCTGTAAGAGATGCCCCCTCTGTCTTAGCCTTTAAATCACTGAAGATTAATCTTTTCTCTGTTTTTCTTGTCCCAATAACCCACAGTGCCGCCGGTGAGCCATGGACACTCTATAGACAATGTATTCTGTCATCTCCTGCATTTTGCTATCAGTAGCTAAGCACAATTCTCTCTCTTTTTGTCTTCCAGCAATAGCCCCCCGAGGCATCCTGTCCCCCACCCTGGAGGGCTCACCAGACACCTCAATCTGCAGGGCTGATAATGCACCCCCACCTCTGAGGGCCGGTGAAAGGCCCCCACCAGAGGGAAGACCTCAGCCAGCAGCCCCACTGAACAACTTTCTGATCTCCTTGCTGCTGTAACATCATTTTACTGCCTGAAGGGGAGGCAACAATTATGCCTAGGCCTGAAGCCACAGACCCCCAGAGATTCATGGTCTCCTATAACAACCTGCCATCCTGTAGGAGTTTGTGTTTTTCTCTCCTCTGTGCCTCATGGTAATTATATTTAATTATTGATGGTTCACCCTGTGAAGGGCGCTGTGCTAAATGAAAACTGATTAATTGAATATGGTAAAAGCCTCTAAGACCAGTTAATGAACATTATACCTTTTTCACTTACTTGATGACCCTGCTGTCTTTTTTAAAATTCTTGTCTTTTTCATGTATCTGGACCCTCAGGTAATTGTCTAGTTTAAATTGTGATACCTGCCTCCCTCCTTACCACTGGCTGCACAGCCTCACCCGTGACGTCTTTAAAGCAGCAGACTCAGTTTATAAAGTGGAGGCGAAGCCCAGTTATATGCACCTGTTTCAGTGTTGGCCTCATAGAGATTTAGTAATTTAATATTGTTACAGGTTTGGTTTGTTACCAACCCTTCTGGGTCCCAAACAAGGAATCAAAAAGTTTCGGTAAATGTGCTTTTTGTTTCGCACATGCACTTTTGCCCCGCCTTAATAAAGGCAGATCAGGCAGTGGAAAGAACTGAAAGACTGCAGGAGAAACGCTGGGGCTATTTAGAGCCCGATTATTTGAACACAGGGGGTACACAATGGTACAGCACCAGGCCTCTCCTCTCTGAGCCTCTCTGTGCTCACACACTGCCAGCCCACTGGCGGTGAGCCGAGCCCGGTCTGTCACTGTCTGACAGTGTCTGACAGGCCAGCATGCGTTTAATCCAAGCCACCGATTTGTTGGATAAACCTCATATGTTTAGTTCATTTGGACTGTATGCTGACTGACTGGTGTGGTGGGGGGGTATTTAATAAAGATATTTACATCCTGGAAAAACAAAGATGCCACTTGACTGTCCTTGAAGCCGGCATATAAAGGACATATTTGATGTTTATAAATGTATTTTAGTCCAGAGCTGGTCTCAAATTAATTTCTGCTGAGAATCACAGCGCTCAGTGTCTGGGTGGAATCGCAACAATCTGCAAAAACATTTCTGCTAGACAGTATTCATGGTCCACGCCTGCTTCCTGTGTCTCACTTGACACATTAGTCCACTTTGTTCCTTCATTCTGGTCTTATCTGTATTGGTAATAATGCTAAAAACATAATGTTTCCATTAGGACTGTTTGTCCCATTTTCACATTCGCGTTGGACTTATAGGAAGTGGGTGTTTATGAGTTGAAGAATAATTTAATTCAAGGAGCCTCTCTCTCTTTTGCTTCTAACCATTCCCCAGGAGAAACCTGTCTTCACAGCTCATCTGTTGCAACGCGAGAAAAGACAAACCACCGAGCGTCCCTCGGGAGAATGAGGTCAGTTCTGCTCATCTGTAAAAATCTACTTTCCCCACATAATGATCTGTGCTGAGTGTTTTGGATTCAGACTCACCCTTTTCCCCAAAGTGGAATTGGAAGAAGTCTCCCAGCCGTCTTGGAATGGTCTTGAACCGTTTCCTGTGATGCGAAATTCCAGGGATTTTTACTTTTTTTTTCACCCCTCCTCTTTGATACATCTGGATGAGCTTTTCTGTCACAGAATTGATCAAACTAGCAGAATCTGGTTCTGCAGAGATGGCAGTGTACCTCCTCAGGATGCGCCTCTCTGACTTGGAGAGCTGGGGTGGTCCTCTAAAATCTCTCTCTTGCATATCGGCTCACTCCTGTTGGAACTGCAGTCCGGGACGGGCATGTAAGATCGACACTAAATCAACAGCCCCTTGGTAACAATGAGACTCAAGCAAGTTCAGTCACACTTAAACCACAACAGTGGCCACTGCTCTGAAAATATACTGTTAACTTCTGTACCCAGTTCATTTCTCAAAATAAACATTCTTAATTGTTGCTGTCCATTGTGAATGCAATAGTGTCCCTGTTATCTGGACGTGTGATTAAGTGACACATGAATTACTGTAGAGACTGTAGAAAAGCGCCCACACAATCAGGTAGGGTTTTCAGCAACAACTAACGTTTTCTTTGAAGTGTCTTTGTTGTTGTTGTACAGTTATCTTGAGCTGAGGAGGTTTAGGAATAAAATGAATCGCTCGCTCTCATAGTTATCCATTGGTTACTGATTTATCAAAGGCAATCTGCACAGTATGAGTACTGTTTGTATGAGTTGGAATCCTGTTCCTTGGACGGCGAATGTTGTCGTCCGGTACAAGTACAGAACAGTGTCTGAACAGGACACGGCTCGGAAACGGTCAAAATAATGGCCAAAGGAAAGACAATGGAACTGATGTTTAGCTTTACAAACACTGTTTGGGAAAGAGCAGAGAAAAATCTAGAAAAAACTTGAGTCTGAGAGAATTAAAAGTCGGGACATTTTTAATGTTTTTAAAAATAACTAATGGAGTAGAACTCTGTTTATTAATTAATTTATTTAAATGTTTCTTTTTCTCCCCAAGCATACCGACGAGGCTCTTCATTGTGTGTGTCCTCAAAATACTCTGGTAAAATCTTTGAGCAATGCAATATATTTAGTTTTATACATGACTGCACACTTTGGCTCCATCTTTAAAAAAAAAGTATTATTTTGACTGATGGTTTTCAATAAATCATGAGGGTGCACATATCGATCCTTGCTTACTCCCCTGGTGTTAATTAAAACCGCAGTTTGCCTGTCAACATCTTGATCATTTCAAAACTACTTGCTGCCTTTTAGGCCAAGACAAACTTCCATATTTAGTGCCGCTGCATTTTAATATTGATGGCCGAACCGGTCGGTTGTCTTTGAATCTCTCGGTATTGTCAGTGATGGTAAATCATCTGCTGCGAAGGTGTGTGTTTAGAAGTGTGTGCGCTGCCTGGATGTGTCTGCAGGACGAGCTCAGCCTCATTTGCTTTCTGTAACGATCAGTATCATTACAGCCATTCTTTTTAGGATCAGACAGATTTCATTTCTCCACTCTGTCTCCTTGAAGAGTTTGTCAGCTACAGCAAGAATTATCCCACAGCTCGGGCAGAATTATTCTTGAAAGCAATGAAGTCTTTGGCACATTAGAGATGTGTTGTGGACAAGCAGCCTGGTTCTGTGCACTTTGTTTTATTAATTCCTCAGACTCTCCCATTGTTACTGGGAATGCCATGCACCAGTATTGATAAGCAGAGAAACTTTTCTTTATTTTGAGTTTAAAATACTGTTCGTGGCACGGGTCCCATAGCAGGGATTGGTACACAAAGAGGTTTCTCATACAGGCAAGAATCGTTCAACCAGCAACGATACATAGACAAAGCAGAGGACTACACCTCATAAACTCCCCCCTCACCAAACTAAAGCTGAACACTTCCTTATATAGGAACCGCACCCAATAGGCAACCGTCGTTTGTCTATATCCTGCTGAGTGAATAACCTGCGCCAGGCCAGCTGTATCCTGTAGTCATTTGGGTGTCCACCATTTTAACAGCCATGAAAATCTACAAGGTACACTTTAAAGACACCATATTTATGTGGTCATCTTCACGGTCTTTGGTCAGTCCTCCTTATGATGTGTTCTGTTGCCATTTTGACACTTTCTATGATGTCACACAGTGTTGTTTGTTCTTGGATCCATTTGTTTTTATGACTCTTGTGATTCCAGTTATGATTGGAATATAAATAACATTTATTTTTTATCTGTACTATATTTACAACACATTTATATGAGATTAATCTCTATGCTTCAAATTCTAAGGCCTTAAGAAATTAAAAATAAAAACATAATCACGATGACAGGATATCAGGCAGTATTATTTCCAGCAGTGCTGCGATGCACCAGGCTGTTCTCAGAGGCTTTGCATGGCTGTATAAAGTGTAATTCTGACAAAAAACCTCCCCAGATCAGCCGAGCTTGTTTGCTGTCTCTCAGGAGCACAGAAAGTTGTACTAGATATGATTACCAGCCCTTCAAAAGTAATTTATGATAAAACACAAATTAGACATCTGCTACAGAACTGATTTTTTTTTTTTTTTAATTCTCAGACGTGATTTGAAAATAACTAACTAAAGCTTTACTGTAGAAAAAAGGATGAGTCTCTAATGATGAAGGCCTTTATGTGTCTACCTGCTAACTTGTTTGACACGTGTCTCTGTCTGTCTGTCTGTCTGTGTTGTGGTATTTGTTGGCTTTTCTGTGTAATAAACTGCAGTGCCCATGCAAAGCTGTTCTCTGTGTTTCTGTGAGCATCTCACAGCGACCGCTGATCATTTTATCTGGTAATTTATTATTAAAAAAACTAAAATGAAACGCGTGAATGCAGGATTGGATGAAGAGCCTGATGGAGAAATGTCTCCCGAACCCTTTTGTCATAAGGCTGGCAAGGCGATGTCACAGCTGTCCCCGTTGAGCCATGGGGTTGGCAGCGCTATTGACAGTGGCAGGAGAGACTGCGGGTGCCGCTGGAGTTATTTCTGATCAGGGGATGTTTGGCAAGCGGGGAAAACACGTGGCTGTTCCTGAAGTCTGCATTGTTGTAGTATTCTCCGTGGTGCTTGCTTTGTGTTTTAACCCAACCATCCTTGGGGATTGTTCGGCTTTTCCTATTGCACAGAGCTAATTACCAACCTCAGAGCTGCTGAGGACGGGCTGCTAATTCCCTCTTATCTGTCAGACGCAGACTGAATTAAGATGGAGTTTGTGCTGCAGTAAAACTTTTCTGTGGTGGTGTTACTGTCACTTGCGCAATGAAACAAACAAACCCAGGAAACAAAGCAGACAGCTGCACTGAGTCTGAACGCCGGAGCTGGCAGGCGCTATACAGGGAACCGGGTAGCCTTCAGAACGGGCTCAAGGCCCAGTCTGTGTCGTCTCCCGGCTCCTGGTGACGTTTCACATGCACCGCTGGCCGATTGAGTATTGCTCCTAATTATGTCTGCAGGAGAGATTGATTTTCAGTGTCAGTGGTTTGATTTGGGAACGCGACTGGGAGGCACTTCTTATAGAGCTGAGTCAGAGAGACAGTTTGCCAAACCAGGCTGGGATTTCTGTTTCTGTAGGATTCTACAGGAAGCGAGCTGGCGATGGTCCAGCTAGAGAACAGACCTGCTTCCTTTGGTGGCTTAGATTTAAAAAAAAATCTTAGTCTTTTATAATTCAGTTTTCATGCAAATCAATGTAAACGTGAAATCTGCCAGTGCAAATAAAAACAATGCTGTCCGTTTGCTTCGAAGCGATGAGATGGAATATTTAGCTGGGCCCAACTGTTCTTGTTGAAGGAAATCTGAGACTGTTTCGCTCAGTCTCTGTGTGAAGTCATACTGTGCCTCTGAAAGTGTCCGTTTATTCACATCATTGCAATGCTTGACATGGCAATTTGTCAGCAGAAAGTCTGCTGGGTTTACGGATCATGTTAAGCGGTTCTGCTGCTTGATCTCATTACGTACATTAAATTAGTGTTCTTGCAGGCTCCTTTTACAGCTGCGGCCGCAGATAAAGCTGTAGCCCTGTGTTCTGGCCCTTGTTAAAGTCGAACGTCTCCTCCATTCTTCTGCGCTTCAGTCAGACTGTTTCCCCTCCCATATAACTAAACAAAACACAGGATAAATAAACTCCACATTTAAGTTTGCTTCAGAGTTTAATACTTTGGTTTCAGATACATCTAGTTTTCTTTATTTTGTTTTTATCGAGTGAGAAACATTCGCTGCTGTCAGAGAACTGGTTTATGAGTTACTGGTTCCATCTCTCCACACTGTAGGATTGACATCCAGTAAGAATTGAGCTCTTTTTTGGGTGTCTGCTCTCCTGCCTGCTTAGAGATCACCGTTGCTCTCGGCAGCTTGAAATTGCTTTAAAAACCATAAAATGCAGCCTTGTTTTTCTCTTCACTTCCAGTAGAAAAGTTAAGCCTGGAGATTTGATAGAGATTTTGGCTAGAAACTGATACTACAGTGACTCACTGGGAAGCCATTATAAAGAAACCAAGACATGAAATGCTTGGATCAGACCAAGGCCTGCTATACATCTGTTTCTGGATAAAATGTTGTTGTAGGTTTGGAAACTATTTTAATAAATCATGTCATTAAAAGCCAGAGAGCCGGCGCAGAAACAAACGTGTTCCTGTCATTAATGACACACCTCTGGGGGCGTGGCTAGGAGACTGTCAGAGGTCAGAGGGGCAGCTGACGGGGTGTCTGCCAATGAGGTGAGCAGGGGTCTCAAGCACGGACACTGGGCACAAGAGCTGTGGATCTCAGTGACGGGAAAGTACGACTCAACGGTCTCTGTTGTGCAAGTGTTGTGATTTGTTGCAGAACTGTAACAATGCATGGCTACCCTCTTACCAGTCCAGTGTCACTGGGGCAGTGTGTCCATTGATGAGTTGATTTGGAATATGATGTCAAAAGCGATTTTATAGCAGAGTCTAAGTGGATTAAGTTCTGGTGTTTTGTAAAGTGGTTGTGAAACAGTTTGGCTACACTCCAGGTTGGTAGATGTGGGTCCTCGGTTTTGTCTTGTCTTATCCAGTGGGTATATTGCATATCAGGTGCAAGTTATCACAAAAAATGACTTAACTGGATAACTGCATTGTGGGCATCCAACGCTTCAGTATATATTGATTTATTTTTAACTTGCTTGCCATGGACATTTAATGTGTTTTATTATAAAATTATATAACATTTGTATTAACAAAGATTGTGCCAAATGACAGGAAGGGGGAAGAGCGATACAGTGTAAACCCTGTGTGGCATTCAAGCTCCCAGTCCTTGTTGCTGGGCGTTCCTGATTCAGAGTCAAAAGAGTCAAAAGGCAACACGGCTCAGTTGTCATCTTCAGAACATGAGGGAAGGTGAATAAATTGTTGCCGGTGTCTTTGTTAACAGACTGGTTGAACGCGCCATTGGTCCAGTTCACTGCAGAAAAGTTGATATGATGATAACCTGGCCATCTGAGCTTCAGGTTCAACACACATTCTGACTTTCCAAGGACAAATTAATTTCAAAAGGATATTGAGAAGATCTGACCTTTGTAATCTGGTACCGAACCTATAGCTTTGACCCACTGAATCTTCATAGCTTTGTAATATTAGATAAACAACGCTGCTAGATGAAAACCTGGCTTTATACGGCTCCTCTGCAGCACTGAGGTTGCTAATGATTTCGTATTGGAGGGGACAGTAATTATAGCACTTCTGACAGCTTCAGAGTTTTTCTGTGTGCATATTTGATTGCTCTTAATCACTTGGGCATTAACTTGGGCCCTTTGGTAAGCTTCAGTACTAACATCGTGAACTCAATTTGTTACTTGAGTTGCCTTCTCTAGCTGGCAGAGGGGAAGTTAAAGTTGTCGTCTTTAAGAGTTATTTTAACTTCAGCAGAAGGAGGAGTTCAAAGACCCATTTTGTTCCACCTCTTCCACCCACAAAAGCAATGCGTCGAGTTCCCCCATGAGAGGAAGACGAGATCTTTCCCTGTAACGAAGACTTTCTCCACAAAGAAAAAAACACTGGCCCTTCATCCAGAAGACCCGGCCTTGAACCTGAGGAGACAAACCCCGAGAGGAGGCGCAGAAAGAAAAAAGCTGAGAGCAACCTCTGAACTATTCAACAGTGTTTCACTTTTCATGGATTATAAGATGCTACTTTTTCGTTTTAACACCTTACACATGAATAAATAAATACATAATGTGTGTACTCTGAAATATGAAAAGTCTGGAAATCGACTGAACTGGATAACAAGAAAAAGAAAGGGGAAAAAATAGGTCAGAGTCTGAGAATGATTGTTCACCTTTCAAACGGGACAATTCACTCAAGAATTTCTCAAGAGAATGAGATGCTTGTTTTGGTCTGTCTGTGTTTGTTTGAATCTTCGTTGTTCCCGTCAGAAGACTCATTGGGGGAGGAAGCACGACAAGTTGGAAATTAATTAATAATAAAAATGCAGAAAGATATTAACTAGTCTAAACACAGGCACATAAATATCTTAACACAATTTCTTCATTATATGTAATTAATGCCAAATGCGCTTGCCTGCCAAAAGCTTCTGGGCTGTAATGAGAGAAAAAGAAAGTATGCTGTGATCTCCTTGGGGTCTCGTTTGGCCTGAAGCTTTGGGACTGGTCATGTGTACTTGCCCAGTAGATCTTCAGGGAAGTGGTTATTTAGAAACGAGGGTATGCATGTTTACTAAATATTCATCATAAATTACTTCAGATTTTTTCAGGAATACAAAGGATTACTTTTTATTTTCTCTCCAGTGTTTTGGATTTGCAGGACCGTGGGTTTTTCCTGGAAGGCCTTTGTATGGAAATTAGATCGCAGCCTGGCTGTTCTGCAAAATGTTTCTGGTCAAACTGAACTCTTAACCTGGATGAGACCTCCCTGATCAGGCTGGTTCTGGCAGGTATGTCAGGATGTGAAATATCCCACTAATGGGACACAAAGATTTAGAGATGCCTCACAACCCTGGATATATTAACAGAATATTGGTAGAGGCATGGGAACCGCACAGCAAATTGCTTTTATTTAGGATTGAGTCTGGTATTCACTCAAGGTCAAGTTATTGTTGTATATTAGCCTCTTGTCAGTTACTCTGTAATTCTGCGTTACTAATGTGGTTATTATACAGTTATAAACGCTAGAAATTAAATGTCACCGATATTCAGTTCCAAATCACAGGATTGTCATTTAGGAATTAAGTCACACTATGGCAGGCCAGCTTTAAAGCAAAGTATTGTCAAATGGCCTATTGCAGTGTGTGCTTTCAGTCGTGCTTTCACACTTCTGACCCACACAGCACTGCCAGAGAATCGCTCACTACATGACACAGAATTGTGCTACACCATGCTATACCACACTGCGCCACACTGCCAGTCCTCCTGTTTGAAGGCTCTTCCAGGTCTGAGGGAGTGATGTCCCTGTGATGTCACACACTATCATGTCTTTGGGCCTCTGCAGATATTATACCCTCACACAGTAGAGTCCGATCCCGCACACACTCACAGCACAACCTCTGAGTCCAGCCAGCCGTCAGCATCACACCCTTGCCATCAGAGACTGTGGTAATTGGTATCGCAGCAACTGAGAACATTATTCTTCCAGCATCCTGACAATGTCAATGGAAAGTATGTTTCGTACACCTTGTCTTTAAGTAGCTGATTAAATCATATTTCACTTTCCAAGACACATTTGCAGCACTAAAGCATATAAATATCCCGCCTCCCATAAATATACAGATGTCAGATGTCTTTTTTTCCAAACGCCTGTAGTGCACACCTCTGTTTTTCCATTTTATTCAGTAATCTTATAGGACTGATTGCAGGGCAGGTTTTGATTTATCCTGGAGTAGCAATTCCATCATTTAAATAATAGCGTTGTCTCTGGGACATAATTGTCTTGGATGGCTTTATTTATATATATTTCGTGTTCCTGCAGTGTCTCTTGAAGGCAAATTTATGGCTGTGCTCCGGAGAGCCTGGAATACTTAGCAGACTCCTCCCGTGGAAAGAAAGCACGCAACCGGCACCAGACTTTATTAGTGGTATCCCGATAATAAAGCCTCTGGTTCAAGAAGCAGGCGGCAGTGTTTCCTGTTCCTTATAATCCCAGCCAGAAATCAGGCCGTCAATGCTTCTGGGAACCGTCCAGAAACTCGATGATCAGACAGTGAGCCAACATGGCTCCAGACCAACTGCAGGCTCTCATATACACAGCTCTTCTGTTTGCCGGCTGAGATACTCTCGGTTGAATTACTGCCCCCCCAGAATAATGACAGTAATAATCCTAATAGTAATAATGATAATCAATGCAATCGCTACCAGATGAATGTCCCCCCCTGCGATGCTCGATAGGTGTTGTGGAGCAGGAGTGAAGGCTGATCGTCACCTCTTCCGTCCTTCCTGGCAGTAGTTATTGGCAAAAGTTGTCCAGTGCAAGAATATAATAACAACCTGACTGTTGCTTGAAGACATATTAGTGATATTTGCATAAAATAAAACATTTGATTCCAAACCTTAGTGCTTAAAACGCAAAGCCTGTTTCAGAAATGGTCGTGCAGGACGGGATTCGATCACTCTGTTTTAATCCATTATTGATTGCCTCACAGTGTCCAGATACATCTGTGATATCAGTATTTTAAAACTGAGATCACTGATAAAAAAATACAGTGGATCCCCTGCTTAAAGTTGATTCTGATGTTCAGTGCATCAGAAACCTTAAAATGATGCTTTTAAATAAATAAAGGAAGGCAAGAAAGAGAGAGAAAATACTTGGAGGTTTGGAACTAAAGAGTTAATGTTAAAATGTCCCTTTTTCTGCTTCAAAAGGACTTTAAAACAAAAAAGGAAGAACAAAACAGAAACGTTATTAAAATACCCAGAACGCACAGCTGCTCTACTGGGTAACAGTAGCTCCTGAAAGCCGGGGTCAACTCTCGTCTGTTCGATCGCAGAGACGCATCTGGTGACGAAGGGCAGGTCCTCTTTGATCTGCGATCATCTCTGAAGTTTGTTTGCCTGTTAGTTTGTTTGTGCTGTTATGATGTTTGTTTGTTGTTTTGTTTTTTTAAACTAACAGATGTGCCTCTGTGAAGTGTAATGACGGGAGGAAATCTTAATCTTCAATTAGTGTCAACTAAATCTGTATGCGTCTGTATGGTAAATCTATTTTATTGGCCAATTAAGCAGAAAGGACCATTATTGCTGCTCTTAGCTATTCCAGAGACATTGTTAGGGAGCTGTGTGTGTGTGTGTGTGTGTGTTTTGAGAGAACATGTATATCAAATATTGAGGAAATGTGGAGCAGAGCAGTCAAATCCCCCCCACATCCCTGCATGAGGCCCTTGTCGTCAGGCTTGTGTTCCTGCTGAGCCCCCAGTTATTTCATAGGAAACATAATTGAACAATAATTGCTTAAAAGAAGAGTGTTCTGGCAAAGATGCATTTCCTGACGTTTCTGAGAGCCAGGCTGGACCAAATATCAGCCGCCACAGGCCTCATCCAGGGGCATTGTGGGAGCCGCACTGGGGCGACAGCGTTGGGGAGACGTTTCTCTGTCTCTTATTGGCCAGTCCTCCTCCTGGGCTTTAAGGTGGGATACAGCACATTTCAGGTGCTTGTTTACTGGCGGGTGACCCTGGCAATCCTGGCACAACCCCTGTGAACAATATGGGTCATTATGACTAATTAAGACTGATAATTGGACCAATTAAGGAATTACCAAATCATGGGAAACAAAAAGTAGAAGCAGTGCGGGTGAGCTCTCCTCTCTCCCGCCTGTCAGTGCGAGCGGAAAGCAGGATGAGGTAAACTCAAGATTTCTAATTCAATTTGTCTTCCCTTATTTAAGGGCTGCAATTAAATAGATGATTGCATCAGTTTTGGCAGCAATTGTTTAGGAATTAACTTTTTGGAATCGAACAACAGATATTTAGCCTAGGCGCACTACACAGGTTCTAAATCTAGTAATCGCTGGCCTAATCTTTGGGATTTTAAGGCCGGCTGTTAAAATCCTTCACGTTTTTCCCACGAGGACGTATTCAGATGAGTCAATTTGTTAATCAAATCCTCAACCTCTGAGCTCCAGCATCTGTAAATCGCGTGGCTCATTATAGAGTCGCTACAGTCCTGCGTGGATTTCAGCAAATTCAAGGCTGCTTTCGGTCTTCGTGTTTCTCCTTACAAATGCATTGAAAAGTGAGGCTGACATGAAAAAGAAATGTCAGTGTGCTTTCTGTTTAAACATAGTGGTGGTGGTGGTAGTAGTAGTAGTAGTAGTAGTAATTTTTGCACTTTGTTTTGCATTTATGTTGTAAGTCGCCCTGGATAAGGGCGTCTGCCAAGAAATAAAAATAATAATAATAGTAGTAGTAGTAATATGTGAAATGTGATGTTGAGAAAACTACTTACCTGACCAGCTTGATTTCTCTCACTCATATCTGTGATTAAGCTCAGTTTAGGAAAGGTGATTAACAGGGACAGACAGCTGGCTCTTTAACATTTTTTTAACTCAGCAGGAATACTTCAACACTGATTTTTTTTTTCTATCATGTGAGAGTGTGTCAGTGTGTGTCAAAAGGAGTCTGCAAGTCCCAAAACCACGAGCTGCGTTCTGTTACAGAACAGACTGTCCCAGCGAAGTGAGGAGAGAATTAATCCGTTATGTGACACTGGAGATGGAGGAAACGGAGCATTTGGCAAGACTGCTGCTAAAAAATAAAATCGTGATGTCATTAGCATTACTAACACGGTTGTGTTTAAAGCAATACATTATACTAAATGAAAAGACGAAAGGTGATAAAAACAACAGTCCAAATACTCTGGGTTTTCTAGTTTACTCATTTCCAAAATACACTCATCCAAATAATTAGTCACCACAGTTTGAGGAAATACAATAACATTATTGTGTGCTGCCCAGCTTCTTGCCCGAACGCTTGAAACTGCTGGGCATACGTTGAGTGAAAACTGGAAGCTACAACACAACAATCACTCTTACAGACAGGAACTGTGGAAACTGCGGACTCATGCGCGGTGGGCGGGACGGCCTTGTTGTAGTGGTTCTGGGCCCAGGCCCGGGGGACTCACAGCCCTGCTAGGCTCTAAATTACTTAATTTAACTAATTTGCTAATTTGCCCCATCAGAGCTTATTAATACATTTAAACAAACAGAGATTGAAATAAAAAGAAAAAAGTGCTGGGATTCTCAGACTGTTTGTTGCTACTCAAGTCAAATTAGGCCAATTATTGGTTCTATTGGGGTCTCAATGAAGTCATCGAGAGCTCAGCTGGAACCAAATACAGCAGGAAATTGGTTCGGCAGGACCTACGCGGAGATCCTGAGCCCTTGAGTCTGTGCCAGGGATGTTGGAGACGGGCCCGCTTCAGCCCGCACATCACAGAGACAGATTAGTGTCTAATTGCTGACATAGTGAGTCAGTTTATCAAAGGCCGTTGACGTCTTATTGGATATAAATATATATATATATATGTACATGGGGTTTTACCCATATATATGTTTTTTCCTACTCCTATTCCTCAAAATTACTGTACATCCTGTTAAGCTCAGAGTTGAAAGCGTGTTGCTATGTTAAGCAAATTAAGTGCTTTAAGTTCTGATGCAATCCCTGAATTTTGTCATGGTTTACATGTACAGCTGACATCCTATACTCAACATGATCCTGGTTTTCATACAGATTACTGTTAGTACAGTTGTGTGTATGTGTGTGTGTGAGAAACTGCAAAGTATAACATAACAAAGCACCAGGGCAGGGGGGAAGTATTTGTGATTGGACACTTTTTGGGGATTATTTTAGAATGAAAACAATTTTCACTTCGTTATTGTAATTTGTACCAAACCACTAAAACGTCAAGAGAGAGAAATGATAGCTTTGTTGTTTCGTAATAAGGACTAATAAGCCATACATTCCCCACTCCTCCCATCCACACACACACAGATATTTGCACAACACCTGCATTTGCTTACACAAGGCATGCCAGACTCCCATTATTGGCTGCCCGAGTCCGTTATGAAGTGGATTCCAGTTTTGCAATTGAGGCAGCTGCAGGGATTAGCTTTGAATGGGCTGTTTGCGTGCTACTGCGATATAAGGTGCTCTTGTTTTACTACTAATAACATTTTTAATTAGCAAGTATACCTCTCCTCTGCTACAGAGAAATAGATTTATTTATACGGCAAATACATTTACAGTGACAGCTGGAATTGTGGCTCTGTGCTGGATGGATGGATAATCTTGCAATATGTCTGCAACACCCCTGACCCCTGCCTGGAGAGAAGCAAGGCACCGAGCGCAGTTTAAGACAGCTTACAGTGGAACATCGTGTTCAGTCAGTTGGTGTTTTCTTTCTGCATGACAGCCGCTTGAGAGTGTTACCTACTTATTTAAGAATGCTGTTGACAGATAACACTAATTAATATTTTAGCTAGACAGACCACGGAGGGAAACCGTGCGGTGTAGGTAGTGTGTTGGATGTAAAGTCTTCTGGTGCGAGCTCTAATTTATTATGTAGTACAGCCTCTGGCGTTACTAAGATTGCAATCTCACCTCCTCGTCTGTGAAATTTCAACGACAGTTAAGTATACAGTGGGAGCAGTCAGTATATGTTAGAATCTGCATGCCACACCGTCGAATTCCTGCAGCCCCACAGTCCCGTGACTCCGGGGAGACGCAGCGCTTCCTGATAACACACTGCCTTGCATCGGCCTGCTGTGTGAGTGAAGGCAGCCTTGCCATTTAAAATACGCTGGCCTGGCGGGAACTAACAAAGACACAGGAGAACAATCTTCTTTTGCAACACACTAAATGGAGAGAGACAATTGTCATGTTCATACTTTGAATTATTACAAATAAACCAGAAGAAAGGACATCTTATATATGGGCTTTGACAGTGAAAAACTGATGCTGGGAAGAGAGTGATGGAAAAAATAAAAAACAAGTAGTAGACCAGACCTGCTGCCACTCAGCTCTGACCAGGAGCAGTGGTGGAAAGCCAGAGCAGGAATTGCGATGGCAGTTAATTAACGATCTGTGTGACGAGGGCAGCTGCCTGGCCTTCACATAGGGGGCTCTGATTCCACTGGGGCCGGCGGTCGGCAAAACGACACCAGCGACAGCAGCGTGTGAGGGAGAGAGGGTAGCTTTGTGCAAGCATCTCTGGCACGACAAAGACAGAGAGAACGTGTGTGTGTGTCTGGGCTCACTTTAGCAGGCTGCTTGTTTGATTGATGAAGGGATGTGTGCTTTACACAGGGACACGAACCGGGCCCGGTCACAATGACAGGAAGCGATTATTGTCAGGGACGCGGAACTGTGGCCACAGGTCACTGACAGCATTGTCCAGATAGCGGCCGGGGGAGGAAGCCGGTCAATGGCAATATCTAGATTTTTAACGCATTTATAAATGCCTTGGCTTAAGTGCTGCCAAGTCTATTTCCTATCCCCTGTTTCCTGTTAATTGCTGTGGCTCATTTATTATTATTATTATTATTATTATTATTATTATTTTTTTTTTTATTTCTTGGCAGATGCCCTTATCCAGGGCGACTTACAACATAAGTGCAATACAAAGTGCAAGAATACAGTTCAGTACAAGACATCAAACATTACAAATTCAAATTTACATTATGCAAAGCAATTCAAAGTATAATACATTTTACATATTTGCAATTTACATAGGTAAGTACAGTAAGTGAGGTCATACAGTGAGGGGAAAAAAGCATTTGATCCACTGATGTTTTTGTACGTTTGCCCACTGACAAAGAAATGATCAGTCTATAATTTTAATGGTAGGTGTATTTTAACAGTGAAAGACAGAATAACAACAAAAAAATCCAGAAAAACGCATTTCAAAAAAGTTATCAATTGATTTGCATGTTAATGAGGGAAATAAGTATTTGACCCCTTCGACTTAGTACTTGGTGGCAAAACCCTTGCTGGCAATCACAGAGGTCAGACGTTTCTTGGAGTTGGCCACCAGGTTTGCACACATCTCAGGAGGGATTCTGTCCCACTCCTCTTTGCAGATCCTCTCCAAGTCATTAAGGTTTCGAGGCTGACATTTGGAAACTCGAACCTTCAGCTCCCTCCACAGATTTTCTATGGGATTAAGGTCTGGAGACTGGCTAGGCCACTCCAGGACCTTAATGTGCTTCTTCTTGAGCCACTCCTTTGTTGCCTTGGCTGTGTGTTTTGGGTCATTGTCATGCTGGAATCCCCATCCACGACCCATTTCAATGCCCTGGCTGAGGGAAGGAGGTTCTCACCCAAGATTTGACGGTACATGGCCCCGTCCATCGTCGTGATGCGGTGCAGTTGTCCTGTCGCCTTAGCAGAAAAACACCCCCAAAGCATAATGTTTCCACCTCCATGTTTGAAGGTGGGGATGGTGTTCTTGGAGTCATTCCTCCTCCTCCAAACATGGCGAGTTGAGTTGATGCCAAAGAGCTCGATTTTGGTCTCATCTGAGCACAACACTTTCACCCAGTTCTCCTCTGAATCATTCAGATGTTCATTGGCAAACTTCAGACGGGCCTGTACGTGTGCTTTCTTGAGCAGGGGGACCTTGCGGGCGCTGCAGGATTTCAGTCCTTCACGGCGTAGTGTGTTACCAATTGTTTTCTTGGTGACTATGGTCCCAGCTGCCTTGAAATCATTAACAAGATCCTCCCGTGTAGTTCTGGGCTGATTCCTCACCGTTCTCATGATCATTGAAACTCCACGAGGTGAGCTCTTGCATGGAGCCCCAGACCGAGGGAGACTGACAGTTATTTTGTGTTTCTTCCATTTGCGAATAATCGCACCAACTGTTGTCACCTTCTCACCAAGCTGCTTGGCGATGGTCTTGTAGCCCATTCCAGCCTTGTGTAGGTCTACAATCTTGTCCCTGACAACCTTGGACAGCTCTTTGGTCTTGGCCATGGTGGAGAGTTTGGAATCTGATTGATTGATTGCTTCTGTGGACAGGTGTCTTTTATACAGGTAACGAGCTGAGATTAGGAGCTCTCTCTTTAAGAGAGAGCTCCTAATCTCAGCTCGTTACCTGTTTAAAAGACACCTGGGAGCCAGAAATCTTGCTGATTGATAGGGGATCAAATACTTATTTCCCTCATTAACGCGCAAATCAATTTATAACTTTTTTGAAATGCGTTTTTCTGGATTTTTTTGTTGTTATTCTGTCTCTCACTGTTAAAATACACCTACCATTAAAATTATAGACTGATCATTTCTTTGTCAGTGGGCAAACGTACAAAATCAGCAGGGGATCAAATACTTTTTTCCCTCACTGTACATCCTGGACAGTAAAAGCTAAGTGCTGTCAAGATGTAGGGTCACAGTCAAGGGCTACGGGAAAGGGAGCAAGGGGAAAATAAAATCAATAATACAAGTATTATTAAAGCAAGAAGCATGATAAAATGCTGTGAAGTGCTACCTTACAGGGGATTAAAATGACTAATATTACAAGTACTGTCTGAAAAGATGTGTCTTGAGTAAGCGCCAGAAGGAGGTCAAGGACTCTGCTGTTTTGACTTCGGTGGGAAGGTCATTCCACCACTTACGGTCCAGGGATGAGAAGGAGCGGCTCTGGAGGAAGGGGAGTGGAGAGGAGGCAGTTAGTCTTCTAGCACCGGAAGAGCGCAGTGGTCTGGAGGGGATGTATGGAGAGACGAGGGACTGAAGGTAGCTTGGTGCAGTGTGGTCGAGACAGCGGTAGGAGAGGGTCAAAGTCTTGAACTGAATGCGTGCCGGTATCGGGAGCCAGTGGAGGGAGCGGAGCAGTGGAGTAGCGTGTGCGAATTGGGGCAGAGAGAATACCAGACGAGCCACAGAGTTCTGGATGAGCTGGAGCGGCGGGTAGTAGATGCAGGCAGGCCGGCCAGGAGGTAGTTGCAGTAGTCCAGGCGGGAGAGGACCAGTGACTGGACGAGCAGCTAAGTCGAGTAGTCGGTGAGGAAGGGACGGATTTGACGTATGTTGCTCAGGAAGAATCTGCAGGTGCGTGTCAGCGTGGTGATGTGCTGGGAGTAGGAGAGTGCAGGATCGAGGGTGACTCCTAGATTTTTAGCCGAAGAAGAGGGAGAGAGTGTGGTGGATTCCAAGGGGATTGAGATGGAGAGGTCAACAGAAGTTGAGGAAGAGTGGGGGAAAAACAGGAGATCTGATTTGGAGAGGTTGAGCTTGAGGTGGTGCGAGTGCATCCAGGCAGTTTAACAGGTTTATACTCGGTACCAGGGTACCAGTTCATACTCCAGATCTGTAGATGTGCGTTGTGTGAACCTGTTGGGATGTGTTGTCTCTTCTCTGGCTCCTCTTTGCCTGTCCCACGGTGGTTTGCATACCTGCTGCTGGGATTCGCTATTTTAGTTCCTGGATCAAATGGTAAAACTACTTATTAGGAATCGAATGGGAAAATGCAAGAAATATTATGTATAAGTGTGAATGTGTTCTTATGAATACACAATGCAGAAATGTGTTGATCTGTTTAGAAAGCGAATCGATATTTAATTTTAGACTTCAAACGAAGTTCTCCGTGGTCAATGTCTTGGTCATGCTTGACTGTCATGGCTGGAGCATGGCGGTGCTCTTTGAGACGTGGAATGAATGCCGGTCTGTAAACGGGTTATATTTAGCCCCCTATATCGGGTTCATCTACCATGTGAAATAGCTGTGCAGTGATCAGTAACTTCACTCTGCTGGAAAATATCCGGCTGTTCTTTGGACAATACAGCCATGTTTTAATGCCAGTGCAGATAGCATAGATGTCCAAATGATTTAAATGTCTGTGTATGTGTTCAGGGGCCGATTTTATCTAAAGATAAAATCGCCAGGCCGCGATGCTGATAAACAATGTGGCAAGAGAGAGGGCTGCTTTGGCTTTTACTGCAACTGCATCTGCGGACCCCCGGGGCAGTGCTGTGGTCTGCGGTCCACAATGAACGCATGTGCCAGACTGCAACTACTGTGCTGACACGCCCACCCAGCCCAGCTCAGACCACGGCCTCGGCACACACCGGCACGCGGTGCGCACAGGGCCGAGGCCAACACAGAGACGCTCTCAGGCTGCATACCTGTGCTCAGAGTAGGACGTGTTCAGGTTGAAACCGGCCTGTATCTTTATTTGGGAAATGTTTACTAAAAGCTCCTGCTCCAGGGCCTAATTTCTTGAAAGAGCGCCCAGTGGAGTCCCGGACGATGTGGCACCGTTTATAAACATGGAGTAGTGCCACACGATTGAGCAGTGAGTTGCTAGACCCGAACCAGAGATCAGGGAGAGTCCCTCCTCAGATCATCCACCTGTGCTGACCTCTGTTTTCATTATTTCATTAGTTTTAAGGAGCACAGAAATGATTAAAGTATCTTAGGTCTTTGTTTTGGTTTTGGGGGGGCACTGTTATTAAGCAGGAAAATTATGACGGTAATAAAAAGCACTTGTTGTATTTCCATAAGGATAGGGATCTCCTGTCAGTGCTCCTTTACACAGGTTTGTGTTTATTGACTTTATGGAGCACCAGGCTGTCATTTGTGCAGAATCTGTGTATTTCCCCTGCCGCCAGCAGCCAATCATAGCTGCCAGCACACCCCTAGCACGAGTATTTGTATTTATTTTTTTATTTCTGGGGGGTTGTTTGGCATTTTAACAGTCATTACTCACTGACACGATTTCCTGCACACTATAATACCTAGGTTGCGCAGCACAAGTAATTAAAGTATGAAATATGTTGCCTGTGTCAGGAGGGACGGTGCCGACATGTGACAGACCTGCCGGTTCTGACTGGATCCCATCAGAACCGATTTTTCTCTTTCTTTTTTTTTTTTTTTTTTAACGTGTGCAGCACTGAATTCAGACCAAAGAACTTGTCCCTCTGTCAGGGGTTTCTCCCCGAGGCCGGTCTGAGAGAGATTAAGTTAAAAAAATAGGTTTCACTCACATCCCTGTTTGCAGCCATGCAGATTTGACAGCTACAGTCTGTTGCATTGGGGCAAAGTTCAGATTTGAGTTCCGGCTGCACTAAATACCCATGTCAGGTTTCCCCTCCGTTTCTGTCATTTCCGAGTCTCCAATTAAAAGAAGGTATAATCCCCATGACACTCGTAGCCACCAGAGACAACAGTCCTGAAACAAGTCTTCGCTGGGAAAGATGCTATTGGAATAGACATGTCGGTCTCTTGGGAACTTATTTTTCCTCCATGGCCAGATATTTACTAAAAAACACATGTTCTCTCTTTAATTTAAGACTTATTTATAAACTGTATTTGGCCAAAAGTCTTGGTGGAATTGCTTCTGCATCCACGCCTGCAAAAGCTGCCTGCAAGATTATGGCCCTGAGCCTCCTTCATCGTCACCTGCATCGTGATATTTTGTGTAGTTCTGCCGTCTGTAATGTGCCGACACTGCGGATGTGCTCGTGGTTTTGAATCCTCCCACAGCGTTTCTCGGCAGGGGGGAATCAGGCGCTCGAGGGTTACTCTTTTCTGCCGCTTGGTAGGATTCAAAACTTCCCAAAAATGACCTCTATTTTTTTCCCTCTATACCTCCTTTTCAAAACCATGTAGCTCTGTCTGCAATGCACGAATGATTTTCCAGGTCAGGAATAAGATAATAAACAACTCTTTCTTTTCTTTTCAAATGTGCTGAAGAAGTGGAAGACGCTTCTGAAAGGGCAGGTAATTTATGGGTTTTCTGACATTTTTGGGAGCTAAGTTAATTATGGCTTTCAACAAAGCTATACATCACCTGACTATAATAGGTTAGTCTGATGGCATTCCCTTTTAACTCAAATGCTTAAAAAGAAACAGGTTTCTGCTCCTCCTTCACTATTCCCAAAGAAGAGGGGGGAAAAACCTTCTTCAGCAAGTTGTATTTATCCTTCAGACTGAGAACACTTAATGTTGCATAAAACCTAATAGAAATGAGCAAAGTTGTGGGTTTCACACATAACTAATTGCAATCTCATGGGATAACAAAGGATCTTCTTACAACATCTTGAAATGGTCAGACATCATAATTTGTACCCCACAGTATAATTATGACAAGGAAAAAGCAGACCATGTTAATTAATTTAGCATGCTGCACAACATTTACCCTCCCCCTGAGGAGAGAAAGAAAGCACAAGTCTTGTAATTTGAATACCCTGCAAGAAAAACATGCCCTGAAACTTTATCATCGACTTTCACTTTTCTGGCTTCTGACGAAACATCGCAGACCAGGGAGTCGGTTTCGGGGGACGGGGGGTAGCGGAGTAAAGAAGTGGAAAAGGTTAAAAGAAGTCGGTTAATTAAAAAAGGATTGAAGATAGGAGAAACTGATCTTGCTTTGGGTGGAAGCCTTCCCTGGTCTACAGAGACCTGTGAGAGCCGGAGGAGGGTGAGGAAAGATTTCTTCTGTGGCGTCGTTTTAAATATGGAAACAGGGGTGTTGCTTTCCACCTTGTGTAGCCTGTGGCAGTGCTGACTCCAGACAGCGCTGAAGTTCTCTCGCTCCGGCTCCAGCGTCTCTTAATAAGCACTCTGGGGTACTGAGCAGAGATAAGAGGTATGACAAAGCAGCCGGGGTCAGATGTCATGCGAGCTTCCTCAACAGTGTGTGGCCTTTGTCTGCGGATATATCCGAGAGCAAGAGATGGGGAGAGAGCAGATCTGAATCTGGCTGGGTCTAACAGTGGAGGCATGTGTGGGAACAAAGCAGAGCCAAGCACTAGTCATCTGTTTGACAAAGCTAAGAAACCTTGTGCACAATATCTTGATGATCTGCAGTGTGACGTGTTCATCTTGGTATTTCATCCTTTAACTGGGGTAGAGAGAATGGAATTTGTTTACTCCGTCTAACAGTTGTAATCTGAATCCAGACACCTCCCCCCCTCCTAAATCGATTCAATGTACGGTTCCAAAATAAATGTCGTGCGCTGTCATAGTAAAAACAGGTCAAGTGTTTCCACTGTCCGGTCCTGTAGTTTGCTGTGCTCTGCCTTTGTCAGTGAGCTTTAATCAAAACTAATTTGTAGGGGTTCTCAGTCCGCTACTTAAGGCATGCTTTTTAAAGCTTTGATTTTATTATTTTATTTAAATAGTATTCTGAGGAATGTGCAAGAGAAGAAGAGACTCAGCTTTGTTTAAATACTGCTAATTGAAATGGAAGGTAATTGTAGGTAATTTAAAAACCTGAATAGGGTAGTGAGAACAAATGTTTTAAATCGTTGTTTCTCTTACACCAATCCTTAATGTAAAAAACAATTTCCCTTTTTTTAACCTCTCATGCTACCAGAGTCCAAAAGGGTGTTCATACAGGACATTAGAGTTGGCTTCAATTCTTTTTCTATTCTTCAGCTGTGTGGGTTACTGTGTGCTACTGACTTGACCCGAGTGGCAGGACTGCAGAATAAAATGTCAGCCGGACGCATTGACCATCTGAGAAGTCATGTGACGTCACATAGTGCGGCCTGACCTGAGGATTTCCTGCCAACCGGCACCTTCTGGATTTCAGCAGAGTGAGCGGGGAAAGGGGTGCGATTCAGACCTCCACTCTCTCTCCTCTGGAAGACTTGCCCTCCCCAGTGGAGTCGGAGTCACTTGCATAGCTGCAAAACCATGAGACGCATTGCCTTGCGATGCCAATACACCCTGGAATCCCTTCGATTATGTCAACAAACCTGGAAACACTGGAAGTCAACCTGGCCACCTTTGTGCAAATTTTGGTTTGCTGGTTTAATGGATAAATGCATGAATCACTTATTTATTTTGTTTAAATAAAGACTCTGCATGTACCTACACAACACTTTTATTTATTTTTTGTCACTTTGTACTCAATGCAGGATCTTCAGGATGGGCTGATGTTCATCCAGATACTAGCGCATAGAGTGGGAGGCGTAGAAATCATCTTGATCTCCACGTGGATGTTGAGGGCAGGGGTCTGCAGATGTCATTCACTGAGAAGACAGCAGTGAAGCAGATTGGACCCTCTCACACGGTTTCCAGCTCCCACACATAGACGTATTTTCCACCGATAAGAAAAGGTGTCATAATGGCACTGGGCAGCAGACAGATTATTGTACACTGCCATGGTCATAAATTAGTCTGAACCATCGTCTTCTCATTCGTATTTTGTGGCCGACTACATGAGGGGTGCCAAATGCTTAGTTTTGGGGGTGTAAATTTGTTTATCTTTAATATTTATTTGTTATTTAACATGACCAAAGCCAGATCTGGAAGATGAGGAGGAAAACAGATAGTTGAATCCACCTCATCGGACGAAACTGTTTGCATAATCCCATTAGCCAAATTAATAACAAATTATGAAAAGCCTTGAAGTACAGGATTTAACAGGGACTTTCTGGCAGGGTGTGATGTAATCTATTTTTGTGCCTCAGCTGGTGGTCAGCTTACCTTTAAGTAATTTCCAATATGTTAAGAGATCAAAAAGCCATCCTCTCAGCACCACGGCAGTAATCGCCTCTCTCGGCTGGGGGTTGGTGGGGTAGTGTGGCGGGGATATGCAAAGGCTCCTGGCATTTCCAAAGATAGCAGGGCTGACATTTCTATAGACTTTGATGTTAATAATCCTTCAAGTTGTGAAAGCCGACGGATTTTTTTTTTTGGTGGGGGTGGGGGGGAAAGTGGGGGTGGCAGCCTTTAATGTCTCTGTATCGTGAAGCGTGTGAGAGTAAATATCAGGTGGGGGCACAAGTGGCCGGACCGCCGGGGGGGTGGGGTGCCGGCGGCGCGGGCCTCCTCTGTCACGTCAGTCGGCGCAGCATTCGAACGCCACACGCCGCCAAACGAGGCTTTCTCTTCACACGCGTCGTGGCGGCACCGGTGAATGATTTACGAGTCGGGTGGCTTTGTGTGGAAGCAGAATACAGCAGGCCGAGATCATGAATGTTTTAAAGCATTTGCATCCCGGTGTGGGTCTCCAACGGAAAGATCCACAAAGGACACGGCCTTGACCTCGAGAAATCGTCTTATTTCCGATTTTGTATGAATGACCATTTTTTTGCTGTTCGGTTTATAGGCTCCCATTTTGAGACAAACATATTTATTTATTTGGTTAGTTTGTTTCTTTTCTGTGAACAAATGTAGTGACTTCAGGTTGAAGTTAGTTTTAACATTGCCCTAGTAAATTGTGTGTGTACATCTTATTCTGAATGATTGTGTATCAGGATAACACAACTTCTGGAAAAATAAAGTTTTATATATTTTTTACTTTGTGTCTTTGGCCCAAGATGGATAATTTTTAACATCATGTTTCACAGCCTTTTATAGGAAAAACTGAATATGCAGGTAATATTAGTTTTATAGGAATAACTGTAAATGCAATTTAAGAAATCTTGGTAGATAAGATAGATAGATGGGAAAACACACATCTGTATATTTGATTATGCATTGTTTTATTTAATTTAGCTACAATCTTACTATGCATCCTGCATTTACCTAATTTGTAAACCATTTAGGACTTTATTTCAACCCACATGGCTTTTTATTTTCTTTCCATCCTAATGTTTTTTGCAGGACACCAGTCAGAGCAGGGACTCTCATTACTAAAACTCAAAGCACACACACAAGTCAGAGGCATTTCTGTGGCACTCAAATAAAGGTACTTTTTTTTTTTTTACAAGCAGGGTATTAAATAAGCAGTGGGTTATATTACACAGTCTTGGGAAATGACAGCAGTTGTGGATTTATCTGAATTATCCCATAAAGACGCTATTGTATGGGAGATTTTATGTAAACGAGCTGGGAAAACTGAGCATGCTTGAGACGTGTGTGACAACGGGCCATATGGTGTTTAAAAGCGCTTTAAATCCCTGTCAATATAATGTCATTTCCTGGGGCTACAGCCACTCTTCCAGTAGAGCCATGATCCAGCTTCATAAATATGTAAACGTGCATTAGAACGTGTGCGGTGATGGAGCAGGTGAAGAGCTGGAGAGACGGGCCGCATTATTGGTGCATTGCCATTTTTAAAGAATTGATTATGAAGCGCCTTTCACAATAAATGTAAAAGTAGGGAGGTGGGGCGACCAGGCAGAACTTCGAGAGATTATAGGGGGCGGCCCCTGTGTTGTGGAGTGGGCATCCCCGTGTGTGCATGCCTGGGCCTGTTACACAAACACAACGGCTCCATGGGGCTCGTTTTCTGACGATCACTCCTGTCGTTATATACGCAATCTGTAGTAAAACACTGCAACATTAAATTAATTGCATCTGAGAATAGAAGACCCGTATACAGAAAGTCAAGCCCACAGTATCCGAAGTTGTGTGTTGTGTGTAATTCCTGGCTGCTTATCGAAAGACTCTTCAGTATTTCACGTTCCCCTTTGGAGACGCCAAATGCCATTAGATATAGACAATCAACTGAATTCCCTGTTTGCCAGTTAAAAGAAAGCAAAAGTGTGATGGACTACGGACGGGTGACAGGCCTGATCTGTGATACTCTGGTGTGGAAATTATTCACAAAGAAAATAAGCATATGTAGTGTTTTCTTGAAAAAACATTGCGTTTGGTGTTTTCATATGTAATACCTTCCTCTTCCTTCAATAGACGAAACAAACTAATTGAAATTACATTGACCCTGATATTCACACTCTCAGAGGTCACCGAAGGTCAAGCGCAGGTGGGTTGTGTGGTGTGACATCGGTGACGGGAATCCTGCATCACGGCAAAGGGTTTGGAAACTGGTCATGGGGGTGCGGTGAATGTTCTGAATTCCATCTGTATTAGGAACCAAAGCAGAACATTGGTTTTCCTTTTTTAATACCAATTTGATAAATATCCTCTGCTAATGTTCTTTTCTCGCACTGCAGCCTCGAGGGAGCATCAAGAAAAGCAGATAAGGGGATCCCTTCAGCACACGGCTCGAGGTGACGGGCAACTCTGAGGGATGCGTCTGTCTGCCGAGCGGCACGGTAGCTGATAAACACCGGTGAAGGTTTTCGTTCAGTCTGTGCACCTAAACCGAGCTGGCAGGCCCGTATAATCCACCCAAACGCCACGCTCCGCATAACGACGAGTCCTCGCATACAATGGCAGGCCTTTTAAATGGTTTAAAAGGGTGTCTTTGTGATGTCTATATAATTAAAAAGATATCCTCGGATTGCATGTGTACATGAAAGTGCTCAGAAATAATAAGAGATTTCTTGCTTTTTTCCCCTGTTTAAATAAGTAAGCCGTGGCTTTGAGCGAGCGCCGGCTGAGAGGTGAACCTGTGGGCGGCCATATCTGCTTCCCGGATGCTTTCCTCTGGAGAAGTTGGTTAGTTTACAGGGTTTCGTGAACGCTGCAGTCCAGGTGTATGTCCTCTGCCACACTCAAACCTTCTCCCCCGCCCTCTGTCTCCGTCTCTCATGTGCTCGCTCGCTGCGGCCCCCTGTAGCGTCTGCAGCTGTGTTTGTTGTTGCTGTGGCTCTTCCCACAGTGACATTGGGGTTGTTAAGAAAGTTCGAGGAGTGCTGTGTCTGGTGGCCCGTGTTCCTGCACAACGCCAGCCGCTCGCGATCCGGGCAGTTTGCCGTGCTGCACTCCGGTGTGCCATTGTAGCAGCCTTTCTTTTTTTCTGCTGCTCTGATTTCCTTTAATGAGACGCATTCCAATGGGGGTTGCGGAAGAGAGTCACGGGAGGCAGTGTAATAGTAAACCCTTGAAATTATGGCGGTTTTTCCTCTTTTCTTTTTTCCTCTTCTTGGGATTGTTTGGGTAGCTTAAACAAAAAAAAAAAAATGTACAGGTGAAGTTTGACAGCCCACCCCCCCTGTGAGAAGGAGTGCACTCAATAATAGAGATAAATAGGTATTTCACAGACAGGTAATCGCATGATAACAGATCCCCTGTTATTCAATACCATGCAAGCTATTTGCACTAGTGTTGGGACTTGCCTGAGCATGACGGTATCGGGTTCTGCTCGGCAGCGATCTGTGCACGGGCACGGTTCATCTGGGCTCTGAGAACAGCTGTCACTGTCCGCCGGGACTCGGGTTACAGGATATCATTAAAAGGGATTCTGTGTCGGCCTCGTTTGTCTCGAGTCAAAGTCATAATTCTTAACGGCCCAGGAACTGGAATGAAAATGTCTAAAGCCTCGCAAGGGTTTCAGCTTACTCCACGGGATCGACAATTAAAGCCACACTGTCCCTAGTGAAATAAAATTAAACTATGACAGAAAAAAAAGAAAGCGCAGAGACAGGAGAGTGAGTGTCCCTGGGGGAGTGCCTGGGGAACCCTGTTTGGAAACAAGGGATGTGCTTCTTGCTTCCCACACCTAGAGATCAGTCCCCAACTGGAGTCTAATTGTATTATGTATTATGTATTAGAGTATTATGGGTAATTAAGAATAAAAGTATATGTGTGTATGTGTGTATAGAGAGAGAGAGAATGGTAAAATGAAAATGGGCTGGACATATTGCAAACCGATCAATGATGGACAGAGGAAGCGTTTGAATTTATCCCAAGAGATGAAAACAGAGCTGAAAGAAGACCATATGAAAGATGGAAAGATGAAATAACAAACTTTGCAGTTGTGAAATGAAGAGAAGCTGTAGGGAAACATCTTGGGGAGGCCTTCGTCCAGCAATGGATTGATATGGGCTGATGATGATGATGAAGATGTATAGATATTGTTCGTCCTGTCATTCCTGTCTTGAAGTGGAAGAGAGACCCGCTGCAGGAGGGCAGTGACAGAGGGAGCCCTGGTTTACAAGATTTTGAAATTGTTGCGGCACTAAAAAACTACTAATGGCACACAGAGGCCTATTTACTGCTTTGTTGGCTTTTGGAAAATTACTGGATATGTTTCCATAACACAAAATATATGTGTGTACAGTAAATAAGCCCTGGCATTCAGACCGACAGGTTGAACATAAACATGCGCGCCATTTAAAGTAATTACGCCTTCCTGTGAAAATATTGCCTTTGCTAATGTTTACCTTAGAGATGGTCAAGCTGCTGCCATTTGTATTTTTTTATATTGCCACTGCTGGCTGTGAAGTGCAGTCTTCAAATTATGATGTGTAAGAGCCCCTAATTCAAAGGGAGAATGAAAGTAAGAAAGATAAACACTGTGTCTGATGTCCGTGCCAAATTCACCCTCAGTTTTTAGGTTGTTTTCACACATCAAGGAAAGTGACTTGAACCCTGGTGTTACTGGGGCTCAACCCAAAGCTGGTGCAAATGATTTTTGGACCCTGTGATGGCAAAACACAGGAGCATGTATTCAGATCTGCAGCGAGACCCCGATGTGTGGAACAAGCACATCTGCAGTGAGGTTGTTAGTGGAGTTCCACAGGGCTTTGATTTTTCTAATCTATATTAATGATCTGGACTCTGAGATAGTTAGCAAACTTGTCAAATTTACGTGGCTCAGCAGATACAATCTCGGCAGCACAGGCTATTCAAAGGGACTTCAATAATATTCAGTTGTGGGCCGACACCTGGCAGATGAAATTCAATGTGGACAAGTGCAAGGTATTACATGCAGGTAACAAAAATGTCCACTATAATTACACTATGGGAGGAACAGAACTAGATGAAGTAACACATGAGAAAGACCTAGGAGTCTATGTGGACTCCTCACTTTCTCCATCCAAACAATGTGGGGAAGCAATAAAAAAGGCAAACAGGATGTTAGGGTATATTGTCAAAAGTGTAGAATTGAGAACAAGGGCAGTGATGTTCAGACTGTACAATGCACTAGTTAGAGCTCATCTGGATACTGTGGACAGTTCTGGGCTCCACACTTCAAGAAAGATATCGCTGCTCTAGAGGCAGTTCAGAGGAGAGCAACCAGACTTATTCCAGGTCTGAAGGGAAAGTCCTACTGAGAGACTGAGGAACTGAACCTTTTCACCCTGGAACAGAGGAGACTACGTGGGGACTTGATCCAAGTCTTCAAAATCATGAAGGGTGACAATTTGGGAACATTTAAAAATAGACTGGAAGGATACTTGGATCACTTAGTTATTAATGGACACCAAACGAGCACGATGGGTTGAATGTCCTCCTCTCGATTGGACATTTTCTTATGTTCTTATCTGCAGTGAGGGTGTTGGAGATTGCTTCTCTCTGGCTTGCAGGTCCCGAGATGACAAAGGATGTAGGTTCATGCGGTGCTTGGCAGAAGTACCGGGTCTCCGCAGCCTCCACGGTGCTCCAGAGCAGTTAAGCGACGGCAGAAGATAACCCTTGTGCTGTAATTCCCTCGCGTTGTTGCAGGCCGAGCAGCTTTCCTGGGTCAGATATCCACTGCACCTGAGAGGAAGACAAATGGGATTGGTTATTATTTATTTTTAACAAAGCCATTTTTCCTCCACGTCTCCTGCGGCTGAGTACTCTAGTCATCCATCCCAGGAGAAGTATCTCAGTGTTCGGCTTCACCGGGAGATTTTGAGAGAAAAAAGCTAAATCAAGATGTTTCTTTTTCTTCTTTTTTTTTTTCAAAAGGTAACTGTAAGTGACAGCTTTTAAGTCACTCACTTTTGATGTGTACTTTGGAGAGGTAATCACACTTAAAATATGCACAGATTTTCCCATGGAATATGAACTAACTTGCATTTGAACTCTTAAATGTCCTCTGTCTGTTTCCCTTTGCCTTTGAGATACCATCAACAGAGCTGTCTACAGGGATCATTCTTTACAGCGATATCTGAAAACCGCTGTCATTCAGAGGGGGATTTCGTAGGAATTAAGAACACAATGGCGAATGAAAGCTGTGACTCTCCCTGTCTCTCTTGTTCATCATAAACACAGGGTATTGAACTGTGTTTGGCAAAGGAAATTACCATTTTTAAATCCAGTGGACGTTATTTAAACAGATCAGTTTTAAGCACATTTTCAGTGCTGCAGTACTGGAACAATGAACCCCATATAGTGTTACTCGTTCATGTAATTTACATGTTTTATAACTGAGCCTTTTTCCCCTCCAGCGTTCGTAGGAAAACCCTAGGTTAGTAATTAAAACTCCAGCATGTCTTTCTCAGCATAATCTGTAGAGTTTATTTATGTATTGGTTTTACAAATTGTCAAGATGTTTTTTGTACAGGATACTTATAAATAATTATTGAATTGAAACTTTGCTGCAGGAAAAAAAAACCTGCCAAGGGTTGTGTAGTGTGACATGGTGTGAAATTAATTCAGATTGGTTTGTTTATTTCTGTTTACTTTATTTTTTCTGTTCCTCAAAGTTTTTTTTTTATTTTTTGTTAAGAAAATGTGGAGCTAAGAAAAAGCGAGCCCTCAGACAGATTTTTTTTCCCTATCTTTTTACCCCATGTGTGGCTCATTAATATACAAATGCCCCCTGGCTCATCTCACAGTTGTCCTTATATGTATTGAAGCTGCCACACAGCTGACCATGGTGTGGTGAATAAAGCCCTGGTGGTTTTCTTTTGGACAAGCAGGGCGGCTCACGTTGCGAGAGCAGGCGTCCAGGAGAACACATTTTTGGCATGAATACATTGTGTGTGTGCCAGGGCCGGGCCGAACCCTGCATGGGTTGTATGAGCCAGTGAGCTGCTGTGAAGGTGGAGTGGGGGTGGAGGAGGGTGCAAAACTACGAACGCTGGCAAGTGTGTTTGTCGCTGGATACTTATGATCAGAAAAGCAGTTTAAAACTCCATTAGCAGGAGAGGAAGTCAAACCACCTGTTTATGCTTCTTGTGGCTAATTGAAAGGCACCTGTGAGACCTGCAGGATCACGGCCCCCTCTAAGATTGGCATTGCCTCTCCCTGATCAAGGTTTTAAGGTTGAATATCCATTCAGTTCAATGCCATTTCTTTTTGGTATAGCAGCGCTCTGCAAACCATTTGATCCCCCACGCCCTGGTGGCCACTGCTCGGTGTGTGGCAGGACAGCGTGGCCCCCAAAGCCTGTGCTGACTAAGAGCAGGAAAACATGCTGACTAACAAGCAAATGTTTAAATTCATGAATACATTTTGACGAACATATCCAAATCTCCACCTTTTGCTTTCGGAACCTCCCAGGTCGGTGATGAAAGCCAAGTTCTGCTCGATTGTCAGTTTGCAGCTGTTATACAAATTGTAGTCGTGTCCCACATTCTCAACTGCTGCTCTAATTTACAGTGGGAAGGTCTGCCGAGGACATCTGGCTGTGTGTCTCCTTTCATCGTGCACACATAGCGACCGTAATGACATGTATCCCCGTCATTTGGCGAGAGGCCAGCCGCAAGCACTGGGGCAGCCAGTCTGTCCCACACTAACTGGAAGCCACAACAGTTATGTTTTGTTGTTTTTGATTGGGAGACACCAGGTTAGGCTCAGTAGTCATGACCATTTTTTCTGTTTTCCTCCTCATGATTAAAGCCTGGAATAGAGTCTCAGGGTTTTGAAGCCACAGAGGAAATAACATTTTACCTTGTGTGAGCAAATGGGCTTTTGAATTCCATTAAGTTTTCCCTTTTATTCATTCACCGAAGGGAAGACGTGTTGTGGCCAAGCTCGTCTCAGTTGTGCAGGAAGTTCATTACGACGACTTTGTTGCTGAGCAGCGTGTCAGTCATGTTGTGTACCGTTGTATATAAAATGTACATATAGACAGAGACAATTACAAAGACAGGCATCCTGCTCTGATTCTGCAGATCAAAGCCACATTATCTCCAACAAAGTGGGCCTCCAGCTATATTAAATGCATTTTGTTTAAACAACTCTATGCACATCTTTCAGAGCGCCAGGTCAGCACATCTCTGTCTTGACAAACGTGTCAAAAAAAAGGTACAGGAACAGGCAGCCTAAGAAGTGTTTGTGCAATCAAATATCTCATATAGCGCTCAATATCAATGCCAAAAATCACAAGGCAGCGAGACGGTGCACTGCATTATTCAGTCCCAGCCTGTTTGATGACTGACGTTCTGACAAGGCTTTTACGGGATTCAAGTTATTACTTGATCAGGAAAACCTTCTTTAGTTTCCTAAGAAGGAGAAGAAAAAAAAGCATACTTCACTGTTAATTGAGTGTCAATTAACATTGTTACAAAAATTTGTAGTGCCAACATCAAATAACCTATAATGATAATAACAGTCTAAAATTAGATTTCCCCATCACCCCCGCAGGTGTAGAGATGTGCAAATCGAATTTATACTGAAACTACACACAATGACATTAACAAATAATATCAGGTGAAACGGTATCGCTAATAAAATGTTAGATATGTTGAAAAAGCAAAAAACCTACACGTTCGACAAGGGTTTTGGTTTAACAGTGTATTCAGTTTCTTTCCAAGCACAGAAGACGCAATGAAACCTATTTCATATGTTTTAATGCAGGATACAGTTTTCTGATGATGTGTGTATTCGTTAATGGCTTTATTAACTCCCGTTACGAGTGTGATTGCTCTCCCGGCCGCTCTGTCCCTCTCTGCGGTCAGTAAGGGCCTGTGTAACGAATGTTGATATCTGTAAAAGATTAGTTGTGTTCTTCTAAGGGGCAAAATTAACACAGACGAAAACCCTTGAGTCCCTTTTCTGTCTTGCACTGTGTCCAATGCACTGAGATGCCAAATACTGTGATATCTGTTACCCCTGTCATGCTTTAGGGGAATATGTGTGCCAAAGACTACCCGCATTTAGTATAGTTTAACACCTCTCTGTGTATATCTCACTGACACTTTCCAACATGTGCCCTCATTGTAAAAGCCATTTTTTATATTTTCTAAGTTCTCCCACTTTAGTTAAATGGCCAATCAATATGGCTTGACCTGCTGTGTGTGTTTACATCCATATGATGGAGGCGAATGTGGCATTTATGGTGGTCGACTGCTTTGTTTATTACTTAGTCCTTTTGTGCATATAAAGTACACACTCAAAAGTCATAGTACATCCTCATTCTGGACGGCAGTCATCTCCAGGGGACAGAAGTCACCAGAAACTGTCCAAGACTATGAGAGAAGAGGGGACACTTTAAAATGAGTTCCCTCAGCGCAGCGTGGTCAGACCCCTGCTCAGCTTTGAACCCTTGTGTCGGGCTCACCTCCGAGCCTGAGGTTGACTGATCTGTTGGGATGACTGGATGTCAGTAGACCCCTGCCTTCTGAGTTAGAGAGGAAAGCTTGTTATCAGGACAGCTTGCTGCCTTGTGTAAATCAATACCTATGTTGAGTATGGTATCATGGAAAATAGCAAATGGATCAATAAATAAATAATAAGGGCCTCCCAGGTCCTTGTGTCAATGCACTGTATTGCATCAGGACTGCAGCCCTCCTCGGGGAGTCTGCAGGAGTGACGGAGCAACATGTTCTCACATGTGGCAGGAGCTGCTATTCCCGGGGAGAGGCGATGTTCTCTCAGGACCCAACAAACACAACAATGACGGAAAGCTCATCACAACAAGCTGTTTACACGAGGGCACCGAGCCACTCCACTCAAACGTTGGCACCGGGGAGTGGTGGAGCCAGCACCTCCATCTGCACAACGAGATGTTCGGGGAATTCGTCTGAGAAAGTACAGTGTTTCCGTTACCCTGTTAAGCTCCAACACAATGTTGGATTCGGGCTGTCATTATGTGTGTGTGAGTGACTGTGTGTGCGAGAGAGTTTGACAGTATGTGTGTGTGTGTGTGTGTGTGTTTATTTTAAGGCAGCTGCATTTGTTTTTCAATTATCATTGCTAAAGCACTACAGTCCTGTAAGCACAGGCCCACCACAGTAAATACTGAGGTTATCTGTACCAGCTACAGGTTGTGTGGATTGCTACCATACGTGCAGAAGCTTAATGAGTTGTTAAAGCTTCCACACAAAGGTGCCCGGAGACCTTTATCTTTCCATTCCAGAAATATGTTAATCCTCCATCATTTTCTCTCTCTCTCTACTCCTTCACTTTTATACCTGTGTTGTTGACAGTCTGGCGTTGCCCGAAATGTCAGGTGAGCGCAGAGTGTTTTCTCCCTCAGGACCAGACAGGCGGATGTGTTGGTTAACCATCTCCAAGCTAACTTCACTATGAATCACCGCCTTATTTATGGCTGCACTGACACGTGTGGTAGGACATGATGTTTTCGATGATTTACAGCCCAAGGTCCTTGATTACGTGTGATGGAGGCCTCGTCTCTGGGAGGAATTCTTAGCGCAGCCGTGCAAAAACGCCCAAGTCTGCGGACGTTGGCTTCCCCACAGCTCGGAACAAAACCCTTTCCATATGATGAATGTGTTCTAAAAGCACGGCATTCGTAAGAAGTGGCACTCATTCTTCACACGTGCTCTGTGTTTGCGCCTTCTCTCAGGAAGAGTGTCCACTGCCCGCCACGGAAATCTCCTCTTCAGAAGTCGCCCCCTTTCATGACAGGAAGGTAAACACAGTTCAGATGACACTGTGTCACACCCCCGGAAGTTTTTTATTGAGAATGCGATATGACCTCAAAGAGTCCTGTGTCCTTTTCAGAAAGACAAAGAGTTCATGCACACATACATTCACACGCACTCACCAAAACAATTGTACACTGTTGGTTCATGATTTGAAATATAGGCCACTTGTAGCCAGAGGGACACCTTGGGATCTGCGGTATTCTGTATTGTGTATTTTCAATTCTACCCAACGCAAATGTTAGGTCACTATTTCTGTGCGCCACTCAGTTATATATATATATATTTTAGCAATATTATGTATTCGATATATACTACGTTTGTTTAATATCTGTGTCTAACCCTGGCGCACTAATGAGCCCTCCACAATCGGTCCTTGTGAATCTCCTGGCCCATATCCAGCCCTCCTCGACACATGGCTACACTTTCCTACCCCTCAGCCCCGTGCCGTGATGGCTGTCATCAGAGTTCAGACGGTAGCGCTGCAGTAAAATATCACACTTCCTGAAATACAACAGCATTGTACTCTTCTGCAATTACAGCAGAAAACATGACCCTTGAAATGCGATTCATACCAAGGAAGGAAATGGAAAAAGCAACTTTGGTAGCAGTGCTATATTATTACATAAACACAAATCTGTTTCCAGAAGAGGAGAGCAGTTATTGGTGCCGTTACTTGGCTCTCTTGTGAGACGACGTCCTAGTTTTCCAACCAATAAATTTGAACTAATTAAGTGATTAAAAAAAGGAAGGGAAATAATTCATGATTTATTTATTTATTTATTTATTTGTGAAAACAGAACTATTTTTTTGATACTGGGGGCTGGTAAACAAAAATGTTGTGATTAAAATGCACCAAAACGAACATTTGATTGTATAATTGTATGTATGATTTAATATTCATCTATCATAAACATCTTCAGAGTGCTGTAAACTCTGCCAAAGATGCTCATGTGTTCCAGTCCAGGAAATCCAGCAGTGGTGTCATTTAATTCATATCATTACCCATCATCAGACCAATTCGTTTTTCGTTTTAAACAGCACCATCGACGCAGTGTGTTCTTACAGTTATGCCCTTGTATGTATACTGTACATAGCACCAAGGTTAGAGATTAACACATGCCCCCCCACAAGGCTATCCTCCTTTCACTCCGTCTCTAATCTGCGCCGACAATGGGTCGATGTCCTGAACCAACACCCCAGCTCAGTGACGGCGACAGGGCCGGGTCTTGGGCCGGGGCGAAGGTCACGGCCCAGATGCACCTAAAACAAGACACCGAGCTGAGCGTGCGAATGTCAAAACAATTACTCGGCCCCCAGCGGGGAGGGGTTGCTGTCCACCACTGATGACACATTCAAACCATTTAGACACGTTTCACGAAGAAGTGAGGAATTCAGGCCTCATTTTTACCTCAGTTTCTTGACACAGATTTACAGCCGCCAAAACCTTCAAATAACTGTCAGTGGTCCTGGGCACTTTTATAAAGCTTTCTTGAGTACCCTATATAAAAATAATCTGTGACGGATACGCACAGGCCTCTGTTTCTCATTGTACTGAAGTGCGGCTGCCTCTGATTGGTCGGTTCTCACTGGTTAGTTCCCGCCCTGATCCATGTGCTTCACTGTACTGAACCGAATGAATGACTGAATTTCTTCACCGTTCACTTGCGTGTTTTTGTTTAATTATTACTTTAATTTGTAAATTATCTTCCTACATAATAATAATAACAAGGCTCAAGAATACATTATGGATCAATTTAATTTTCCCGTTATATTTCCAGAGTGTCTGATGTTTTACTGCGCTGTGTGTAACTTTCTTCCTTGTTCTCGGGAATGGTAAAGCATGGACACGAAGGGGAATGTCCCTGTAATTGATAAAGGTACAATGAGAAGGTGCAGCTTGCCAATTCAGTGAATATGTGTTTGTTTGTTTCGCAGGAATGTCTGCTCTCCCGCTGAATCGGCAACAAGCAGGACACTGATTCAGAGCAGCAGTCGAGGAACAAGTTCAAGGTTTGACATTCAAATTCTTACTGTATATTCCTCTAGGTGTATTAATCCTTGTTACAAGACGTAAACACTATAATTTGCATGTGAAATTACATAAGAATGTAAGGAGAAAGTTTGCAAACAGAGGAGGCCATTCGACAGCGTTCGGTCGCTGCGGTAAATCCGCGAACCAGGAATCGCACTCAGTCTGTTTCTGGATCCTTCCAAACAGTCTTGGCATACAGATTCCCTTTTTCTTTTTTTGGTTTTGTTTGTTTCTTTTTCCTGCTGAGGGTAAGGCTGTACATAGCATGCATTTAAAGTCTGTCCCAGACCACAGCTCGACACGAATACCATGGAAGAAAGAGGCCAGTCTTTAGCTGAAGTTGGTAAACTGAGAAGTAACAAATGCTTTTGCTACGTTTTCGGGTTCGTCAATTAGTCAAGACATTTTAGTTCAATTAAATGTTTTTTTAATGGATTGAGTGTGATGTTAATGAGATTAGAAAAATAGTCTTTATCACTGTTCTTCCCAGGCCTCTGAATTTACACGGCTGCTTTTCATTTAACTGAAGCACTTGAAGAACAATATTTATGTGCTGCGCCGTGGTATTTGTCTTGGGTTTGTGGTTTGTCTGTTATCAGTTATCGAGTGTTGCGTTTCCACAGTGATGGCCATGCTTTAATTTGAATAAGCTACTTGTCTGTAGGGTTCGTTATCATAGCAATTGAACAAAACATCAGCTGGGAAATTGTAGTGCCTTTTCCCTTTTGAAAAATATCAGGCAAGACGTTATTGGGCTCCATTTAGTTTGTGTGTCCTCGCATGTCGCATAACTCAAAACGCTAGACACAGCTACAGCACATACAAACATAGACAAGAATAATTTATGTGGCATAGGAGCTGATGAAGAAAAACAATAACTATATACCTGTTATCCAAAAGCACACACAATTCAGTGCCGTATCAGTGCCTCTCATTTCTGGCCTGTTTCCCCAGTGTAAGGACTTGTGTGACAAAGAGATGCGAGTTGCCCTGTTGGTAAACCTTCCCAGCGACAACGCAGCGTCTGGCAGAGTTGCTGGTTTTGATACAAGACAAGACAGCCTGTATTTAGCAAACAGGATGAGCTCACGGCAGAGTTCAGTCTTAGATACCTTCATCTCTTCCTTCTGCTGGTATATTTCCACAGCCTCACACAGGCCACCCAAAGCGCTGTTACAAAACACACATCAGTTTAAAATCATCATCATGAAAATATAAAACAAATCTACCTGCATAGGCATATTCTTACATCTGGAAAAACACTCACACGAGGCGTTCATTAGACAGGTGGTGAATTAGGCAGGTTGCAGCATCTCCGTGGCCTTCAGTATGAAAGCAAGCATTTGAAAATGCCAGCAAACATTCAGAACCGGAACTGTTGAAGAGCGCCACAGCCTTCACTTGGCCAACAAGAAATGTCGGCCTGAGGAATATGAAGAGGCAGTGATGACTGGCCTTTCTCGTGGACGTTTTAACCCATGCTGCCCACGGACTGACAGTCTTATAGCAAGAAGGACACATTTACCTTGGTGCGAAGTTAATGGAGTCAGTTTATAAAGTGCATTATACATTTTCACAGCATGACACTCAGTGTACTTCATTACAAGAGGGAGTTCCTCTCATGTCCAGCTCTACATCTTTGCATAATATCTGTCTTCTATACTCTTGTAGATCGTGGTCGAGTTTGTGCTGAACGATGAAAATGAATCCCAGTTACAGTTTTCATTCCTGGATTTCAACACATGCATAGTTTTCAGGGTGTTCCTATAGAGACCACATAAAATTATCCCAAAATACTGAAGCATCTCAACTGACTTATCAATGTTCTCCAACTACATTTGACAAGTGATTTACCTTTTTTTTTTTTTAAACTGATTCTGCACTGTGGGGTGTCTATTGCTTTAACTGTGTAATGTTGTGGTTTCTCTGTGATTTCAGTGTGCACGGCACTGTGAGTGTGATAATACCAGGGTTTAATCTAGTACGCACTTGTGTTAGTCTAATGTAGTAACGCACAGTGAAACGCAGCAGCCATATGTAGAGCAAAGCACCACGAATAAGTGCCAGACGCAGAGGAAAGTCTTGGCAGAAACCGTACATGTTGTCCCCCCCTGAGAAAGGGAAGATAGAATATAAAATGAATACAGGACACAGAGCTGTCTTCTTCAAGCTGTAATTGTTCTGAATGAGGCGCGCTGTGCACTATAGGATCCTGTGCTAGTCAAATGTAATCGATCACACCTCTTTATAAGGCTTAACAAATCAATTGCTGTTCCCTATGGCATATAGATGAAAATATGAGTAAAACATTCATTTTAAATTAAAAGATAGTTTAACCCATGAAATTAATTTTTTTTTGTTTACTGAGAATCTTTTTAAACATCCTTTTGATGATACATTATTTTGTTCAATACACCACATACACTTACCATTTTCCTAATACCTACATGTGCTGACAGATTTTTTTTACTGCACACTGATTCTACTATAAACTTAATAACATTTTTACAGATGTAAAATTCCTCAAAGTATTCATTGTACAACACATTTTATGAAGTATGTTGTGAGTCTTGGCGGCGTTCCACAGACAAGTCAGGTAATGACTGGAAATTTTTAAACGTGCGGGTTCTCCACACACTCAATCTTCACTCCGCTCCTTTTGTTAAGAAATCCTTTCATCACAGCAAAAATGAAAAACAAAAAAAGTTTTTTTATGGCAGTGCTAATAATAATATAAAACAAGTTCCATGAGGGTTTCCACTTGCAATGTCCAACAGGACTTCCTGGACGTCTCATGAAGGTTTCCTTTGTTGGGACTGAATATCCCGGGGTGGGGGGTACTGTGTGTAAACAGGCATTGCCAGGCGTTCGAAGGCAAAGGACCAGGTGACACAGCTCCGCCCTCGTCAATAGTTTTCATCTGGGTCCTCAGGGGAGTTAGCAGAGGAGTATGCAAATACAGATACAGCATGAAGTGTCCGTGCCCTTTGCTTGAAATGCTTTTGAGGAATCGTGATTACATGCATTGGTCAAAACCGAAGTCACATTGTCAAAACTCTTCACACAGTCAGCGAAACAGAAGTGTATGTGGACCAAACTGTGAATGGTTTTTCATTGCTTTCACACAAAATGCATTCATTGACCACATTCTCCGAAATCCATTAACTCTCTTCTCATTCATTCTCCACCACCTGCAAAACTATATATTTGCAGCATGTTTTCAAATACTAACACACTGTTCCCAAAACTGTTAAAAACACATTCAAAACAGAATGATGGCAAATGTCGTGCATTTCTGCAGTAACCAGATTGAAATATATAGAAAATCTTAGCAGAATATTTAATCATTCCAAACACAGCTGATTGCAATTTCAGCTGAAAGCCTACCCAAGTGTCCTGAATTTAGTCTTGTTACCAAACAGACAAAAGAGGACAGCTTCGGAATGATTTAGTTTGGAAACATGGATCAAGGAAGACAGGTTGGGGGGGAAGGAAGAGTGGCAGGGAGAGGGAGAATGCGTGGAGGACAAAGGAGAGGAAGACCAAGAGCAGTGGTCTCTGATGAGAGAAGGCCCACAATTATTGACCATGTTGTAAACCATGATCTCTTTGAGAGAGGCCGGTTTAAGGGTGCAACCAAATCTGCAGCATTCAACAGTTGCATCAATAGTACGAATTTTCCAGCAAAACAAAAGGTGAGATGTGTATCCTTCAATAATAATTTAACTACATATTACAGTACAATACAGTATATTCACATTTTTACATGTACTGTTTGAAATGTATTGATTGTTTTGTGTTTTTCAGTAGGATCCAAAGGTTGCCTCCCACAGGAGGGAGAGGCAGAATATTATCAGATGCACAGAAAATTGCAGTGTTGACATGGTTATCGGCAACAATGCAATAAAACTGCAGGAAATTCGGGACAGAGTGCTGGCAGACAATATCACTTTTGGGAATGTGAATACGGTCAGCACAACAACAATTGCCAGAGTCCTAGAGAAACATAAAATAAGGATGAAGCAGTTGTACACTGTACCCTTTGAGAGAAACAGTGAATGTGTGAAAGAACTCTCGTATCAACATGTCCAGGTAAGATGTCTGTTCAATAACCAAACAGGGTACATACACAGCTATGCATAATGTAAAGTACTGTAAAACTGTGGATTTACTGTATTTTAGAGAGTAATGGAGATGGAAGCCAGGCAAACTGCACATACATTCATCTTTGTGGATGAAGCTGCATTCAACCTGGCAAAAACACACCGCAGGGGAAGAAATGTGATTGGATGGAGAGCAACCGTGGATGTCCCAGGCCAGAGAGGAGCTAACATCACAATGTGTACAGCACTGCCCAGTGATGGTTTTCTGTTACACAAACCACTCATTGGCCTCTACAATACAGAGGCTAGTTTCTTTTCTGGATGACCTGCATTATCGACTTGTGCTAGCAGAGGAGAGAGGGGCAAGAAACTCCCCTGCCTCTCAGTCACAGATTGGTTTGCTGCAAATCCCAGGATGTCAGTACTATTCCTGCCTCCATACTCCCCCTTCCTAAACCCCATAGAGGAGTTTTTCTCTGCGTGGAGGTGGAAGGTTTATGACCACCATCCACATGACCAGATGTGCTTACTGGATGCCATGAATGCGGGGTGTGGAGACACTTCTCCTGAAGACTGCCAGGGTTGTTAGACATTCCAGAAGATACTTTCCAAGATGCATCGCCAGAGAAGACATACGATGTGATGTTGATGAGAACTTATGGCCAAATGCAGGAGAGAGGGAGAACTAGAACCCTCACAGTACTGTACAGTATGAGTGATTATACTATACATGTTGTTGATGTTTTTTATTATTGCAGCCCTGGAATTTCCAAGAAAATGTACTATATGCAAAGATATAGAAAGATATAGAAAGAATTAAGGATATTGAAGCAAATTGCTGAATTTCTGATTCATTCTTGTTACCTATGCTTTAGTACAGTCAATAAAGTGAAAAGGTGTTATCCTTATTCTATAATGAAATACTGATTTATGTGATAAACTTAAAAGATAAAAGTTAATAATTTATGTAATGCTCCCTGTTGTTAGTGTTTTTTAGGTTAGTGTGTTATGAGTGACAATGTATGCTTTCTGAGTGAGAATTGTTGCCAGTGTTATGGTTGAACAAGCTTATTTTGAGACATGTATGAAGTGTTTCGGTGGTTTGAGTGAGTTTTGGGGGTGAGATTAACTGTTTGGCCAAGCTGCATGTCGGTAATGCAGAGTCTGTATGAAGAGTTTTGAAAAAGTGGCTTCAGTATTGAATGATGCTTGTTAGCATTTGAAAAAAACTGAAATAAATACTGTTCACTGAACTACACTTGTGTAGTCAGTGGTGTATAATTGGAGTTTTCTGGACACCGATATCCAGTCCTAGACAGAACCAGTAATCTCCTGAGGGGAATGAGTTTGTTTTCATCTGCTGTAACCATGTCAGCAGGACGGCATCCTTTGAGGTGTCATGTGCTTCTCAGACTCGGGACAACTGTTAATAAATAGATACATAAATAAATAATAGCAGCTGTTAATATGGGACTTCCCAGGAAATCAGTCACGTGTCATTACAGAAATACTGCCTCCCGTAGGAGATTGCAATGCTTTTTTTTAAATAAAATACATGTATCAATAATATTTAAATCTGAATCCACGGTGACTGCCACTGCCAATTCGTGACTGGCATCCTTGCGAATATCCCCCGCTCAGCGATTCCTCTCCTGTCCCTTATTCGTATTATGCAGCCGCAGGACTGGCACCCATGTGCCGTGCGGTTGGCAGCAGCAACCCCAGTGATTGTGCTCCGGAGAAAGACTGCTGCAGCACCCAGCTCTACATATGTGAGTGAGCTGCAGCAGTCTTTCTCCTGAGCACAATCACTGGGGTTGCTGCTGCCAACCGCACGGCACATGGGTGCGAGTCCTGCGGCTGCATAATACTGAGCACACTTGGCTCTGGAAACCCACTGAAGGCCATCTTAATGAGGACATGGCGATCAGGAGGCAATGACGTACGTCTCGGTGACCTAGGCTAGGTTTGAGCCTGCGGCAATTTCTGCGTGGGTTTCCTAAATTACCAAGAGTGGTGAATGTTAAAGAGTGTGGTTTACAATAACAACACCCACTTTTTCCATCCATAAAATAAATAAATAGGTTGTTTTGTTCTTTAAAGAGAGAATTAATATATAACTGGTGACACATGCTGACCAGTATTGTATCAGAGGTTTATTTGGTTTCCCGTTTACATTTTGTGCTTTAGCTTTAGAGAACACAGTCGTGTGGTTTGTTGTATTAAAAAAAAGATAGATAAATAGATGGTGGATACATACATGGATAAATAAGTAGATGTTTTTTCTCTGGGTTTCTTTCCTGCTGCAGAAAGAGTCTCCGTGTCCCGACCACTGTGACCCCAACGCTACAGGGGTCTTCCCACCTCTGTGTCCCGACCCAACAGAAACCTGCCCACAGCCAATTACATCACCTGCATTTATTTACTTTTTATATTATGTTCTTGCAGTTTGCCAGTTCACAAACTACTAATTAGTTTAGTTAAATAGATCTTAGAACCAAAGCTTACATAACACACCAAAGCGGCCTTAACCTCCATTCCTTTTTTATGTATGTATTTTAAACCTTTCAGCTGTATGTAATTAGTTTCTTGTCCAACTTTTTCAGTTTTGCTCCTTAAACTGAGTTACAGTTTTTTACGATCGCTATGACAATTTTTTCAATACTTTTAACAATTTTCCTAAACTCTTAGCACAGTTAGCACAACATCCGTCTTTGTAGGCTATACAATTAACAAATTTCTTGTTGCTTTGACACAAAATGCATACAGTTAACACAAATTTAAAATACTTGAACTTATTTTACACACAAGCTCAACCAAGACCAAAACAATGGATTTTTACTGCCAAATTTACAAATGCTTTCACACTGTATGTCAGAACAGATAACATCATGTTCTAAACCAATTTATAGGCTAAAGTCAAAGTGAACAGCTGTTCATATTGTGAATTTAAACACAAATATATCCCCTGTATATCATTCCATTGCTACTGAGAAACAGCTGATTGAAGTTATGCAAATAAATCGCAGCTGATTCCCATCTAGGAAACACACTCAGGTGTTGAGGTTCTTTCAATCGCATGACCATATGGTATACAGTAAAAGAGGACCTCTTTGGGCTGATCTTGTGTGGCAAAGGAACAATATAGAGCAACACAAATAAAGTAAGAAAAATGCATGCAAGAGGGAGAGGAAGACGAGTACCAGGACAAGGGAGAGGAGTGGGACAAGGGCAAGGGAGAGGGAGAGGAGTTAGAATGTGTGGTGGCACTCAAAGAAGGGCCAGAGCTAGGGTAACTGATGAAATAAAAGCTACTATCATAGACCATGTCATAAACCACGGGCTATCATACAGAGAAGCTGCTGAACGAGTACAGCCAAATCTCAGCCGGGACACAGTGGCATCCATTGTCCGAATTTTCCGAGAAACCAACAGGTAGGATACTGTATAAGGACTTCTCCTACTGCAAAGTGTAAATAATTTTACCATGTATTACAGTGACTGTATGCCTCCGGTCTCTAATATGTAACTGTATTTTGGCTCTCTAAGGATTAAACGTCTACCTCCCTCAGGGGGCAGAGGAAAGCTCCTAAATGAATAATAGGAACTTGCAGTTGTCAACATGGTGATTGCTGACAATGAAATAAAACTGAAGGACATTCAGTCCAGAGTTGTAGAGGACAACCTTGTCTTTGGGAACATTGCAGCAAACATCCATTTCTCGGACTCTAGCTAAACACAGAGTCCGAATTAAACAACTATACAAAGTTCCTTTTGAAAGGAATGGTGAGCACAAGAACTCCGTCGCCAATACGTCCAGGTAAGGTTATGCAATACAGTCATTACCGTACTATATGTAGTGTGTTTTGCAGTAAACTACTCTATAAACCTGGAGACAGTAGGACATACAGTAGGTATACAGCAAAGCATTTACACACACTGTCTGATTACTTTCAGAGAGTGATGCATTTGGAGGCCAATTAAGTCACACATGAAATGATCTGCGTTGATGAGGCTGGCTTCAATTTGGCGAAAAGGCGTCGGCGCGGAAGAAACAGAATTGGCAAAAGGGCCACAGTCACTGTGCCGGGCCAGAGAGGAGCCAACATCACAATGTGCGCTGCAATCTCCAACAACGGTGCACTCCTGCATAAATGTGAGATTGGGCCCTACAACACCGACTTCTCCTGTTTTATGCCTGCACGAAAGACTGGTGCCAGAGGTAGAAAGGGGACAGGTGGGAGACCACTTGCCAATATATGTGATCACATGGGACAATGTGGCATTCCCCCTTTCCCGTGCAGTCACAGCCTGGTTTGACGCCCATCCGAGGATGATGTCCTTTTTCCTTGCCCCTTACTCCCCTTTCCTCAACCCCATTGAGGAGTTTTCCTCAGCCTGGAGATGGTTTTTGACCATCGTCCACAGGACCAAATATCCCCCAAGATGCCTTGCCAGAGAAGATATCAGGTGTGATGTGGATGTGGCCATGTGGCCAAATGCAGAAGACCGGGCAGATTAGAAGATACAATTTTTTTTTTTTTTTTTTTTTATTCTTCTGTGGCTTTTTCTGTTTGTATATTTTATATTTTCACATAATAAATGGCAGCTATATTACATATTTTTGTTATCTTGCAGTAATGTCCTGTTGCAAATAAAGCCTTTACTGCAGCAATTCTGTCTTCTTTTTTTCATAAACCATGCATTCTATAAAGCTACTCTGAGATGGGTCATTCATTTTTTGTATTGTATTTCTGCAGCAAAAGAAACAGAATGCATGCATTTACTAAACCCAACAAAACAAAAATGTAGAGAGGCTTCAAAAGAAACTGCAGTGCAAAACACAATCTATGATCAATACAATATACTGTCTATTATATAAGGGCAGACCTGACACATATAAAATAATGCAGTTCCTGTTATTCCATCTGATGTTAGTGTTTTTATGACATTGTGCTATGATTGACTAAATGTTCCTGTTGGAAGAGAACATGTGTTAGTGTTTTGGAATAATTATTTGATTTTGAGACATGTTTGCAGTGTTTTGGTAGACATAGTATATTGTTGTATTTTGAAAATTAGTGTTGGAGTTTAGTTTACAATGTGTGATTTTGAGCATGAAATTAACCGTTTTGCCAATTATGTGTTGTAGGTGTGTTGGTACGTTAAGAGTTTATGAAAATTGTTAAAAGTATTGAAAAAATTGTCATCGATGACCGTAAAAAACTGTAAGATGGTGTGTGTGCACTGATCGATCTGTTACTCTAGATCGACACTTCCTGTGATCTCTATACTAGGCCAAGGCTTGCGGTGAGATTAATTATATTATAATATTAATTTCCTCAGATGTTTCACCTGCCAGCGTGGTGGCCAGGGCTGGCTCCCGCCCATGGGTTTGTGCTTTAGGATGTAGCAGTTTGTGTCTGCATTTCCTCCTTCACTGTTTTTCTTTTCTTTTCCTTTCTCCCTAAGCCCATCGTTGGGACGAGTCCTGCCATGCCCATCGGAGCTTGCCCCCTTGTCAACACTCCCGAAAGAAACGTCTCCAGCCGAGTTGGGGGAACTCCAGCAGACGCAAATCTTGTACAATAAATCCCCCTGATTACACCGTGGAGAGACTTGCAGGAATGTGCCTGTGGACTGAACGTCGCTGTGTAATTGGATGAAAACCAAACCCTGTATTGATATCTATCGGAGTTACTGTTGTGCAGAATTACTCAAAGCAGGCTGTGCTGCTGTTGTTAATTGTGCTTCAAATAAACGTATTTGTTTTGAGTTTCAGTGGTTCTTACGTATGCGTTGAGATGTATTATAAATAAATACATAAAAAAGACCTATGCCTGTAAGCATCCATTGCCAGTTAAGGTCTACCTTCAGGATGCTTTCGGTTTCAACTCTCCCAGTCATGTGTTAAAGCAGGATAAAGAAATAATCCTCCTGATGTCGGAGAATATGTATTATCCACTCACTTCGGCCCACGCGTTGTGCAGTTCTTTATCTTCTGATGGGTTGATACTCATAATCCGGTGACCCCATTATGGCTTAGACCCACATTGAATTGCTTTTCTGTCACCTGCTACTACATTTTCTTTCTTTTTTCCTTCACACTAATAAATTACAGAATGGCGAGAGCGCACTCACGGCTTTGCTTGAGTTTTAATTAGCCTCATCTACAGCCTGAGATTAAACGCTTGCTTTCCTTGAGGATGAAGCAGAGCCCTGCCGACCGCTCAGCTCGGATGGAGTGTCAGGTGCCTCTTCCACACGTGCGGTGCTGAGGTTGTGTTGTGTGCGTTTGTTTCTGAGATCTTGTGGTTTCTTGAGAAGCCTACCGGTGGTGACTGATTACTTTTAAGATCTGCAGCGTCCATTCCTGGATCTCACGTTTTCTTCTAGCGCTGTGCCCACCTTCACTGTTATTTCCATCTCTCTTTCAGCCTCCGTCATTCTGGTTTGGCGTTTGGTGTGAAGATGGGTGTCAGAGCCGCATGTGTGCACCCTGCTTTCTCCCTCAGTCCATCTGAGGTCAGTTCAACAGGAAGAGTGATCCCTTCAGAGTGAGTATGCATTACATCTAACAACCTGCTGTGCCGACATATATTTATGTGGTATATTACCTCTGTGTGGGAATAATCTGATAGGAGTATTCCAGGTGCAAAGTACAGATGCGTATCATTTATAAAGTGCAGAAGACGCACACAAATTAAACTCATATAGACAGTAGAAAGCATTTTAAAGTTCTCTTGAGTGCCGGTGGGGGGAGGGAGTGGGTTACAGAAGTTAGTTGGTGTAAAACTGTAGAGGGTTAATGTCTTCTGTGCCTTTATAATGTTGTGCTGCACACACAAGCATTGACTGTTTGCCAGCTCATTGCCCAGCATGCATTGCCACAGAGGAGGGGAAAACAACTATCATCCGTTCCCTCTTGTTCTGTGTGGCGCTCCTTTATTATATATATATTTTTTAACCTTCACATTTGGTTTAGTTTCTCTGAGGTTCGGGTGAAAATAATCTAGCAATGTACCTTTCACACGGCTGTATGTGCATAATTAAATCCAGAATGTGCATGAGGCGCAAACGGACTTGCTCTGCTTCTGTGTGGTCTGTGAAGTAATGGATTTCAGTTGCCAGGTTGATTCCTCTCCAGAATCAATGAAACGTTCCTCCAGTGAGAGAGAGGTTTGTGGGGATCTTGGCGCGGCTCTAACATACCTCTGATGGATGTCATTCACTTTGGAGAATATTCTAAAATAATACGTGTAGATATTTTATTATTATTATTAATATTTTGTAGTATTATTCTTGGTTTGCAGAATTCATGTTAGTTTTTGTTCTGGGTGATATCACCTTCTCAGCCAGCTATGATCTCCGTGGGTTTTAACGGCTTCATCTGTAACTTCTTAGGCACACAACATTACAGAACGAAACAGCAATGCATGTACAACAAGGCGTATTGAAAATAAATGAATAAAAACAAATCTCTTACAGAAATCACTTTCCAAGCACCTTCTTATCTTGTCCCCTTTTGAGTCGGTGTGTTTTGACACCAGGAGACGCATCGTTGCGGATGAAAGCTAATTTACAAGCTGCTGCTCAGATTACTTTTTCAACTGAATATCTGCCTTCACCAGGGATCAACTTGGAATTTCACTAAGACAAAGCCTTAACATTGATTTATTTTGTATTATTTTTGTATATGCATTGTTTTGAAGGGTTATTGTTGCCATTTTTCCATTCTTGCTTGGTTCAGGTTGGTTGCCTGTTTTCTTGGAAGGTACTACGGAAACACAGTACCAGTGCTTGCATCCCGGCGCAGGCTGGGTGCAACCGAGTATTCGTGTCACTTTCAAAGCCAGTGCTGCCAGCATCTGCTGTGGGGCGCTGTGGGTTTGATCTTTACTTCAGGAGACAAGTGAAGCAGTGAACCCTTGGTGCCAAGGCAGCTTTTGGTTTATCCAGCTGTGCGGTGCTGGCGTTCAAACTCTCTGTATAACAATGGTGACACGAGGATATGAAGCAGACCAGCGCCCTCTTTTTTCATTGTCTTCTGCTCACAACGGCAGGCTGAGAATTACAGCTCTTGAAACGTGTGTTTTCTTTGGTGGGGATCCCACAACAAAAGTACCTAATGGCTTTTTCGAGGGTGTCACTTTACTCCTCGTCTCAAAGAGGGCCATGGATTGTGGATTCTCTTTGCTGGTTTATAACGGTGCACAGGTGTCAAATGCGGACACTCTCTTCATTTCCCACTTTAGGCCATTCCAATGCCCAGTGTTTACACAGGCCACCTCTTCCCCGTGTTTATGTTATGTTACTTCCCCCTCACCCCATCTGAGTGTCTATCTACGGGAAAATATTTGACTTTGATTTGTGGCGTATTTGGAGAATAAGAAGTGCTCTACTCTGTGTAATGTACATATTCGGCACCGTCACACTCTGACTCACGAGGGAGGCGGACTCAGAGAGAGACAGCGCTCCGTGGCTCTCTGCACTTTTTAAATGAAATTTTACATGTGTGTTTCCCTGATGACAACAGGAGCCATGAGATATGATAAACCCTGTCCATTGTATATCTTTTCAGTTGTAACAGATTTTCTTTTTGTGTTTTGTTTTGGGTGCCGAGAACAAACGGTTTAATAATCGAGTGAACAGTTTGGCATCACACTTTGATTGGCCAAGAATCAAAAGAGAGTCCTGAGAGAGATTCAAATGTACCTAAAATGCCATCAGCCCGGTACAGGAACGAAAAAGAGAAAAAAGAGAGTTTGTTACTGAATAATTAAATGTAATCTCTGCAGGGAGAGTATCTGTAGCAGTGAAAAGCATAAATCACAGTGAAATCTAAATGCATAAATGTCAGAAAAAAAAATTTGCACATAATTATTGAACATGCTTTGCCATACTTTGTACCTACCATTTACCAAACAGCGTGAATCTAACGTTGTGCTGAGGAAATTCCAGTGAGTCATTACTTCGATTCACATCAAATCCGAAGCAACTACTGTAGAGACTTCCTGCCAGCAGCTTTACTCTAGTATCACGGGTAAGCTGCGAGGAACAAGAAACTGGTTACAAAGAGCCAAGCCTTTGCCAGCAGAAGTCTTCTCTACATATGCGTTTGATCTCCTACAAACAAGACAATGTTCAAAACCTGTCACTTACGTTTAAATTTTAAAATAAGCACACATCCAAATACGTGTTATTAAGCTTCATGTTCCACTGTTATTTAAACGACAAAGGAACCTGTCATTTCTTTGTAACCAGAGAAAAAGAGAAGAGAAAAGAAAAAGTAAAGAGGAGCGAAGGTAAGGCACAGGCAGAGTCCCTACTATTGAGCTAATGGATTACAGTTGTCAAAAATGACTCAACACGGGTGAAGGAAGATAAAGGGGCTTTCATGTGTGGTTAAATAAACTTCTGCACCGCGTTTATCGCAACACAAAGTATAAAGCACGCTGAAGGAGCTCGGCACAATGCAAGCCTGAACGAACAAGAGAGAAACTGGCTCACCCTGACTTAAAAAAACAGTAGACTCCACTGCCATTACCCATAAACTGTGACTTTAATAGTAATAATATGTCTGTGTTGAAATAGTTTATGTTTCAGTATCTGTCATTCAGTTTTCCCAATATCGACGCACACGGGGCAGTTATTTTCAATGGGTCTCACATGGTTACGGTTATAAAATCTGCCGCTTTGAAGTGACTCCAGATTCCCCAGTCAGCCGTGGGTTTGGTGCCGACCTGTGTTGCTGTGCTGCTTTTGAAGTAAATGACAACAATCTGGGATGAAAGGATAATATATTTCTATTTAAAGTGATTCAGTTTTGTTTATGGCCATACAGTGCATGTTGTAATGTTGGGGGCAGTATTATATGGAACGTCAGTCTTATGCTAATTATTATATTGACACAATTCATTCAATGTATTGTTTCATTAACACATTTTTCTGAATGCTAATTATTTATTTCATTAATACATTGTACTTGTTATTTTGTTGTTACCAAATGTGTCCACAAACAAACAAACAAACAAACAACCGATGTGTTTTGTCAAAGTCCTGCCAGTGTCACTCAGTTTTGATTGACATTAGTATCCATGTAGTGTGATGACAGAAGACCTTTCTAGGGTTCTGTGCCTGTTTTTCTTTTATTGTCATTATCCTTCATGACAGCATGAAATAAAACCCTTAAAGTGTCTTTGCGGACTATTCAGCATCTCTGTACAAGATTCACTCGTTTCCTGCATGGTTTACTCACAGGTCATGGATGCTCACAGGGAGACGCTGCCACCATGACATACAGAAACAGCCCAAATCCAATGGCGTGCCGATACCACACCCTCCTATGCGGCCCCCACAGTGCCTGTCAGTCGGGATCGGGGAGGCCACACAGCTTTGCATGGCCCTAACTATCAAGGCATTTCATGTGTTTTTTTTATTATTTTTCTTCAGCCTGGCAGTAGGAATGAGTATTCATCAGTGAGAAAGATGCCCCGGGCCGCCGTGTGGAAGCGCAGAGCCAGGCTGCAGCTCCTCTTATCACCAGCCGAAGACCCCTGCTGGGTTTCTATCTCGCCGTGCAGAAGGCCGAGGCGTTGAGGCAGAGCTGCTTACACTCCATTGAACTTGCCTCGACAACTCCAGAAGCAAGTTCTTAATTAAGTTTGGCCGGTCAGCTGTTTTATCGCCCGAATGCAGGTCTGACCCACCTTAGGTAGGGTTACTTGTAAAACTTTTATTTCAGCACGATGGAAAAGTCTGTAGCTGATAACCCTGTGTGTACAGAGTATATGTGTGTGTGTGTCTATGTATGTGTTTTTGAAGGTGTGTGTGCGTCTGTGTGACTGCGTGTGTCTATGTATGTGTTTGTGAGAGTGTGTGTGTTTATGTGTCTGGTGTTGTGTGTGTGTCTGATTATATGTTTGTGAGAGTGTGTGTGTGTGTGTCAGGTTATGTTTTTGTGAGTGTGTGTGTGTGGCTGGTTATGTGTGTCTGGGTTTGTGTTTGCAAGAGTGTGACTGGGTGTGTGTTTGTGATAGTGTGTGAGTGTCTGTGTGACAGTGTGTGTGCACATATTTGTGTTTGTGAGAGAGTGTGTGCCTGGTTATGTGCTTGCAAGAGTGCGTGACTGTGTGTATGTTTGTTTCTATGTATGTGTTTGTGAGAGTATGTGTGTGTGTGTGTGTGTGTGTGTCTAATTATGTGTTTGTGGGAGTGTGTGTATATCTGGTTAGGTGTTTGTAAGAGTGTGTGTGTGACCGGTTGTGTGTTTTTGAGAGTGTGTGTCTGTGTGACTGTGTGTGTCTACAGTTAGGTCCATAAATATTTGGACAATGACACAATGGTCATAATTTTGGCTCTGTATGCCACCACAATGGATTTGAAAGGAAACAATGTGCTTTAAGTGTAGACTTTCATCTTTAATTTGAGGATAGTATCCAAATTTGGTGAACGGTGTAGGAATTACACCCAATTTTATATGTGGACCCCCCAATTCTTTTTTGCCATAAAAACAGACCAATCAGAGAGATAGCAAAAACATTAGGTGTGGCCAAATCAACTATTTGCTACATTCTTAAAAAGAAAGAACGCACTGGAAGACCATGGAAAACAACTGTGGTGGATGACAGAAGAATTCTTTCCCTGGTGAAGAAAAACCCCTTCACAACAGTTGGCTAGATCAAGAACACCCTCCAGGAGGTAGGAGTATCTGTGTCAAAGTCAACAATCAAGAGAGGACTTCACCAGAGTAAATACAGAGGGTTTACCACAAGATGTAAACAGGAAACAGGAAGACCAGATTAGAGTTTGTCAAAAAACATCTGAAGAACCCTGTACAGTTCTGGAACAACATCCTATGGACAGATGAGACAAAGATCAACTTGTACCAGAATGATGGGAAGAGAAGAGGAAGGAAGGAACTGCTCATGATCCGAAGCATACCACCTCATCTGTGAAGCATTTTTATGGCATGGACATGTATGGCTGCCAAGGGAACTGGTTCCCTTGTATTTATTGATGATGTGACTGCTGACCAAAGCAGCAGGATGAATTCTGAAGTGTTTAGGGCTGTATTATCTGTTCAGATTCAGCCAAATGCTTCAAAACTCATTGGACGGCGCTTCACAGTGCAGATGGACAATGACCCAAACATACTGTGAAAGCAACCCAAGACTTTTGTAAGGCGAAGAAGTGGAATGTTCTGTGATGGCCAAGTCAATCACCTGACCTGAATCCAATTGAGCAGCATTTCACTTGCTGAAGGCAAAACTGAAGGCAAAACACCCCAAAAACAAGCAGGAACTAAAGACAGCTGCAGTGCAGGCCTGGTAGAGCATCACCAGGAAAGAAACCCAGCATCTGGTGATGTATATGGGTTCCAGACTTCAGATAGTCATTGACTGCAAAGGATTTGCAACCAAGTATTGAAACTCACAATTTAATTCATGATTGTTAGTTTGTGCAAATACTTTTGAGCCCCAAAAATTGGGGGGACCACATACAAAAATGTGTGAAATTCATACACCATTCACCCAATTTGGATGTAACTACCCTCACATTAAAGATGAAAGTCTACACTTAAAGCACATCCTGTTTCCTTTCAAATCCATTGTAGTGGCATACAGAGCCAAAATAATGACAATTGTGTCACTGTCCAAATATTTATGGACCTAACTGTATGTATGTGAAAATGTGTGTGTGTCTCTGTGTGACTGCGTGTGTCTGTGTCTAATTATCTGTGTTTGACTGTGTGTGTCGTTGTGAGTGTGTGTGTATTTCATTCATCACAGTCTCTTGTAAATGCCACAATGATTATTTTTATTGACTTTCTCATCGCATTGCTGATGTGGAGATTCCCTGAATGCCAAAACCGATTTTCTGATAGCGATGTTTTATGGAGACACGAGACACTAAATAAATGTTTGTATTTATTTATTTATTTGTTTGTTTGTTTGTTCTGGGGAATGCACAATGTGTTTCCTTTCAACAGCCAGGAAAACATAAATTACAGTTTCTAAACATTATGCATTTTAGTGTCGTATAAGAATGTATCCTAGTTCTTATTTTGGTGTTTGTTTTTGGTTTCCATTTGAACATCTATGTAGGTTTTTTGTTAGCAAAATATCACGTTGGGTTCAGTGAAGATGAATGCAGTTCCTGGAATGCACAGGAACTTTTTTTACCCGCTTCTTACTGCGCAGAGTGTGGTTTGATATCGGTTAATTAAGCAGAAAACCATTGTAAGCATTTGCCTCCAATCAATCATTAATTTCCTCTTCCCTTGTGATGCCAGAATCAACACACATTTTTAGCCGGTCAGAATTAGAAAACTGGAGAAGGCAGTCCTGCCCCGCGTGTTTGTTGAGGGGTTTTGAAGCAAGATACTGAGCAGGAACGATCCAAGCAAATATGCAAAGAATGCCTTCTCCTAAGTTTTTAAAATTATAAGTAAAGGATGCATACCCCTGGAGTGGGTGGGTGAGTGGGTGTAAGGAGAACACAGGTTCGCCCACCCCTGATGATTGTAGCACATGTGAGATGAAAGTGAGAACAGATGTATTTATGGAATGATTTGCTATATATATTGTTTTGTATTAAAAATGATATGGTGCGGAATTAACTAAAATCATACGGTACACACAACTGCATTACACACCTGCACCGAACAAAATGCCGCCCGCCTCCTCCGAGTGTGTTACCGTGTGGGCTGTGTTATTTGTCCTTTGTAGGCGGCGTTAATTGGGGGGATGCAGCCACCCCGGAGACTAGGGAGCTCAGCGTGGCGAAGAAAGAGTGCCACACCTCTCCCTCAACAAAGGGGAGAAGTGTCTCTTCTGCCCAGACTTCTGTCTGAAGCGACTGCAAGAGGAAATGGGGCTTTGGTATCAAAGGATAATTAGAACCTGAATTAGCTTTAAACCCACCCCTCCTTGCTCCCCTTCGTATGTGAGGGCTGCTGAGTTATTGCCATCACATCATGCAGACCCTCCTGCTCCGTGTGGCCCAGCTGCATTGCATTCTGGGCCATCCTTTGTGCCTGATACATAGTTTCAGCTAGTTTGTTTGAAGAATATAAACAAAGCTCAAGGTAGCATTTTTAAAGTGCCTGTAAGCCTTTATTCATGATCAAGGGAGACAAATGAGAGGTGTGTGTTCATTAAGGCCTGAAAACATGGCAGGGATAGGCAGGTAGGAAGTTTCAAAAATTATTTGCAGGATTTTATTGAATTGTATTGTATTCCGTATTGTCTTAAGGGTTCTTTCAACATTTCCCTTTGATATTGTGGGGAACAAAATGCACAGTGAATTGCTGTTTGATGCCAGAGAAAGTCCATATGCATATTTAAACGGACTGAAAAAATTTGGCTGTCTTACCTAGCTGGCTGTGGATCTATTGATCCAGCTGCAAATTTAACTCCAGTAGATGACAAACTGGCTCGGTTTTCTACCTTCATCCCTTTCCCACCGAGTTAAATATGTATAAATTCAGGGGCTGCTCCAACGTCAAGACTCGGATGGACCCTGCCAAAGCAAACACCAGCAGCTTCTGAACGCGCAGGACTGGGAGGCAGGACCCGGTCCTCTTCAGATGGAAATGGCCAAGGAGATTTATATGTGACAGAGAGGATAATAAACCTTCGGGATTCTGTTTTTCTCCTGGTCTTAAGATCCATATATGCTGAATGGGGTTATTCCTTGCTTCTGGAAGCAGTGTTCCCATGTTCCCTAGTCTTGGCTGACCGCTCAGAGCGTTATGGTGCTTACGGTGCTGGAAAACGGTCACTGTGTGGCAATTTGGGTGTCGTTAATGCAGGCCACTTGCCGAAAAGAGCTCAGGATGAACTGTAAAGAACTGTAATTACATTGTATTACCATAGTATGTAGCTACATGTTACTTACTCATAAGAACAGTGTAATTATGCATCGGCCATCTTTACAGTTCATCCTGAGCTCCTTTCTGCAGACAGCCTGCTTTAGCGACACTAGCGCCTGTCAGTGAGCCTCTCGGCACAACGTCTACATGAATGCATGGCTTAGCATGTATCGTAAAGCAGGAACATGAGTCACTCGATCACTGACCGGCTGTTGTTGTTGTTGTTTTCTTTCTCAAGAGATTTCTCTGCAGATTGTGTAGGAGGGAGGAGTCAGCTGACTCCAACGTGACATCGCTATCAGAAATCCAATACCCTGCCGTTCGACTGTTAAACAGGATTCACAATAGAAAGCAACCGAACACCACAGTCTTCCAGATTGAGGCCAAAACTAGAAGAGGTTTTGACACCCATTCAAAGACACCAGGAAGCAATTCTGTTCTGTTTTGCGTATAAAACCTCATAGCTCGTCCCTCTGTGCCAGAAACTGTCCTTTACTTCCACACAACAGCCTTTGCTTCCCCACGTACTTTAAAGCACTCTTCATCATGAGGACGCGTCTCTCTTTTGATTCTGGCTCATTCACTTTAATTGGCTGCTTCTATTTATCATCTGAATTCAATGTTTCCGAGACCTACAGCCCGTTTACATTCGCTCTGGAATCTGCTTCTCTCTGACTCGGCCCAGGGGATGGGAACTGCATCGTAATCTCCCTGCACCTTTTGTGTAATTCAGCCATCAGCTTCAAACTACTGGCAGCCATCCCATCACTTCAAAAACAGCGCCTGGATGCCTAATAAATGTGTGCTGAGCCACTCCATATGAAAAATATTATACCCCCCCCCCCACCATTATACTGTATTTTCCTTAATTACAAACAGATATGCATAACTCTCCTCTCCATCTTTGTTTACATTTTTGGCAATGAATTTCTGTTTCACAATAAGCATTTTTTAAAGGTTTTTTGTAGTTTTTTTTTTCGTTTCGAGCAGATTGTGATACTAACTTTCAACAATGTTTTTTTTTTCTTTGATACATCCAGGCGAAATATTTCATTTAAGAAAGTAGCCGTATCAGAAGTCAATTGAAATAATTTGGGCTAACAGTTTAAGGAATAAAAGCATTCCAATTTTAGATGTGATATGGAAATATTCACATAGTTCCATTTGGGTTTTTTTGCTTTTATTTTAATGATAGAGAGAGATAAATAGAAAATACTGTCCAAATACGAACAGAAATCGAATAACCGGCACAGACATGTATAAAATGTGTTCTGTGCCGGATTCCATACCTGGCAGCCTCTCCTTCGAACTGTCCTCGGTCTCATACGTCATCTGGGATCTCACAATTCTTCCTGTCTCATCCTTCTGCAGAAACCATGTGTCCCACAGAGAAAGTGAGAGCTGGTGAGGTTTTCTTTGTGAATGTGGTTGACTGTGCCTCTCTCTTCTCAGTTTAATGAGGACCTGAACACGCAGTGCCAGCAAAACAGAGATCTAACCCACCCAACGACATCCTAATGACTGGACTCTGCCAAGGAGCCCAAATAATAACCAACACCAGCCTTGAAGTTTGCCATCTCTGTGCTGGAAGGAGGATAATCAGAGCAGTGTCCAAATAAGCAACAACTGTTAAAGTAATGTATTCTCCACTCCATTCAAATTGTAATTTGATTAATTGTCCTTCTTTTCCCTCCATTTAGTTGTATCATATTGCAGGTGCGCAAAAGCCTGGATACCTGTAGGGGTTTAAATTACCAAAAGCTGCTTTAATTACCTGGGTATTAATATTCATATCAGTGAAGCTTTCTGGTGCTGTGATTGTCATGGTCTCACTCTTTTCAAATCTGATTAAACAATCACTTCATTGAGGCTTCTTGAGGTATGGTTTAAGAAAACATTCATCTTATTCAGCTTTTCCAAACGTAGGGAGAGCTGAGGTGAGCAGTCACAGCAGAGACGAAGACACTGTGCTCTTAAATATTGGAGGAATGAACAGCGCTGTACACGAAGCCAGATTTAAACCCGTCGTTATTGTTTCACAGCAGTACGAGTGTCAGGCACACATTTGTCTCATTTAACGACGCTGTTAAACCTCAGCTCATAGGAATGGCTCCAGTTCTCTCCCTCCACAGAGTCGTCTGCAGTCAACGCGGCCGGTGCCCGTGAAATACGGAGCACATTGAGGCGTTTGCCGGCATGATGGGTCCCGCTGTGACGGGTCTGGGAGTGATTTGCATGAAAACAGCCCGGCCTGCTGTGCCTGGAGGCTGGAAATGCACCCCAGTGGCTCCCAGACGAGATTGATGGTCGACGAGCAACAAGTGCTCTGCTGAAGACTTTATGGCCGTGGCAGCAGTGAAGCCCATGGCCGCACCAGAGAGGCTGTTTACCTTGGATCGCAGTCAGTGCCTCACTGTGTGCAGGAATCTGCTGTGGCCCGGAGAGATGCTGTTTAATGGAGCAGATACGTCTCCTGTGAAGTGGCGGATGACTGTTTAGTAAAGGCAATGGCTCCTGATAAAAGATGACCTATAATTATTCTGAATTAGTCTCCTGGGTGGAGGAGGGCCGTGGGTGAAACACATTCCTGGGTAATGGATTCAGCAGGCAAACTTCATGTGTGGCATCAAGTGTGGCATTATTTTGGTTTGCAGGGGGGATTTGCTTGTGTTTTATATACAATATGTACATACTTATGGGTAGCACTTTACAATATGTCTCCCTAATTACATTGTATTACCATAGTATGTACTCAGTAGCTACATGTTACTTACTCATAAGAACAGTGTAATTATGCATTTGTTAACATGTACTTAATGTGTACAAAGTGGGCCATGCCCGGCAAGCCCGTTTCAGAACTGGGGGGATGGAGGTGTCCTAAAACTTTTCACCGGTAGTGTTATGTTAATACACTGTAACTATGGAGACCTATTGTAAGTGTTATCTACTCATGAATACAGGATGTACATAGTAAGTGCCAGTAGGGCAAGTAGGGACGACTAAAATAATCACCACAATTATATGTATGTCAATATTGGTTATATATCATTAATTTTGTGTTTGTCTGATTGAATATATATATATGAATCCCACGAGCCATACATTTTTAAATAAATTGCAAATAATTAAGTAAACTCAATACCAACAAACACACACTGTATCATCGTACACTCATCGACAAGGGAGGTGATCCAGTGAAAACTGCCAACAATGGGGCTGTTTAGACAGGATGTTCATTTGGGTTTCACTAATTTTTCTTTCAGAATATGTTTTTGATGAGCTTCTATTTGTTATGTCTTTTTTGTGTGTGTTTTTACAGAAGTGCAGATAAACATGTCGGGGAGCAGGCTTGCACACACATGTCTGAACACGGGGACAAAGAATCCTGAAATGTTTTCCATAACTAAATAATAGTAATTTGAGTTTACCCCCTGCGATAATATCAGGCAAGTAAATACATATAGCGACGGTCCAAAAACTCTCACCGTTTAGGTTGTCCGTTGTCGTGTTAAAATACATGCAACAGAAAAACAATTTGCATTTAGTTGTGTCTTCTACAATTTTTAAAAACAACAACACTTGGTACAAGTAAGCAGTTTACGTTTGTCCAGTACTTGTTTTATTTTGTACATGATTACACTCATCAAAGGTTGTCTGTTCTCTCCGGTGATGTGGGTACCAGTCCCACGCATCCACACAGGATGACGGTAACCGTATCAGTTAAGGTGATAAAAGTAATTCGCTCAGTTGTATGAGCCGTGACAGAGGAGCAGATGTGATCAGACACACACCTGGTCCCGAACAGGTCAAGTGTCATTAACACGCCGTGGCCATGACAAGGGGAGGCTGAGCTTTCCAACAGATCCGCTTACAACGGGGTATGAAATATAATATTGGGAGCAATAAATTACTCTTCAGTTCATATTTGATATTTGCTCATAAGAAAAGAAAAGGACAAGGCAGCCGGAGCAGTGGAGGTGCAGTAATCTGTAACTAATCCCCTGGAGTTTCCTGTCAGGCGTTGTTGGGGGGGTCTATCTGCTTCCGGTGTGAAACCCAAGGATGCGCTCAGAGGAGATTTACTTGCCTTTCCGGCGTCTCTGTTTTACAAGCCCGGGCTGCCTGGGCCGAGCGCTGGAGATCTCACCGGGTCTGAGGACCATCAAGCACAGGGCCTTCGAACAGCACAGACTAGCACCTCAAACTCCCTCTGCCATAAGTACAATAAAAAAATTATAATTGTGACTTTATTGGAAAGGGTCTATACATTTTTCTTACAGTTACGGTTTAATTTATTGTTGTCATTTGTTTTGTTTGCTCTAGAATTCAGCTCTTAAAATGAGAACGTACTGTGCAGAAAGGTGACTGCTAATTGTTGCCAGACTGCATTTAAATGTCAGGAAGGGTAATTTAACAGGACTCCTCTGCTCCTCCACCACTATATGTGTTAAAATAAAGGGAAACACAATGCTGAGGTGAAGCAAGGACTCCTTCCCTTGTGATAAATGACATAAAATCCACAAAGAAGGCAAGTCAGTAAGAATCCTGACTCAGATCAGCCCGAAGGTTTGATTTTGTCCATGTGTGGCAACTTCTCTGTCAAAAATAAATGCTGTATGGCAAGTATATGGAATAGACAATTAATGTTCGTTTTTTTCACACTTGAGGCTTATCACAGTTCTGTGTCCAATATATCACTGCTGCACTGAACATAGTTTACTTTTCCAGATGCATGTTTAGTTTAGAAGTGAGCTTCGAGAAACTGTACAGCGACGTTCAACCACAAGGATCAATGACACACTGTGCAGATGTCAACCTCACAAAGTCAGCCCAAAGTATTACTTTTATTAGTTTTGTCCCCCAATTACAGTTAAGTGGAACTGCAGCTTCTCAAAATATGCCATGTTTTGCCGATTGATTTGAAATACTGGAAGCGATAGTTCAGATCGCTGGGTATTCAAATGTGTAATTTATTCAGTAAATCTCAGCATTCGTCAAGAGAGAGAGCATGTGATGGAAACATTAAAAAATAAACATGGCACGGGTGGAAGAAAGCGATGCACAGAGCCGGCCCCTACACAGCAGACTGACATTGTTTCAACGCACAACACAGAGTGCGAGTATTTGACATGCATAATGTACGCTGACAGCCACAGGCGGGTTTGACACTTCTTCTGAGATAAATGCTTACGATGCTGCTGAAGAGGCTGGGAAGGAGAAAAGCATGAGTAGTGGAGACGGGTCATGAAATTTACATTACCGTTGTGAGGTTCTCAGCATTGAAAATGCACAGTTCGGCCTCCTTTGGCACGCTTCGAAGTGTGGGGGGGCCACAGCGGCCGTGCGAAGGGAGAGAGAGACTGGAGGTGGAAATCCGGCGTTGAAAGCCACCCCTGAAGTTTGGAAAAAGAAATGTGTACATAGAGTTTCCCTTGTTATTATTGGATTGTTATCATAATTTTTTTATATAGTGAAATGGGCTTTAATGCCACCAGCCCAACATTTAGTACGAAGCCTAAATATACACTGTGCCTTGGTGTGAAACTCTAGTTGCTTTTGTTAGTTGTATTGCTGTCAGTTTGAGGAGTCAGACCTCTATTCCTTATGCACAGTGAGCCGCAGATCTCAGTCAGAAATAACCGTCCTGTTGTTCTGTGTGTTCCTTCATCTCCCTAATCGAAATCTCGGCTGATTTCTGCTCAAACCATGGCTGAACTTGATTAAATAAGACGTGCGTTTCATGTCTGAGAGACAATACTGACTTCAAACAGGGCACACGGGGGTCCCGAACATCAGCTGGCAGGGAGACCCCGCACAGGCAGGGCCGCTTAGTGCCTCTAGCAGTGTGTTGGGAAATGTACTGCTTTTGCCGTTGCTTTGTAATCATGTGTGAAATGCTACCTGTTTGCACTTGAATTGGTGGCTCAGCTGCCGAGGAGCCCGAGTAGCCAACACGTCTGCAGGCAAAGATGAGCAGCCAAGTCTCTGGTGGTTATGTACATTTATTCGGCAGAATAAATTATTTTAAAACCAAAATCTCTCTGAAAACAATGGAAACTGTTTCCCTGAAAAGCACTTTTAAAAAAAAACAATTTCATCTAATTGTTTTTAGGAACGTTACATTTATTTGCCTGCTTCTGTTTTCGTTCTGAGAATCGTGTGGCGTGTGGAAGACACTCCGACACTCCGGTGGGTTTATTTTTTGTTTATCTGGAAAAGAAACGGAGAGCAAACAGCAACAGCTGCACTAACAGCAGGAATATCTGTCCTCTGCTCTTCAGGTGTCCAGACGCCAGGGCCATGTTCAGTGCCATCTCTTGTAGAGAAATACCCAAGTCCCTCTCTCCCTCCCTCTCTCCCTCTCTCTCTGTATATCCCTTAGCATCCAGGGGCAAGCACAGACAGCTGCAGCCCCTGACAGCAGTATAATCCCAGTGGAGCTAATATATTAATGTATTCATCAGAAAGAGTGAGGGGCTAAGTTGGCCGCAGTTGTGGTGACTTGCGGGTCAAGAAAGTCCTAGAAAGACTGCCGGGAGCCGCAGCAGCAGGGACAGTGGGGGACTTTGCAGAGGGCACTGTGTCGAGAGCTGTGCCCCTTGTGTACAGGGGCTCAGGGTGGGAGTGGCGGTGTTTGGGGTCTCTGTCCCACCCCCAGAGGTTATTTGAATGGATATCCATAAAAAAAATAAAAAAAACAGGACCGGTGGAAATTGACGTCTCCTCTCTGCACCTCAGCACTTGACAAGAGGTAGAAGGAACCAGAATTAGTAGCTGTGACGGGTTTTTCGAGCTATCCCTTTACCTTTCATCTGGCAGAGCGCCCCATGTTCTCCGTTGGCTCCACCTGGGAGTCTCACTGGAGCCGCTCCAATTAGACTATTAACATTATGACACAGAAAGCACCGCCATCCCGTGGAGAACACAGACAAGATGGGTTGTTTCTAAAATATGAGCAGAGCTTTGGAGATATAGGTTGGACGCTAGACAGACGTACGGTCCCCGCCTGAAATCAGATCAGTGGCTCTTGGCTCCGTTCTCCGGTGGCGGCGTTTTTTTTATTGCAGCCAGATATTTTAAATCTGGTTTGGTTTGCTTTTTTAACTGTAAAATATAAGGCTCTGGGTCACCACTATGTAATTAATTATTTAGTTTTTACTTGTTCGTGCCTGATTTCCAGCGTACACTTTGTCTTACGGATTTGAGTTGAACGTAACGGAGACACATTGTCGTAACCCAGTTTCTCCTGCCTGCTGTAATTCAGGGTAAACAACAAAATCATTTCTAGGACTTCAATGGGGGCAGAAAGAAAATATTTATTCCAAATGCCATGCCGGTGTGTTACAGTGCAGACCGGGCTAAAAAAGTCTGTGCTGTGTGCCAACTGGAAGTGGAAAATTGTTGGCTTAATTTCAAATCCAATTAATCTTCCCAGCCCACACTACCTCACACACCGTGAAATGCTTGGTATTCCTTTTGTGTGAACTTTATGTGTGTGTGTGTGTGTGTGTGAAAGAGAGAGCTAGAATGGATTAATGCAGATTGTCTTGGGTGGCAATTATGACTTTTACTCAGAAAAGCTAACATTTCCTGTTGCTGTCTTCCCTCGAACGCCTCGAGCTGTTACCAGTGGCAGCCTATCAACCCTCCCCATCACACAGACGCGAAGGTGACTAATGGAATGTGATAACAGATAGAGCTGAATCCTAAATGTCTGTTTTCATATCACATAAACCCCAGGCCTCGCAGCTGTGGGGGGTTTTGTAGTTGGTTTGCCAGAGATGGTTTGTCTTATCTGCTGATGAGCCATTCCAGCCTCCTGTACATTGTCACACCCAGGAGCTGAGAGACCCATAGAAACAACCTCAGCTTCCAAGATAAATGATTCAGTATTTGATTTACACAGGATCTTGTTATATATGTAGTTTGTGTGTTTTTTTGTCATGCAGATCATTTGATTGTTTGGCTGATATATGACGATGGAGAGTATCTTTAATAACGTCATACAAAATGAGGAGCCATAAAATCAGCCACTGTAAAAACATAAATATATATATATATATATATATATATATATATATATATATATCAGTAATTAAATGTTATGGAGGTCAGCACTGTACACATATTGGCAAAACAATCTTATCTCATTATCGGCATTGGAATGAAAACACAAAACAAAAACAGACAGAGGGCCCTTAGAACGACTGTTGTGCTTTGCGTGGGTCCTGGCAGTTTCTCAGTACAACACACACAATTGTCCCCGGGACCGCTGCCATCTTGAGCAAACAGTGCGCAGTGTCTCCAAAGCACAGATCCCACTGAACGAAGGGAGCTCTCCATTATTCTCGCCCTCGTCCTACCGCAGGTCACACGATCAGGGAGTGCTTTTGAGAACAACCCTCTCGGACCACCTTCACTCGGAATGCTGTTCTTTTGCCGCCGACGCCTCCGCCATGTGTTGTGCTCTGGAGATTGTGTGTCTTATTAACTTCCCCAGTGAACGCTGCTCTGGCTGTGGAGCTGAGCAGTCTGTGCCCCTCCCACAGCTGAACTTCTCCTCCTCTGCCCCCTCGACGCCTCGTAGTGCCTCGGTGAAATCCGCCTCCTCCCTCTCTCTCGTAAGTGTCTCGTTGTTCTTCGTTGTTCGCTCTGTTGTGTCGTATCCCACTTTGAAGCCTGTAAAACCCGTTGCATGAAAAATAGTCTGGAGGTTTTAGTCTTTTTGTTGGTTTTCTCTAAAAGTTTATGTATTCCAGTTGCATCTAGTTACTTGGTTGTCATTTATTTCCAGATTACGTTGCCGTTTTACACAATCCACCAGCAATGTTAGATCATAATTTTTTTTATATGTATTTCTTTCTTTCCAATCAATAATGTTGTTGTTGCTCTGCCCAGCTCCAATGCTTTCCTTCTGACGTGGGATGGGCATGTGTCACAGTGAGTGGGCCGCTCGTGTCAGCAGCTCATGTTTTGGTCCTTCTGACGGGTTTGTTGGATCGATGCCCCAAGCTGCCGGCTGAACTACTCCAACTTATTTTGCAGAGGTGGGTCCAAGGGTTGAATACACTTCCCTCATTTTACATTTGAAAGCAGTTTAACAGTACCGTAGTAATAAAGAACCATAAATTATACCATATGAGCAAAGCCAGTGTATTTAAATACTTTTACTTGACTCTGGCAGCTCACTTCTGCTTGCTCTGCCAGATTTTCTCTGGTTTATTAGAATATGCTTCCTCTTTTCCCTCCTTGTCTCTCTCTGTCTTTCTCCTCCTGCTCTCTCCATGGTCAGTATTGTCCGAGAGGCAGTAGGTCTTCAGTACTCTGTGGCTGTTCTTGATTGGTTTACAGGAGGTAAAGCTCTTATTTCATGTCTGTCAAGCAGTTAGAGACCTCAGTGCATATTATTTAAGGCAACAGGTCATGAGAAACGTGGGCCAAGTGTTTCAGATGAGACCTCTCCCATCTGGATTCTGTCTGATAAGAAATTCATAGTAATTTAGGGATAAATGTTCATTGCACAAATGCTTCCAGAACAATTTGGCCAAATGTCCTGAGAAGCAGAAGATTGTGTAGTGATCCTATGAATTCCTGTATTAGTAAGATCCTGATACTGTTACCAGCATCTGCATTAATCATTAACATGTGTGATATTCAAACACAAATTTCCTGTTTGACACAAAAGCGTTAGATATCAGACTTGGGTCAAGGTGTGCTGGAGTGAAAACGGTGTTGTAGATTTTCCACTTTTCTTCTCTCCCCTGACAAGATTAACCACAGGGAAGGAAAATTATTTTTTCTTCCATATTTAATATTGTCATGATGTTAGGGAAACACTACCCCCCCCCACACACACACACACACAGAAAGTGCTAAGCTTGAATCTTTTATTTTTAGCAACGTAGAGCGTCTCTGTGGGTCATTAAATGCGTCTCCCTCCCTGCGCCGCTGCGCCATGTTGTTTGAGTTAAAGGTCCGCCGCAGTACTCTGTTGTTCTCCACGTATTGATCTGTGCAGCGAGAGCCTCAGTGCTGGGATGTCTGCCGGTGTTGTGCAGTAATTAAGCGGAGAGTTTTTGAACAACAGCTAGGTAAAACAAGTCCCAGTTGAGCCAGTTATTTTTCTAGCTGGCGGGTGGAAAAGATCACAGTCTTTTTATTTACACCGCTGTGCAGTGCCTTAAAGGGGCTTGTTTCCATAGACCTACCAGATATGCTCTGGAGGGTCCCGCTACACCTCTGAGGGGTCTGGTTCTTAGTGCAAGACAATAATAGGTCGGGAATCAGGATGCAGAAATTAACCTTAATCCACACAATAAAACACAGATATAGGTCTTTTTGTAAACATCTGATACGCAGAATAAATAAACATGATTCAAACACGCTGTAGAGAAAACAAGAATAAAATAACACATACACATGGTTCACGCCTCAGTTCTGTGGATGGTCTGAATGATTTTCGCCAAGTGTGTTTTAAAGTGAAGGCCTCAGGAGCAGCGAGGCCCGAACACCGGGCCCAGGTACGAGTATGAGAGCAATTTCTCTGTCTTCTTTTCCAAGGAGTATCAGAAGTCCTGCATCTATGTGGATTCAGGAGCCAGAAATGGCGGCCAGTAAGGGTTTTTCCTTTCAATTCCCGGATTGGCATAAATAAATGTGCAATTTTCACCTTGTGCTGAGAGTACACCACAGTCTGGTACACAGTGAGCAGGACTGATACACATATATATACTGTATATATGTATTTGCATATGCTTCTTTCATTGAAACATCACTTTTCACAATATATTACGTTTTTGTCTATATTACAGCTCTACTTTGTTCCGTCCGTTGAATGAATATGCTCTAAATGCACTGGAGACAACAGCTAATGGCATCAGCCTTTAAAGGTGTCATGCAGAGTGTCATGTGACTCATGGCAGGGTCAGATCTGGTTGGCTGCGGTGTACAGTTGTTGGATCTGTACATCAATTGATTCCACAGCAACAACTTTAACAAACCAGCACCTATCTTTACCACCCAAGCAGAGAAGGATTTAGATATGTGCTCTGAAACACTGAGCAGTTTGAAGATTGCATTAAACTAGTTTAGAATATAACCAACAAAATATACATATATAATACTTTTCTTGGACTAATGAGAGATGTTTTGTGCCACAGACTATTTTGCAGACTAACAGAAAAATCATCGAGCAGCCCAGAGCTGGCCTGATCTGTGGGCAGTGGGTCCAATACCATTCATGCGCTCTGTGATTATAACAGGAACTTGTTTGCATCCTTCCCGGGATGGCGGAGCACGCCAATGCTCTGAAGTGTTCCTGTGCTGTGTTCGTCGTCTCTCTCATTAGAGCCGCACGCGTGCTAAACCTGAAGGCTGACAGCTTCGACAGCATTAGAGAGGAGAGGTGCGCTGTGGATGAGCGGCAGTGAGAGCAACTAACACGCCAGTATGCTGCTACCGCTACCAAAGTAGCTCTGTGTTGCTAATCGGGCCTACTTAATTGCTGCCAAATATTTTGAAAGGCACGGCCACGTTTCAAACTATGAAAGCGTGTCTGCATGCTGATGAGGAGCAATTAGCAAAGTTTCTGCTCCTGCGTGCCTCTCGGTTATAGGGTCTGCAAAATACAAACATCTGTGAGTAATAAGGAGGTAAAACGAAACCTGCAACAGTAAAAGTGCAGTACAAAGACTTCAACCCGCGCAGCTTCCCAGCTCCCAGTTACTTAAAATGCGATGCTTTTTTTCTAAACGTTAAGCAGTTCAGAAAAGCAATGATATATCTGTTCCCTGAAGGAATAAACTCAAAAGTTACTTTATTGTGGAAACTGCGATTCTGTGCCTGTACGATACTAATCTGTTCCAGCTGTTTTGAGTTGGTTAATAAATTATCAGGGTTCCTTCCCCGGTTTGTCTTGGCGTGAGATAACATATCTCAAAACGACTTTATTGTGCCCTGCACTGTAGGAGTAATTATCTGCTGCAGAATTAAACCCTAAACTCAAGAATAATCTCTTTGCGATATGAAAACGGTACCCATAATGAAAATCATGAAACAAATTGGGTAAGAGGGATACCTGAGATGAATATTAAAATATGGCAATTTGTTTAAAGAAGTTATGCTTAAAAGAATTAAAAATGATCAATTGATCAATTAAAAAATGCTTATTTTTCCTTCATAATAATAATAATAATAATAATAATAATAATAATAATAATAATAATAATAACAATAACAATAACAATAACAATAATAAAAACAGGCCTGAGTATTATCCAGTTTCTCTATACACTCCCTCAATGGCCCAGTCCCATTTTGGAGAACACGGACATCTGCATTTCATCCAGTTCAGACCTCGTCCCGTCAACACAGTAAAGGGCTGTGCTGCCGACGCTCTCCCTCCTCGTATCTCTGTCAGCTCAGCTCAGATGGCCTTGGGTTACCACGCCACAGGCATGCGTGTCATTGCTCTGCACCGCACACACCTGTGTAGGGCAGCGGGGGGAAGGAAGGAGCCAGAGCCAGGAAATAAGTGAAGAAGAAATCAAACTCCCTTTATCTCCCCTTGACTTCGTAATGAGTGGACATTAAAACAGACGATAAAGATGCACTGACCTCTCGCTCGTTGTTCCAGGAGCACTCCGGCCCAGAGCTTGGAAGAGGATCAGCGCTGAAGAAACACTTGGGGCAGGAAAGTTTGAGTTTGAGTGTGCTGCCCTGTTTACAAAAGGATTTACAGCAGGCTCTGCCAAAGAAAAGCCAGCGTTCCAGCCTCCCACCCACCGCCCTCGCATCCAAATACTCTCGTGTCACACCGCCACTGCCAGCGCTCAGCAGGTTACCATAACTCCATCACGCAGAGCACACGGAGTAGGTCACGCTCGGGCCGCTTCCCACCAGCACCTGTGCCGGCCCTGATTCATGCTTTGGGGAGCGGTTTGGTGCGTTCAGATGATAGCGGCAAATGTGCAGAGGTTGGAGCATTCGGCCAGGTTGACCACAGCTCTGGAAATCTGTGAGCGTCGCGTGAATTCGCTTGCCACCTGCGACAAACCTCGGGAGACCGCGGCTCCGGCTCGGACAGAACAAAATCCATAGAATTAGTACCGAGGGGGGAAGGGAGAGGATCGTTAATTAATGTCAAAGCATCATCTGTGTTTTCTTCTTGTTGTTCTTGGTATATTTGAATCATTGTAACTATGACTGTATTTGGTGGTGGTTGTTGTTTATGTACTTGTTTTGCGATGTACGTTAAAAAAACTGGAAAAAAGCTGGTCCTAAAGCCTGAATGTTCACTCACTTAAAAGTTCTTTGATCTTAACATTTTCAGGGGGACTGAGAGAAAATAAATACTGTCTAGAGACGCCACTGGGACACTTCGAGCGGGGGAGACGCTGTCAGTATTGCAGGGCCGCAGTGGTTGGCAATTTTGCGATGGTTCCCGAGAAAGTACCGTAATGATCGTCCTATTGAAATGAACAAGCCCCCGGAGCCCAAACCCACCCGTGCATGTCTGCGTCAGCATCTGTGCAGCATGTAATGATCGTATGTGGTTTTATTTAAGACTTCAAATATCCATGAAACTAATAATACAGACATACGAGGTTCCTTTGGGTTTTCATTTGATAATTACTCTTAAATTTAGAGCGCACTCCAAAAGTTTAAGTGCGTTTTAAAGACTGATTGCTTTGGTCAGGAGAGAAGAAATGTGTGTGTGTGTATGTCTTTTCTTGTCTCATATGAGGTTGTTTTAGTTAGTGTGCAAATTTTGCTGTTTCCCTGCAGGAAAGTAAACCCATGCTGCCTGAGGAATTTCTCCCCTGCTATTACTGTGTTTGTCCCCAGCTATTTGATTCAAGTGCAATTATATAATTTCCTGAGTATTGCAGCTGGTTCAGATCCAGTATGAAAATTATATTTAATATAAACCTTATTTGAGTGGAGTTCGTAACAAGCCCAAAATGATTGTGTAAAGGAAATAAGCATATCCTGTTACTCGGTTATTTTGTTATTTGGTTACTTTTGTGTTGTACAGACTAGACTCTGTGTTTCAGTCTGGTTAAACAAATGGTCGAGGCGATCTGTGTACATGTGGGTTTTGTCTGTGTGCTGGACGTCCCTTGGAAACTGAAGTATACTGTAGAAAACTAACAATAAAGGTGAAGTGTTATTAGATAAACCAGTGGTTTTAGCACGGTTAAACTAATGTGTAGCCTGTGTAGTTTGTAATACTGTGTGAAAATATTTTGTGTTCAAATTTAAATTACAGTGAAAGTTCTTCTATTTTTCCTTTTCAGCCTAAAAAAGCACAATGAAGAGTGGGAGGAAGCTGTGTGCGAAGGTGTGAAATGTGCCCTGTGGAGAAAGCAGGGCTCTGTGGGTGGGGAGAAGAGTCCCAGTCCTCACTGAGTCTTCTACAGCATTCGGGAAATGAATGCAAGAAAAAATACGTAAACTGCACCACTGCTTTATTGTTTGTTTCTCATGTAAACTATGGACACAGATTGCAGCTCATTAAACATAGTCAGGAGCTTGTAATTTGTATTCACTTTGTTTGCGTTAACAGCACTGACCTCTTGCCAGGGGTGAGTGTCACAGTGATACACTTATAGCACAATAGAAAGTCTTATATGCAATATCTTGCTACTAAACAGAAGGGTATTGGGGTGTCCTGTCTACAGCCTGACTTCTGTCTTATAGAGATTAATATTTGACAGGAATGGTGACCTAGAAATTGTGGCTCACGACACAATCAGGAGTCAGCAGGATTTCATTTTGACAGGTTTGAAAGTGAGCAGTCGGTGCCCCCGATTCGTTGTCAGGTATCATCCTGAAGACGTCTGTGCAAACGGGCCGCTGTGCAGATTGACGTGCGAGATGAGCGGGCTCTGAATCCGAGCAGTGATTTAAAGACTTCTGTTGCTTGTAAAACACATTTTCCTTCTTGTAAAAACCACGTTTTCTTGAGCCGCCAGTACTGCGGTTTTTCCTTTGCCGTCTGTGCTTTGTGTAAAGATTCTCTTGGGCTCAGTTCATCACAAAACCATTATAAATGCACAGTCTCCTGGTCGTCGACTGTAATGTTCCGTGAGTACAAGAGAAGGAATTTGGATTCGATTTTTTAATACAACCTGACGCCCCAATTTGTCTCACAGTAAAACCTATTTTTAAAATTAATGAGGATGAACCAAGAACCTGCATGGAGAAGCAGGATCTCTTGATTTCTTCCAAGAATAAATAAAGACTCCTGAAGGATATTAAACTGAATATCCCATAAAGCAGAGACTTATGTGTGCCGATTTTTATTTTTTATTTTTATTGTTTTCTTTTTATATGTTTTTTATTGTGGGACAGCGTCAGGTCTAGAGTGGCTCTCTGCGCAGGAGGCCAGCTCTTCTTGCTGCAGTCACTGTATATGTTGGATCCCAAATTAGCATACAAAACGTTGGAGGCGAGTTCTCTCTCCTCTAGTGGAAACAGTGCGGTTTATGTGTCGGAGAGAAACACACACGCCCGAACACCAGGGAAGATTTATTTTGTCATCTGGTTCAGAATACTGATTACTTGCTTAATTGGTTCATTAATAATAATAATCTTGCCGTCCCTGAGAAACCAGACCCTCCTTTAAGACCTCAGCTGCAAAAATACACTCTTAGCTTCTAGCCTGATGCCTTTTGGGAGAGATCACCTTTGTTGAACGTCACTTTTTATCATTTCCAGTTCATTGGCAGTCCTGCTTTGACACCAGCATCGTGTGCCCCTTGAAGTCTAAACACTGCAACCATTCAAATGTTTTGGGCTCGGTGTGAATATCATTATTTTCACCGCAGGTATTTGAACAGGTTCTCTTGCATTCCTCAGGTGAACATCTCTCTGTTATTTCAACGAGGTCCTTGCCGTCGTCTCCGGCTCCTTTTGTTTCAGTGGCTCTCCTTCCAGAGTAAATATTTTGCCTTGTCAGAAACAACAATTGAACAGTCGTTTCTCAGGAGTGGTTTGAGAGCCTCAATCAATAGACTGATTGTGAATTCATGAACTAGAATTTTCTAGCTTCCCTCAGAAAACCTGTCTAAATATTATCTCCCTCTCGCTCTTCTCTCCCTGCCAAGTGTCATTACACAGCCTCCATCCTGCCCACCATTTCTCCCCCTCTCTCCCTCTCTCTCTCTCTCTCTCTCTCTCCCACTCACTTGCTCTTCTCCCTTGTTTTGATGGTTGAGTTTCCATTGAAGAGTCAACATTGAGCCCAGCCCCCTTGAGCACAATAAAGACTGCAAATGAGAAAAGTCTGCTGGAGAAGAGAGTGGTGCGCCTCTGTACCCTGTTAACGCGTCTGCTCCGGACAATGCTCTGTCCCTCCCCCCAATTTTTGTGTATTATTTTTTTATTTCGAGCAAATAAGAGCATCACAAACACTTTTGCTCTTGACATCTGATCCTGCCGCACTCATGTCAGAGGAAAGATCACAGCCAGTTCAAGCCCCTGGGTCTCCCTGGCCCTTCCGGCAGAGTGTGTGTTGTGGGGGGGGGTCTGCAGTAAGTGCTGATCAGGGCAGATTCGCTAATGAGGCGAACCCCCCAGGGTCCAGGGGGGATACACAAACAGTGCAGAGAGCAGTGCAGCCAGCAGAGGGCACAGCGGGACAGAGACGGCACCTGGAAGTGGAGCGCAAGAGGAGGGAGGCGGGAGGAGGAAGAGAGGAGGCTGCAAGAGCTGGAGGAGAGGATGACAGGAGTTGGAGGAACAGGTTCACAGAAGATTAGAGGCACATAGGTACTGGGCTCAGTGTTGAGTGTTGTGCCAAATGCAGCTGTAAATTACACTCACTGGCCTCCAGAACATTACTTACACTTCAGTTGTCTGTAAGCGGAGGATGCAGGACAATGACGGACAGCCACCTACAGCCCAGTCCAATCCAGTACAGAGTAGAAATGTTCGCTCCATTGGGCCTCAGGCTGCGTTCTGTTCCCCCACGCAGGGAGATGAGGCGCACTGAGGAGAAGGCGCTGTGCCGATGGGAGCCGCCGGAGCTCAGTGTGAGGAGGAGGCCCAGTGGCGAGAGCAGGAGAACCGCAGGAGACAACTGGAGCTGCAGGGGAAGAGGCTGGGGCGGAGGAGCTGAGGGCAGGTAAAGGGTCCTGAAGCGTCCCCCCCAGAGCCGGAGGGCACATGGCTCTGCACGCGCTGGGTGTCGTGGTGCAGGCACGAGGAACACGCCGCCTCGTTGGAAAACGCCAACACACATTCACACAACCTCCTCCTGTCTCTGCGGCGTTCCCCCCGTCCCCCCCGCCACCCACTGGTGTCACATGACAAAGGCAACATACAAATAATACATCTGGAGAGAAATCACAATGCGGAGCTGGTCTAGTCCTGGAGTAATTGTGACTCATGTCCCCCCCTATAATGACACTTACACACTTTCTTTCACATTGCCTATTCTATGATTTTAGTTAATTTGATGATCCTACTACAGCAGGCACATTTCTATACATCGCCCCCCCCAGAGTAGTGTGATTTATTCTGTGGGGCCCCGGAGGCCGAATCCGAGTGTTAATGAGGTCACGTGGTAATCCTGGAAGGGTTTTCTATTGCTGTGATTATTAATCTGACAATCAAATGACGGAAGAATTCAGGAGGTGATTTATTTTTAGCCAGTCCTAATACTTTTTTAATTAACGAGATAATACACAGGATTCATGTTTCAATACTACCTTTGCATTCTTCTACTCCTTACTGCTTGTGGAGGACTTTGCATTTTTGTTTGAAGGATGATCTCCGGGGGCAAATTCCAGCCCATTTCCTAAAGCCCTGAAAACCTCAGACAACAACAACTCCAAAAAAGTTTACTGCAGGTGACCAGAGCGAGAGGAGGAAATATTTAAAACGCTTCAGGTAGTCAACGTTTCTTTTTTGCTGTACATATGTTAATGAAATCCTGCCTGAGTGTAATAAGATATGTTCTTTTGTCATCTGAACACTTCCTGTACGGCCCGAGGCTTTCATGCTGACAAGTACAAACCCGGAGCGCAGGGTTATCACAGGGTTATCGTAGGGTTATCGCAGGGTTATCGAGCCAGGCTCTTCGTGCCGACAGCGACGTGCCGAGCTGTGTTGGGGTGTGGTGGCCTGGTGTGATTGATGGATGCAGGGGACACGGACTCATCACTCAGTGCTTTCCCATGGTCTTGAGAAGAGAATCGATGCCTGAAAGGTTATTCTGGTGTGGAATAATAGATATATATGCAGAATTTAATCACAGTCATGAAAGAAACCAACAGGGACCCTTTATGTTCTGTGGTGGTTTTATAGCTAATTTAGACAACTTTTCATATGACATAATTTGAGTGGCTAATATGGACTGTGGAGTCCAATAGTTCAATAGTTTGTTTTCATTTTAATGTATTTTTTAATTAAACTTTACGAAACTAAATCACTTTAAGCATCGCACGATGATGCTGGAAAAAAAGTATTTGTTTGTTTCAGTCCATGTCCTCAGTGGCAGCTTAATTTATAAATGATTCTTATACTTTTATTTTTTTTAACAAGATTTAATTAAAAAAATAAATCTGTATGTTTTTATTTCAACAAATTGCTTCGAACTCTATTACTGATTAGCTGCCTATTAATTAATCCATTCTACAGAGTTGCTGTAGAGATCGAACTAATTAAAAATGAAACTTTTCAATCCGTCATTATTTCCACATGAAAGCTTCACACTCTTTTCTTAGGGATTTCATCCAGGCTGCTTTACAAACAGGACAATCGCATATTCAGTATACCAGCTTTTGAGGACTTCTTCATTTTCTGTTACAGCAAAGATTGAAGTCTAGACAATCAATTAAGATTAGTAGCACAAAATAAATCCAAAGAATGAACAGAAACAACTAAAAACAACAACAAAGAAACAACCCAGTGACACAAGTGTCTGTATTTTGCAGCATTGTGCCCTCCTGACAGCACTACAATAACGGAGTTAATTGACAATTATAAACAATAGTGTATTCATAACTTGAAACACAGTCAATAAATCAGCACAAATTCTAATTAAAATGTGACCGTTTCTGATTGGTTGATGGACACTTCGGAGATTTTTCATACAGAGCTGCTCATTACCGGCTAGTTGTGTGTTTTCTCCTGCAAATCTGCCTGTATGGCTGGGGGCCTGCATTGTGCTGTGCTGCAGAGGAGGCTGAGAGGAGGAGGAGGAGGAGGAGGGAGGAGGAAGAGCAGTGGGTGGAGGAGAAGGCTCTGCTGGAGGACATGGAGGAGACGGAGAGGCAGGAGTAGCTGGGGACAGGCGGAGGAGGAGAAGAATGAACACTGTTAAACCGCCATTGGCTTTGAACTTTAAAGCCTCAGAAAGATCTGCAAGGTGGGGCTGTTGTTGGCTGGCAGGTGTCTCTTGCCCTCTGTCTCCCACCAGCACAGGGTCCTGGAGTCTGATATCCAATCCACAGGGGGTAGAAAGGTTCCCATGTTTTGTTTCTCTTCTCCTGTTCTCCTGGCACTTGTCTTCACTGCACGCTGTTCCCAAGACCTCACAGCCTGTGCCGCATTCTCCACCAGTGTTACACCGTGTGCAGGTAGTGCCCCCCCCCCCCCCCCCTGCTGGAGAAGAAATGTAACATCATCACTGCAGTTGTGTAAAGACTGCCTTTCATTTTCCATAATAATGACAATTCGGTCTGGGTCATCAGTAGGAGAGAAGAACCGGCTGCGTGGGGCGGTCCTTCACTGTGCCACCCGTCACTGCATCACATTTGCAAATGTGTATAACTGATTAAAGCAGCTGTGAATAATGCAGTTACCAGCATTTACTGACTATAAGTATAAATGAAAAGGCTGGTTGTAGCAGGTAGCAGTAACCCTCTTTGGGGGTCATACAGTACTGCTGTTCTCTGAGGAGTCGTCCTTGACCGACGTGTCTGATTCACTGCTCGTCGCCGGCTCTAGGTGATTGTTTTCTGACCTGCTGAGCGGAGCTGCCTGCCGAGCATACGGGCAACCCAGATAAGGGTGGCTGGTATCCAGTAACAAACTTAAGTAATAAGGAAGGGCAACTCTGTGTATCAAAGTGTAACTCAGGGCTGTTGTGTGTGCTTTGTCTCCCCAGAGACTGCTGTCTAACAATCTCCTGCTGGATGATCGCACCGTCTGGTCCACATTCGCTCGCTTGTTCTTTGTTGACTGACTGCCACTGAGCCATCCTCCGCATTGTAGTGTGAGATCTCAATAATCCGTGCAGGCCTGGTAAGGTGGGGTTTGTTTTCTGCAGATGCCTGTTGGGCTGATATTCACTGAGTACTGGGGCGCAGGGGGAGGAATGTGTGTTTGAGTTGGAAGGAACAAGAAAGAGTGTTTACACTGATCCTCGCAACGAAACATCTGCCAATTCGAGTGTTGCAAGTTGGGCTCCAGCGATAATAGCCAGCCAGCCAGAACAGAGGAGTCTCATTGCATCTGCATTAGTACAGGCATCCCTGGGCTTTGTGTTGAATCCCACGATTGAGTTACAGAACAAAGAGATCGTCTGCACAGCGCTGGATTCTCTTGGCTGGCGCAGGTACAGTTAATGTGGCCCCACGAGGGGAGAGAGAGACAGGACAGTGAAACCGCCCTTCATTACGGTAAATGAGAATAATCGTGGTCTGGATGGCGTCGATGGCGGCACACGCTGGCGTCTCTTCCTAGCGAGGAGAGAAATCATCCCACCCTGGATCTAATATCGGGATCATTCGCAGTGTTGATAGGCGAGTGGCCATGTGAACCGAGTTAATAAGCAATTTGCGGGATTAAGCGACTCCGCGATGAAAGTTTAATGAAATCAGTATAAATTAGTCATTGTATAATCTACCAATTTAATATCATTTTCCAGTGTCAGCAATTTGGTGCTGAAAACCCCATTCTTAATCCATCTGTCAGAGTCCTTTGGCTCGCCGGGCTCTGGAATGCCTTTATTTTAAAGCAGTGCAATTTGTGATTATTATTATTATTACTTTTTTAAATTCTTATGCAGAGCGTATAATCTCCAGCCTGTCGTCGACACACACTGAAGAGATCAAAACGTACAAGTAAGCCTGTGTCATCTGTGTAATCAGGTCTCAGCCTCTGAAGTCAAAAGAGCTTTTGTACAATAATGTGTTTTTTCCACAATTCTTATTTATTTGCTTTTTTAACTGTATTTCTCTAATAAACTGTAATAATTGATTGCAGCAAACTGAACAACAGCAATGCAGTCTTGGCACCCTGGACCACTGTCATTTTGTTAGTTTTGTCAGTAATAATACAGTGCTGCTGAGCTGAACCCCATTCGAGCTTCCTGCCCCTGTCCAGTCCACTCCGCCCTACAGGGTCACACAGTGGGGTCAGGGGTCATCTGATCTGTCATCTCTGTTCATCACAAAGCAGGATTTATGGTTAATACTTGGGGAAAGAGGGAAGAGTTTGAATCTAAAAGAAAACTAAAATCAAACTTGTAAACCCAATATCCCTGACAAACAGGTACGGCGGCTCGCGTGTTGTTCATTCACACACTGTAGTGATGTCTCACACGTGTCCTGGGCACCAGTGGATGATGGGTGGAGAGGTGGTGTGTGCCGCGGATGACCTGCCAGTTAGTGATGCCAGGCTGGTCATCCCAGCGGGAGAGTCCTGTCAAATGCTGTTCCTGCTGGAATCACATAGGAATCTTACATGTACACAGGAACACGCTTACACATATACACAGGAACATGCTTACACACATACACAGGTACACAGGAACACACTTACACATGTACATGTGCACACTTACATACACACTTACACATGTAAACACATATACAGGAACATGCTTACACACATACACTTGCACACTTACGTAAACGCTTACACATGTACACACATATACAGGAACACTTATGCCCTTTCTAAACTGCATCACTCCCAGGATGGGGAAGCCCTATGCGTGGGACTCACGCCTGGGAGATGAATAAGCAAATATGGTGAACGTGTCGTGTGTGTTTTTTAAACAGCCCGTCAGATTGGCTGCCCAGACACGAAGCAGGTGCCTCTCACCCCAGAGCACTGCAGCGCGGCACGCGTAGCACATGGCTGTGGTGCGTCGCATTAGCTCTCCCAGGAAGGGTCTGTCTTAGTTGACTTCTTGTGTTCTAGCAATACATTTATCCTTTATATTTTGTAGCAGTCCCTGTGGCGTCCCATGTGCTGCGGACAGCGAAACACAGTCAGTTTCTAGAGATGTTCAGTTGAGCAGGGATTAAAACATAAAGGGGAAAGGAAGGCCGTGTTCATCGGGTACAACAGATTCCTGCCACTGAAACTGAACCCTTTCCCTCTCCATCTTTCAATCAGAGTTGCCGCTCGCTGTTCATTCACATACTTTAAGAGCTGCAGTGTTGATTTGTGTCTCTCAACAACAGGAGGGAAAGAGCTCTGTTAATACCTGCTGACTGTCTCGAGGAGAGAGGTCAGAGAGTGACGAAAAGTGCAGGAATTTGGAAAAGCATCAAAATCTAAATGTAACCTTGTTAATAATGTTGACCCCTTCCAAACTAGAATGCAGCCTTTGTGTACAGAAGAACCGATATAAACTGGCTTTGCAACTTGTTGTTAGGCAACTGATCCCTTGTAGCCGAGTCCTCTGTGCTCTCAGTGCCTCTCTCCCTCGCTCTCCCTCTCTCTCTCTCTCTCTCTCTCTCTCTCCCTCTCTCTCTCAGTGCTTTCTGCATGTTGTTCATATAAACATTTATGCATCACACGGGCAGGTTCTGCAGAATCTCACCTGCCTCTCTGGCACATGATACACAACCACCCTCCTCCAGAAATGCGTGTGTTTACACTTTCCAAATGCTGTCAAAACTTTCAATTTACATTTCAATTTGTGATTTTCTTCTCCTCACACTTTACAAGAGTGTTCGAAGAAACAAGAAGAAACAAGCCCGGGTCTGAATCCCCGGACACAAACATACATAGACAGTCGTGCAGAAGACTTGCAGCTGTCCATTACTCCTCGACACAGAGATCTTGCCCTGCCGGTGCTGAACATCGCTGTCCTTGTGAAGAAAACTGCTGCCCACATGCATTCAAATGATAAATACAGACAGACAGACATTAAAACATTGATATACTTGTTATTCAACTTCAGCTGCACCAGTATTCTCAATGCTATTGCGGCAGAAACTGCCATTTTTGAAGTCGAGGGTCTTGTACTTGTTCTCTATCAGACTGTAAACAGCCGGTTGGAGAGTTTCGGGGCATCTCACATAGCCGGCCTGTGCCGAAGGTCACTCAGGCCCCTGCCGAGGAGTGATATATGTGCCGTACCGGAGCTGTAAACACAACACGGTGTGTAGGATACCGAACACTGAGATAATTTACAGCTGGACCGTCGTGATTCGGTCAGACTTGTCATTATATATATGCAGTCAAAGTCACAGCTATATTTCAGGTAATAAGTTCAATAAATAAGAGACCACCACTTCATGACCCCACAGAGAGCCGGTGTGCTGCTGGAGCTGATTTATTTTGGAAATAAACTCTCCGGGTTGTACCGGTGACACGGCTGCTTTTCTAATATCAAGACTTTCTCAGTTTTATGTTTTTTTTTCTTCCTCAAATGTCAAATGTTACATTTTTGGGGGGGGGAGTTGGCAGCCAGAGCATTTTCTACAAAAGACGCTTTTTTCGCTGTAGATTCCAGCGCCGCCAGGAAAAACAGACCATGTTTCCCTTTCACGAATATAATTTTTCCAGATCCTGTGAAAACTGAAAATTGTTTTTCTATTTATGGTAGCTTAAATGGATAACACACCCTGCAAATGTCAATCTTGCTTTTAGTGGCAGCCACATGTTCCACTGGCATCCAAAACCAAAATTAATGTGTGTGTTTTTCTTTACACCTGGGTTCGGGTCTTTATACATTTATTCATTTTTATTTCATTTTGAAGAAGCATTTTCATACGGGGATTACATTTTGCTACAACTCCAGTGAAGCGGCTAAGGGTGAGGATGTTCAGACAACCAACTTGGCACATGGGGCTGAGTCCCTGGCGATCTGTTCATCTACTGTACAAGTGAGGTCTAAAAATCGCCCTGCCAGGGAGTCCCACCACGCTGAAGTGTGTGTGATCAGGTACAATACACACAGAAAACCTGCCATTAACAATTAATTTCTTTAATAGTTGTTTAGGTAGCAAATTACAGATTATCTGTGTCGATGAGGTTAACTTGTTATTGTAAGCCCAGCCATGGTTAAAAATGATGGAACTAGTTAACGAGCACAATAACATTTTTTTTATTTTTCGCCCTAATAATTCATTTTGATATCCTGTGCAGTCTCCATCACCACAGACTACTGAACACGACATCAGAGAAGTATTGAGGGTCTGTAAACAATTATCTGAGAGCTGAGTATGCTTATATAAATATAAAATATAAATATTTTATTAACTCTTTGACAAGTGGGGTTTTTCTCCAATCCCTTTTAATACAGTTTCCCCCTGAAAAGACCACAGTTCTATAGACTGGAGCAGATTTCCACCAAAAGCAACGCTGACAAGCTCCAACTGCTCAGTGTATGAAGGTCATAATCACATCACTGGGGAAGTCACTGGAACTCAGTGATTGACAGGTTCTGCACAAAGTAAAACCAAAATGAAAAAAAAAAAAAAACGAAAAAAAAACCACTGAGACTTTTCAGATCAAATGAGGGAGAAAAAAACATTCCTGCTCAGTTGTCTGCAGTGTTGGATGAGCTCCTCCAGATGTTGACTTTTTCACTCAACCAAGGTGGTTTTGCACAGCACCCTGAACCTCGGGACCCCCGGGGGGGAAACTGCACCATCGTCTGATGCCACCGGCCGTTAGCCGACAGACCCCAGACCCCAGGAGCGGAGAACGTGTTTCTGTAATGCAGGCCAACCTGAACCACAGAGGGAAAACCCTGAACCCCTGAGTGTTTACATTTCCACTGCTGTGATCTTGTGTCACATGACGTGCAGAGTAAACACACGGGGGGTCTGTGCGATGCTGGGGGGAGACGGAGAGCAGGTCTGTCCCCCCAGCTGCGTTTCTCTGCCTCACACTGCCCCCTGCTGGCGCCTTGAGTGTGGCACACTCTCCCTGAGAGAGCTCTGTGCCTCCTGCAAGCAAAGTGTGGAGTGGAGCTACTGCTGAACAATGTCACCCGATGGATTTGTTTGTTTGTTTGTTTCCTGTTCTGTTGTACGGAAATTAGATATTGTTTCTGCAAAAGTTAGTACAAGAGAATCTGAAAGGAAGGGACTTTGCATTCTTTCCATTTAATGTATTTATTGAGTGGGTGAGAAACAACAGGAGTGTGTGGGAGATGCCACACTAAAGACCACCTGCCAGAGGCTGCAGGAACTCAACAACTGATTAACTGCTAAAAGACGCCCCCAAAATGTACATTTGTCCTTCACACAGCAGTGAATTCTCATTCTTACAGTAATGAGTGAAAGTTGAATTCCAAACAACCAGGGGAAGTCAGAGGAAACTGCCGACTGATTGGTGTGCCTGTGCGGAGGGGTGCAGGGTTTACTTCAGTCTTCCTGCTGGGGCTCAAGGCAGGTCACTCTTCAGGCGGTGCCGCCAACTTCTCCAGCTTGGCCTCGAAGCGCTTGCGGCTACAGTCCAAGATGGCGATCCCATTCTTCTTCACGTCGTACCCAGCCCTCTCCAGCTCCCGCAGCCGGCCTTGGACATTCTCGACGCTGAAGTCCAACACCCTGGGCTTCTCCAGGACCTGCCGGATGTCCACGCCTCCCGCCAGCAGGCAGTCGATCTTGCTGCGCAGGTTCTTGGACGAGGAGAACAGCATCGGCGGGTAGGACATGACGAACCTCTTCACCTCCTCCGCGCTACATCCCAGGCCCTGCAGCTGCTGCTGGGTGCTGCTGAAGTTCCTGCACATGTAGTCGCAGGAGAGGTCCAGGATGTCGGCGCCTTGGCCCTGCAGGAACCCCAGCAGCTCGGCGTTGCTGAGGCCCAGGGCGCGCTGCAGGAATTGCACGTTGGTCCGGATGCGCTTGGTGCTGCAGATCAGCACGTACAGGTTCCTGGAGATGATGTTCTTGACGAACAGCTCGGGCTGCTCGCCGCCCAAGCTGACGCACACGTCCTGCAGCATCTCCACCATCTGCCGGTTGAGCTCTACGCTGTTGGAGAAGGTGCGCGGCGCGGTGCTCAGCAGGCGGTGCAGGTCCCGGGCTGCCAGGCCCAGCGAGCCCAGGAACGTGATGTTCTTCTCCAGGTTGTCGTTGTCGCTGGAGCGGAAGAAGGACTCGGGCGAACGCTCCAGGATCTTCACGATCTCGCCGTCTGCCTGGAAGATGCTCCTCCACAGCTGCCAGCGCTCCTCCAGGTGCTGATGCGAGCGGGTGATGGCGCGCGGGTAGCGAGAGATGATACTGGCCACCGCTTCCTGGCTCGCCCCCTTGGCCTGCAGGAAGTCGGCCAGCCCGTGCTCATTGGTGCAGGCCTTGCGCAGAACCCCGGGCTGCCGCCGGCGCACCATTGCCACGTCCACCCCCAGCGTAGCCAGGCTGCTCACCAGCGTTTCGTTCTCATTCTCTCTCTCGGTGCCCATGGTGCTCACCGCCCGAGTGGACGGACCCCAGGGCCGCGGCAGGAACAGGGAGACCAGCAAGGCCGAGGCACCGGCGCTCAGAGCCACTCTCCCGCCGCTACAGCCGCGCAGCAGGGCTGAGACGCAGGACAGGGCCATCGCTCACGTCTCCACAGCGCTGGACTCTCCCTGCGGACGGAGGGAATGGCAAGAAATAATAACAAAATAATAATAATAATAATAATGTATTTGTTACAAGCGATGCAATACGACAAAGCAGGACATGGTTGGGATTTTCCCCCAAAGTTTATATCAATATATGTGACGAATCTTGGGCAGACCTTCATCCAGGAGGGGGTCCACAAAACCTGCTATCAATATATGTGTGTGTGTGTGTGTGTAAGAGAGAGAGATTATACACGTTAGCAGAACAGATGTAAGGATACTATTTAGGTGTAAAAATACTTTAAATAAATACAGATAGAAATGTTCCAGACTTTAGGCACTGCAAATTATTGAACATGGAAGGTGTCAGTTTATGACTCGTGAGGCCTGTATGTTCAGTGGCAGTTCCTGTCATTCACATGCTGAGCTACAGTGACCCTGGGCATCGGGGCCACAGAGGGCCACCTGTCTCTCTCCTGTTCCCCACAACAGCCCGAGCATCAGGACAGCTGTATTGTGCGACTCACTGATCACATCACTGCAGCTTTAATTATCGCCGCTCTGACGGAAACCTTGTTTGTTCTGCTTAAATATTTAACCATCTGATTTGCATAACTGTGGATTATGCAAATCCCTAAGACAGCAGCGCTAATGAGGCTGTGCATGCTCTAGTGTTGTGTATTGTGCTTTAGTGTAATATATTGTGCTGCAGTGTGATATGTTGTGCACTATGGTACAGTGTAATATACACCGATCAGCCATAACATTATGACCCCTGACAGGTAAAGTGAATAACACTGATAATCTCGTTATCATGGCACCTGTCAGTGGGTGGGATATATTAGACAGCAAGTGAACATTTTGTCCTCAAAGTTGATGTGTTAGAAGCAGGAAAAATGGGCAGCGTAAGGATCTGAGCGACTTTGACAAGGGCCAAATTGTGATGGCTAGATGACTGGGTCAGAGCATCTCCAAAACTGCAGCTCTTGTGGGGTGTTCCCGGTCTGCAGTGGTCAATACCTATCAAAAGTGGTCCAAGGGAGGAAAAGCGGTGAACCGGTGACAGGGTCATGGGCGGTCAAGGCTCATTGATGCACGTGGGGAGCGAAGGCTGGCCCGTGTGGTCCGATCCAACAGACGAGCTACTGTAGCTCAAATTGCTGAAAAAGTTAATGCTGGTTCTGATAGAAAGGTGTCTGAACACACAGTGCATCGCAGTTTGTTGCGTATGGGGCTGCGTAGCCGCAGACCAGTCAGGGTGTCCATGCTGACCCCTGTGCACTGCCGAAAGCGCCTGCAATGGGCACGTGAGCATCAGAACTGGACCACGGAGCAATGGAAGAAGGTGGCCTGGTCTGATGAATCACGAGTTCAAGGTGTTGACTTGGCCTCCAAATTCCCCAGATCTCAATCCAATCGAGCATCTGTGGGATGTGCTGGACAAACAAGTCCGATCCATGGAGGCCCCACCTCGCAACTTACAGGACTTAAAGGATCTGCTGCTAACGTCTTGGTGTCAGATACCACAGCACACCTTCACAGGTCTAGTGGAGTCCATGCCTCGACGGGTCAGGACTGTTTTGGCGGCAGAAGGGGGACCTACACAATATTAGGCAGGTGGTCATAATGTTATGGCGGATCGGCGTATATATTGTACTGTAGAGTTTACTGTACTGCTAGAGTGGCCACTGGTGAAACTATTGCCCAGTTATTGAATCACGTATGAATAACATCTCGTTATTAGACCCTCCGTGTTTCTTCCTCACGACGACGACTATAGTTCTACGAGTATCGTTGTTATGCTAAGTGACAGCTGATTGTTACACCTCATTTTCTCTACTATGAATATTTTTTCAATCAGCCGGTTCCGTATTCCATCAACTTTATTCAATAGCCTCGACTATCTATCTGAAGCGCTACTGCTACAATCAATACATCAATCAATAATAAATCATCGGCTCCGTCCAGCGAGAGGGGCTCAGACATCCCTCCGCACACAAACTCCACTCACTCACCAGGTTTCGGGGAAACTTCCGCAGTGATGCGCGACTGCTGTGCGGTAAGAGGCGCCGGAGCGACTCCTCACCGTGCGGCGCCGGCAGCAGCGCCCCCTGCGGGCCTGGAGGGACCCGGCGCACAACAGTACCAGTGAATGTCCACTAGATGGCAACAACATGCTTTAGAAAACTGCAAACATCTCAATGTAATTAGAAATCAGTGGCCAAAGCTTTGTCATCGGCCTGCATGTGAGAATAACCGAGTACTGTTCTCACCATCACTGTTAATAATAATGATAATAACAATTTAATTCGTATCTCACCCGCTTATTCCAATGAGAGTCGTGGAAATGTAATAATAATAACAAACAATTACTATTATTATTATTATTATTATTATTTAGATTCTGTATTGTATTAAGAAAATCCTAAAGGCAGGGACAATACTATTGATTTGTTTATTTATGTTAATGTTGTCTGATCAAATTTGACAGATTATTTTGGTCAGCACTAGAACCCAGATGATACGGACCAGCCAGGCGGTGGATAACATCACCCTGCAGAGTTCGCTCCACATCACTGATGCCTGTGTGCCCTCAGGATCCCGTGCTGACAGGCCAGTTCGGCAGGCCTCGATCAGGCCCGGGCTGTTGTAATCCCAAATGTCATGGCCTGGGGGGCTGGGGAGCCACAGACGGGCGCGCTGCTCCTCTCTGAGATGGGACGCGATCGGAGGGTAATTCCCTGGAACACAATGGCATTTAAACATGCAGGGGAAAGTAAATACCACCTTGGTTTACCCCTAAACAATGAACGCTGCAGGGGATGGGGAGGCACGCGGGTGGCAGAGTTAGCCTTTTGTGGCTGCCATGAAGTCGCTTGCTTTGAACTGCACATCCACACATAAACAAAATATCACCAAACAACAGTTCAACATAATATAGTGCATGTGATTTAAAATATTAATAATAAACCATACAGGGCTTTAGTAGTTCTTATACACATGCATGTGAGGCCAAAAAGAAAGTCCACTACACAAAAGTTAGTAAATAAACCATGTATTTTTGTATTTTATTTTTCTCATTGTCTGATTAATAATAAATAATAATAAAAACCCCTTGAATCCTGATTAAAGATAAAGAGACTGCATTCTACCATTCCCCAGTTGTCGATGTGGATTTTGGTCTCCAGACTTGGCATGCGATGACGGCTGTAGTGTATCACCGATATCGCCTGAACAACTGCTGCTCCGCGGTCCTCACTGGCACACCGGCGGCAGCCTGACGTTGCTGTGAAGTCTATCGGCTCTGCTGAGACTAAACCCTGGTGCTCCAGTAAAGCCCGGGGGGTGTCCAGGAGAGAAGCCGCAGCTGCTGTAGGGTCACAAGCACTTCTGATGAGAGGGACAGTGTGGCACCAACCTTTTCTCTGAGAGAATCGTGTCTTCGTGTATGATTGTGTTTTGAGCTGCTTGTGGACCAGCTCTCTGAATGCGGGTCACTTTCCTGTCTCAGAAGAAAAGGTCTCCGCTGTTTATTTATTGATTTTTCTCTCCGGTTTCACCATGCCACCCAGCTGACAGACCCTCTCTGCTCAGCTGCTCCTGAGGAATTCATCTGCTCCCCTTTCAAGACTGGGCTGAGCCAAGCGCTCCAGTCTTTATGTATTCATCCTTAATTTAACCAGGAAGTCACTTGAGATTGACGTGTTTTCCAAAAGAGACGCGGCCAAGAAGGCAGCGCTATAGAAGACACCACACATCCACACACCCAGATCTCAGTAATGTCCAAAACGAATACACTCAGCTGAGACATTAACAAAATATGAGAAAATGCCACAGAGACATGAGATCGGTGCAGGCAGGATCGAACACTGAGCGAAGCAGCTGACAACCTCAGACTCGATTGATATTCTGTGAGGAGAGTCGCTCAATGCCTCCCCTGCTCGTTAATCTCAAACAGGGCATCCACACACGCCTGACAGTGGAGAGCGCTGCCCGGCTCGGCTTCATTAAGGGAATTTGCATGTCATCACTTGAGCTGCCGCCGACACGTTGGCCGTAATGAAGGCTCTTGCAGGTTGATGATAATGGCTTCTTCACTGAGGCCTGCTGAACCCACCCCGCCAGAGAGCTCCCGCAGTGAGGAGCCGGGTGGTGGGTTCTTTCGCACAGCTTCGTCTCTTGTGAATCAGTCCGGCACACATTAATGGCTTCTCTGTTCGTTTCTGTCCTGTGTGGGTAGCGGGGGTATCTCTCCTGTTCACTGCACACTGGGTACGCTCAGAGTTGCCCACGCTAGTCTGGGGGAGGCTGTGGATGGCAGGTGAGGAGGCGGCACTGAGAGGGAGCATGCTACCCCCGTCTCGGGCTGGACACATGAAGCTACGGATCCTGAGTCCTGCGTGTTCATGATGCTCTGCTGGCCCACACTTGGAGACCGTGGGTTCTTGGACAGAAAGTGCCTCTGGCTCGGACAGGGGATGGCGATCATTATGGCAGAGACAATATAAGTGTGTACAGAAGGCAGTCTCTTCACTCATCCATGGTGTATTGTGTGTTAGAAGCCCTTGTTCACAGGCCTGAGGGGAACCTGAACGGGCCTGCAACGTGTACCATCATGCATTGCATCTGTGAAGGTTACGTTGAGAAATGGAGAGTCTTAATAATAATAATAATAATAATAATAATAATAATAATAATAATAATAATAATTTTATTTGACATCATGTTCAGTTTAAGATACCTGCACCCCTAGATCATTAGCATGCACCTGGACAATGTGTGTGGGGTTTAAGTTACAGTGGCTGACACAGTACTCTGGGATGTCAATTATTAATGCCCTCCACTTTCTGACAGTCTGCCGTACAGAGCTCTTCCCTCAGAGCGGCAGAGACACGGTCAGGACTCAGACCAGCACCTCCCGCTCCACTTGTACCTAAGAATGTCCAAGAGACGATGGGTGGAGCTGAAGATATGTCAGACTATCAGCTGCACGACCCCCGTGTCCCGGAGACAGCGATCTCCTCCTGCTGGTATGTATCTCTGGGCTGCGTAAGAGAGAGTTTCCTCTGAACGACAGCGTTGCAGCGTTACACTGAAACATGCTGGTGTCCTGCCCAGACTGTGGACTGCAGAGAGACACATGATAACACCATACTACTGTATAGATACTGCATATGTGTGTGTGTGTGTGTTTGTGTGTATATGTGCTACAGGAGCAGGATTTCATGATTTCTTAAAGAAAGAAAGGGCAGGAGAAATGGAAATGACTGCAGTCCAGTTGTATTCATTCGATGATGTATATCCAAAGCTGAAATAGCTGTTGGAGAATTGAGATCATTCAGACACTTGGAGGAATGCAAGTTTTGTTGTAGTGATGTAATCCAGGCACACAGAGCGGCCTGCTCACAAAGACAACCTGCTGTGTTTGCACCTTGAAATATTTCTATGCAATCACATAAACAATTGAAATAAACTCCTGCCTGTGTTCGCAGGGAAGTGTGCTGGTTCAACAATGATATCAACAACATTATCCTTAAACAGACTCTAGCTTTTAGTAGTTTATTTAATTCATTCTGGTTAGTCCTGGTAACGGTTCCAGGTAGATTATATCTGATTCCCCACAGCATCCCAGTCTGCCTCTCTACACACAGGAGCTTGGAGAAGCAGCAGACATTGAGTCCTGAGGCCACCCGACCTCCAGGTCAATCAACTGGGGTCTTTATTAGTCGCTCAGGTGCATCTCTGACAATACATTTTGAAAAGAGATCATTAATAAATAAGTACAGATGAATAAATTATACTTATTTAACTAAATAAATGAGTGAATAACAGAGCTTTAAATACATGCTGGGTCAATTTCATAGGGTCAGGAAGCACTGAGTTGTTGTAATCGTTATTACTGGGACACGGTTAAAGCAGATTATTTTAATTATGTTACCTGGGGCCATATACATGTATTGTTATAACATTCCTCATTAATTAACAGGAAATAAAAACATAATTAGCAGCAGAACAGCAGCCTGAAGCAGCAGTGAATAAGTGAAACAGCAGCATATACTCAATTACCGTGGATAACACTTTTAAATCTAACATTTAAACATGAAATGCCCCTTTAAACGGACTGCCCTGCCACCTGACGGCAGACTCCCCTAAAGGAGGCCCTGAGGGGGCGTGGCCGGCCCGGGCAGGCACCCCGTGACGTCATCACGGCCCGTCCCGTGTTTACGTGGATGTCATGGCGTCTGAGAGGCAGCGCCAGCGAGGAACCGTCGGCTGCGGCTGCTGTTAGTGCGGCGGCCGGGAGCGGGACTGAGAGCCCGACAGCGAGCAGTGCATTTATCGAGCCCGCCGACCGGCTCCCAGCGGGCTGACACGGTGTATGAAGCCCTGCTCTTCTCTCCCCGGGCGCAGGGACCACGGCCATGGAGGACGAGCAGAAGCTGAAGAAGCTGGAGGCCGGTAAAGCGAAGGTAGGAGCCAGTCTGACGGGCGGGCGGTGTGGCCGGGATGGTGGCGGGCGGCTCGGCTGTGTCGTTCCGTCAGGGTTTCATTGTGTGCGTCAGCGGCAACACTGTGTCAGTGAATACATTGTGTCAGCGCCACGGTGTGTCAGTGTGAGAGAGTGTCAGTGTGATAGAGTGAGAGTGTGTGAGTGTGTCAATGTGATAGAGTGTCAGTGAGAGAGTGTGTCAGTGTGATAGAGTGATAGAGTGTCAGTGTGATAGAGTGTCAGTGTGATAGAGTGTCAGTGTGATAGAGTGAGAGAGTGTCAGTGTGATAGAGTGTGAGTGTGTCAATGTGATAGAGTGTCAGTGAGAGAGTGTGTCAGTGTGATAGAGTGTCAGTGTGATAGAGTGTCAGTGTGATAGAGTGATAGAGTGTCAGTGTGATAGAGTGTCAGTGTGATAGAGTGTCAGTGTGATAGAGTGTCAGTGTGATAGAGTGAGAGTGTGTCAGTGTGATAGAGTGAGAGAGTGTGTCAGTGTGAGAGTGAGAGTGTGTCAATGTGAGAGAGTGTGTCAGTGTGATAGAGTGAGAGTGTGTCAGTGTGATAGAGTGTCAGTGTGAGAGAGTGTCAGTGTGAGAGTGTGTCAGTGTGATAGAGTGAGAGAGTGTGTCAGTGAGAGAGTGTGTCAGTGTGATAGAGTGTCAGTGTGAGAGTGAGAGAGTGTCAATGTGAGAGAGTGTGTCAGTGTGATAGAGTGAGAGTGTGTCAATGTGATAGAGTGTCAGTGAGAGAGTGTGTCAGTGTGATAGAGTGTGAGAGTGTGTCAGTGTGAGAGTGAGAGAGTGTCAGTGTGAGAGAGTGATAGAGTGTCAGTGTGAGAGTGTGTCAGTGTGAGAGAGTGAGAGAGTGTGTCAGTGTGATAGTGAGAGTGTGTCAATGTGATAGAGTGTCAGTGAGAGAGTGTGTCAATGTGATAGAGTGTCAGTGTGTCAGTGTGAGAGAGTGTGTCAGTGTGCGCACAGGCAATGCGTGTGCTATTTGACAGTCGCTTTCTTCTTTAACGCGCTCTCTGTGTCGTCTATTGTCGTGTGGACTGTCGATGGTGTTGGTTGTGCTGAAGCTTTTTGCAAATCCGTGCCTGGCCACAAACCCTGTGTTGTGTCTCCGAGGGGAGAACATCTTGACATTCCTGCACAACCGCATTTCTGACTCCACAGTAGCACAGCCATGGGGGACAAAAGCACTTCACCTTTTCTTATGCTGACTCGCAGTGTAACGCAGGACAGTGCAATCAGGGGGAAACGGACTCCTCACCTGCATCCTGTGTTTAAATGAAGTGTCCTTGTTTGGCAGTGATACCCCAGTCCAAGTGCCTTTGTTTAGCGCACTGTTCCTTTGTATGAAAGGAAACAAACAAACAACACATTGCTTACAGATAAATAAATGTATACTGCTGTTAGGAAGAGTATAAGCATCAATATACCACAATCAAAATTATGTACCTGGCAGAATAATTAGTGTACTGTATATATTATATTGTTTGGACATCATTTCATGCCAGTACACTGCCCCAGCCCTATGGAAATGGTTAAGAGCTTGGCCTGCTGTTTAACAACACTGGAGTGTGAGAGAGGGCTTGCAGAGGTAGTTTAAAATTAGACTAGACCCTTATGGCGCAGCACCTAAAAATACAGAGTGGGCAAAGACCAGGAGAGGAGGCCAGCAGATATTCACGGCTAATCCTGCCCGGGTAACTCTGAGGTGAACATCTCCAGCTTTCTCTCACCACTGCCTTCTCCAACGCACACACAGAGCTCCCCTCCCCGGACCTCACTTCAGTGCTATAAAGTGTCCAGCGTGGCCCGCTACAGGTTGTCATTGCTTTGGTGAACACTTGGTCACCGGGCAGTACAATGTGTTGCACACTTGCAGTTTAATTGTGTTTTTACCTATTCCTGACATGTTCCAGGTTTATGTTCTTGAGTGAATTAACTTGCCCTAGCAGCCTGCTGCCCTGTACCCTTTACTGAGAAATGCCATTACATTTAGCTCATTTAGCCCAGAGAACATCTCAAAAATGATAATCGCAGCATCGCAGTTACACCACTTTGACACGCAGTGGTGGGAACTGGGAAGCAGCATCAGCGTTGCAGTGGGGGGATGTTTCTGTGCCGCACTTTCCAGAAGCTTGACATTAATGCGATCCCTTTGATGGTCCCAGAGCACTACTGGACACACCTGGTTTTGCAGGATCCACTGTGATTTTTTTTGTTGTTTTTGTTGTTGTTCTTATGTTCAACTGCAACACTCAAATTACAATTTTAAAATTGATGCTGTGTATTTACTAAACCGTATCGGTCAAGCTTTGCCTGCAGGTTGTAAGGAGATGGAGATGTAAAGAAAGTCCTTCAAAGACGGTCTCTCTGAGGCCAGGGCTCCAGCAGGGCCACATATCGCCAGGGTCCAGTATATGCAAATTTACTTCCTGGGGGGCAGTCGTTTAGAGACACTTTGGCTGGTTTCTGAACAGCACACAGTGTTCTCTTCGCTCGGCTGTAGCCCGTGGATGTATGGTGCACTTCTCCTGTGTCTTCGTAGTCAGACGCTGGGTAAGTGGGGAATAGGATTACGCTGAACACACACCTGAGGTAAGGGAGTTGCAAACTGGGTCACCCTCTGGCTGCGGAGAGCAGTAATACATGTCAAGGGGAGGTGCTCCAGGAGCCCAGGACTCAGGTTTTCAACAGCACTGCTATATCGCGACCGGCCTGCATACTTTTAGCCGTGTTTGCAGGAAGCCACTCGACAGCCCCTCACTGAGCACGGCCACTAGGGGTTCTTAGAAATGAATGGAATGCTATCCTTATCTAGTTTTGTGGATCGATTCGCTAGGAACAAACAAACAAAACAAAAAGGCTGTGAAAGTTGTAATCCTAATGCGTAAAGCAAAGACTTTACAGAATGTTGTTTTAACTCGTGTTTTACAAAGGAAAGCAGACACATGTAGTCAAGTTGCTCACGGAGCTGCTTACATCATTGCCTATGAGGTCATTGATCCCTCAATGTTGGGGCTGTGTAGCTGGGTGTGGGTTCAGCTGCCAGATTCTGTGATGCAGTTTGTTCCGTCTGGCTGACATTTCGAAACTTTGTGGTGCTGCCAGCGGTTGCTGTGAACTCCCAGGCAGATGTAGGACTGGACTGCAGTTACTGTCGACTCCCCGGCAGATTTAGGACAGGACTGTATTTACTGTGAACTCCCTGGCAGTTTAAGGACCGGACTGTACCTTCCTTGTTCCTCCTTAATCTCCTGTCGGTGACTGATCACATACAGTAGTGAGTTCTGGTGAGCTTGTACTCTGTGCAAATGGTGATGTCACAGTGCTCCTACTTAAATTAGACTTTGTTTTCTTTTCTCATTATTTTTAAATGGCGGGAAAAATAGCACACATGGTATCAGGTACTCGAATACTCAAGCGCTTAGTAAGATAAGCGATTTCAACAGTCAAATTAAGCAAATGATTAATGCAATGAAGGTTAACGATTCAGTCACAGTTTTTGGTTGGACTGTGGTCCCTGGGACCGAGGCTGTGAGCCACAGATGTGAAGGAATGAAGAAACCTGCTGATCTGCTGCAGTTTTTGACTCCAAATTGGTTTAATTTGGGCTGGTACACAAAGTAAAGCAACACACTGAATTAAATGTGCCCGTTCAGGGAAACCTGCTGCATTTAGGCCAATACTTGCATTATTCAATGCAAGGAGCTTATGCAGCTGGTCAACGGGCCTTTAAGAAATGGCAAGATCCCTTTAACCAACTGAAGTGTAAATGTCTTATCACTCTAGTATGGACATTTGATTGCGGACAAAGATGCAGTTTTCTTTTCAGAAAATCTAAAATTTTCTTTAAAACTTTGGTGTCTTCACACTTAAAACTAAAAAAGGAGTTTTTGTAGTCTTTTATTAGTATCTTGTCTTCTAAAGGCTCAGTCATGTCGTGCTTTTCTCCAAGAGACGTCGATGTGTGAATCTGCTGCAGGTTTGCACAGTCGCACAGTCGCACATTCGCTGCCGTTGTCAGAGCACTGCTCCTGTTTGTATCTAGTCTGCCGACGCCACACACTCAGTGCTGGCAGGCAAGTGTGTTGATGTATTCAAATGCGAACAGTTGCTTTTCTGAATGATCGCTTGAGCAGCTGTGATGCACATGCTGGCAGGAATTTCTCCTTCAAAATTATACATTAAGAATTTAAAAAAAGAGAGCATGCTGGCATATGGACTGAAAATTGAAAGTTTGTGTTGGCTATTTTTTCCCCCGCCACCAGTATCTGTAAGCTGTGTGTGGGGATGAATAAATAGTGTTTCAGTGTTGGAGGGATTGCTTGCAGATGTAATGCATTTAATTTATTTATTTAAGGTTCCTTTCTTCAATATGTTACCTTTGCTTTTGAAATGGTCGGCTACCTAAAGAAATTTTACAATTTGTATTTATATGGTCATCATTGTTATTTTATTCCAACACACCCATTGTGTGGAATGTTAGTGCTTTTTAATTATATATTTTTTTAAAGGTTTTGTTTTCACCTTTTCGTATACGAAACCTCTTTGCTCTGTGCTAGTGTCTTACTTTCCCACCACGGTTGTCATAGCTTGTTTACTTAGATCTGGTCCGCAGTGTCGGCGCGGCAGGCAGATGGATGTTTAAATGCCGTGAGAGGCGTGCCTCGGGTCACTCAGTCTCCTGGCCCATCAGTGTGTCCCACTTCCTGCATCGTGACGAAGCCCAGCTCTCGCATAAGTTGCTCTCGGGCAGAACTGATCCTCCCTCCTGGCCGAGTAACGAGATCTGAAATCTTGTCACCTCTTCAAGTGATTAACGAGTGTAACCTCGTTTAGGGAGGCAGACTTATGTTTTCCTGAAGCAGGGGCAACAGCTCCTGTAGCAGATTACCACAGTCTTTGTGTCGCTCTGAGGACACCAGGGGCAGGGAGCACCCCCACTCTGCAGGGGAGGGCGGCATGCTAATCTCTCGCTAGGCTGCCAGTATGTGGGGGCAGAATGTGTCCTACACTCCCATATCAAGTGTAGATTTAAAGTGTGTTTTATAGATGTGTGTGTGTGGCGTGTGCATTGGTTTGTCTTTGCATTAAAGCCACCTCACAACTCGTCTCGGCAGGCTTTTCGTTTGCGTTTTACTCAAATTTCACAGATGTAACGGATTGTTGACAGATGGGGGGTCATAGCGAGTGAGAGCAGTGAACCACTTTTGTGGGTTTGTTTTTAAGGTGTATAATGGTAGGGAAAACACTGCCACAGGTTTTGTGTTTTGGAACACCTTGTTCAGCATTCGCTCTTCTACAGGTGTCTTGCTTTTCTGATCCTGTATTTATTTGGCAAAACTCTCTCGTAAGGACTTAAAAAACATCTTTACTGTAATAAAAAAAAAAAACAGTACATGAGTACACCAAGATCAAACCAGCTATCTCCGCAAACGGGCGGCTTCACCATGTCGAACAGCGTGATTCCCCCTGGCCTCAGAAAATTGGGTTTTCCTCGGAGAGTCCTGGGCAGTTCTAACGGCCGAGGAGATCTTTGCTTTGACCCAGGTGTATGGTGTGGAGAGGAAGACGACTCCACTACCTGGGGTGGAAGATAATCCCAGGCGTTGGAGGGCTGCCCAGTGCAAGTATATTTACACATGCGCTTGCATAGGTTTGCTGCCCAGCTCCCCCCCCTAAGTAGCCAAGTGCTTTTTAAATATGAACTGTTAGCAGCAAGACGCTGAAGTGCATAAAGACGTGTGTTGGGATGTTCGTAGGGTGGAAGATGGGCCAGGCTGTCTGGGAGCAGCAGTTCTCTCTCTGGGGTTCACATGGATATCCTGGCCAGGTACCGAGTGCTTATTGAGGTATGAAAGCCTGCCATTCATAAGCAGTATCTACTCCAAGATTGGTTTGATGTTTCTTGATCTTCGAGGAGGCTATCCTACCCAAACACTTCTCTGAGTCAGAATGTGTGAATGAGTTGTTTCCTTTGTCGGGTTGTAGGAGCTGTATTTTGTTGTAAACCGACCTCTTCGCCTCATTCCTCTACTGGAGCTGTCAAGCTTCAGACTGCAGTCAGACTACATTATACGAACTGCTCCTTGTCATTTATTTACTTTTTTTATATATCGGGAAACATTCAAATACAAGTATTTTATTCACAAATGTGCGTTTTACCATGAGATCTCTTTTGCAAGGGAGACCTACGGGGCTGAGGGAAGGAAACCGACTGGAACACCAATAAAAGTACAGAGCTGTTGTGAGATGTGAGCTGGGCAGGGCTGCACTACTCTTTGTGCAAGTCCGGCTGGGAAACCTATAAAATAACGCACAACCCCACATGGGACTCCCTGTAAATGCAGGGAGAAGAGTCAGGGAGAGCGAGGGATGCGGATTGTAGGTAGCGGGTAACAAGAAAATGCATTCTTTGCCCAAAAGAAAGTTCATGAACTAGTTGTTTAAACCAAATCGTGCCCTGTATGTTGATCAGATTCGGAGAAATGGGAGACTAATCAGGTAAAAGAGCTGCCAGGTCTTTGCAGCATCTCACAAGAGAGACCACTTTGTTCAAGGTATAAATTTTGGAGCTGCTTTAAAATCCTCTGTGTGCCTCACAGGAATTGACTGAGCAGCCTAGAGGCAAGATGCGAAAGCGCAGTCTGCCTGAGCTCGACTACATTTGCACAGTTCAGAATCATTGCTCTTTGAGCTCGAGATAAACGTGTACAGGTTTAATAAATAAATGCATGGCTTGGGAGTTTCATACTGTGTTTTGGAAGAAATTGAAAAACCTTGGTAAAGATGTGTTAGTTTATCCTTTTGGGGCCCTCCTAAGGCCATTAGGAGCAGCGCACACTAACACAGCTGGTGTATCGTTGTGGCTACAGGCATATTTGGAAGGCCAGGCCAGCTTGTTTTCCGCACAGAGCAGCAAATTCGCCGTTTCAAACCTGTGCTGAATGTCTTGCCGTTCATCATGTCCAGACTGCACTCCTGTACTTGTCTTTACTCAACTTTACTCATCTGTGCTCCTTTCTTTTGTTCGTCTTTCTGAAAGTCTTATCCCGGGAGGCTCGCTGGCACAGTCCGGTTTGGTAGTCCTAACCTGGCACTTAGCTGACGCCTAATTCCTCCCGGCGAGATGCATAGTATCAAAAGTGTGTCAATTGGGTCCGTCCACCAAAAAAGCAGCTTATTGTGATTCTGTCTATATTAGGATAGAGCAGCACATCAAGTAGCATTTGGTTAAGCTGCTCGGCGTGAGTGTGATTAGTAAAAGTGTTGGGCTGATTCTGGGCGGAGTGATCAGATTCAATTACAAAGCATGTTGAGCAGGGGCGACAAGATATTAACCCAAACGCTTTCAGGGGGCCTCCGTGGTCATAGATCAAACTGGTCTGTTCAAACCTGCTCACATTTTCCTGGGGTTGATAACTGCATGTTCGGTTGTTTTCAAAAGAATAAAGTCTGTGAGTGTAATTGGGGGGGATGTCAGTGTTGATATCCTGGTCTTGTCATGGTTGGATTAATGGAGGGATGTCCTTTAACTGACAAGTGCGATTAATCTTGTAGTCAATCTTCCAGGGGATGGCTCCTTCTCCTGCCGCTGATCACGTTTTCCTTTTAGACTCAAGTTGTAGCAGGTTGTGCCAGGCCGTGTGTAAATGGGGAACACCTGCGTTGTTGTGTGTTGGCTACTGATGTCATAAGGGCGAGTTTCCCTGCAGGAGACCTTAGTATCCACACTGGTGATTGAATTAAAAACGTCATAGTGAATCCGTTACCAGTGTAAGAGTTCGGTGTTGGTCGTGTTTGCAGCAGATACAGAACCGCAGGTCTGCCTTCATCACACGTCCGGTGCCTCTAGCTGTTCCAGGTGGGGAGTCTTCTATACTGATGGAAAATAAAACTCCCATCAGACTCTTATTCTGAATGATCTACTTTGTCAAACATTTATTTCATTTTTAGTATTTCCTTGTGGTCTATTTATGGTAAAGTTAATGATAATAAGCTAATGAAGTTAATAACATCATCCACCATTATCTCACCAAATAAAATGTGCTTTCAGTGTAAACAGACCGCTGTAAATATTTTTCTTTAAGATCCATGTTAAGATAACACTGTTAAACCATTCTGAACTTCTCTCCTGTGTTGTTCACTGTAATGGGTGGATGGATTGTATTTAATATAGCTGTTGTGTAGAGGCAGACCATCAAAATCTGTGTCATTAGTTAGAGGTGTTACTCTGAACCTGTTTATGAGGATGGTGACAGCTGTGACAGACAGGGGGGAGGTGAAGTGAACACTATGATGATGTTTGATCTGCGAGGTCTGGGAGGAATTCACAGCTCCGGAAAATTGTTTGTGACACCCCAGGCGTATGCTGCTGCTCGCTCCTGTAAGTGGATGTTTTGTAAACCTAAAAGTTTTAGTTTTTAATCCATTTAGTGGTGTTTAAGGGATTAGCACCCGGCGTCGCGGCAGGGAGACCTGATACTGTGTTGGAGAAGGTCTTTTCCTCGTCCGTGAAGACGGTTGCATCCGGCCATGTTTCGTTTCAATTTTTCCAAATTGTGCAGCTTGACAGTAGGTATCTGGGTTCTTGGAGCTCAAACGGTTTCTGAGCATCTGTTGCTTTAGGAAAGTGTGTGTCTTGAATTGCAGAGCCACCTGCTTCTCACGCAGAGAGGTGCAGGGGCTCTCGTGGGCTTCTCTGTGTGTTAAAATGACATGATGCATTAAGCATAAACTTTTACTCTGAGTCTATCAGTGGTGTCTAGATAGGCTGTGTATTTTTTTGTAATGCACGGATAGCATTAGACCTAGACATTTGTATTAGATATTCTAAAAAATAATAGTGCTGGTCTCTTTATGTAGTGAGATTCATTAGTTTTCAGAGCAGCAAGGGAAGCGAATTCGAGATTAATGTTATTCTCCTGTTTGAAGTGGCTGCTTGATTCTGTGCAGCCACTGTCGATGATGGAGCAGGTGAAACTGAAATCTGTGTGTGTGTGTGTGTGTTTGTGTGTTACAGCTGGCAGAGTACCGGCAGCGGAAAGCACAGGCAGACGGACAGAAGAAACAGAAGAAGAAAAAGAAGTCGGTGAGCACCAGGCACGGGGAGCATGCCCACGTGGGCACCGAGTCCGAGCAGGCACCTGGGGAGGAGAGCAGCCAGCAGGACGCGGGCAGGGCCGCTTCGGGGCCCTCAACGTTCACCATCTCTAGGACGCTGCGCAGCGGGGACACGGTCACGCAGGATCACACCTACACCATAGAGGTATGCCTGCGGGGTCGGAACAGAGCACAGGGCAGCCCGTGTCCGCGTCTAGGGGCTTTGGATCGATCCGATCCCCCGGTGCCAGCTCTGTGTGCCTGTCCACAGACTGCAATACTGCACTGCGAGTCTCTGTGCTATTTAATTGTGTATCAATGTTATTGAGCTGCAGTTTAACGTGCCGCCGTCTCAGTCTCTGCTCAGTACCAGCTGGCGAGGTTTGATGCCGTGTATTTTATCACTGCATTCTTTAAAGCAGGGGGGGGGGGTCAACCCTGTTGGCGGAGAGTGAGGCAAATTAATTTTCATAATCCGGAGCGTTGAGGGCAGCCTCATCCAAACGGCTTCGTCACAGCATTGTGAGTATGGTTTGCGTGCCGGTGGAGGGAAGCTCTTTATGGCTTTATATTGCCTACATCACCTTTTTATTTTATTATACATAGCTTTGTCTTTTTTTTTTTTTTTTTTTTTTTTTATGGTGACTTGTGTGATAAAATCTGCAGCACGAAGCCCTTTAGCCGCCTCTGCAGCTCCCTGGTTCACAGAGTCTCAAGCTGTGCTGTGTTGCCGGGGGTCTGCAGGCTCTCATAAGGGGTGTCGGGTGTCAGGAGGGTATGATTCAATGCAGGGGTGTCAGACTCCGGTCCTGGGGGGCCGTGGGGGTCTCCTGGGTTTTCGTTCCAGCCCGGCTCTGTGCTCCGTAGTGGTCTAATGAAATTACGAACTTCTCTTCAGATTCTGTAGGTGCCTGCGCGTTGTGTTTTGTACATTGTTAGTGCGTTAAGCTATTTCAGCGTTAAGCACATTGGTCCAACGTTTGGTTGCCCAGGCAGGCGGCAGGGACCCCCAGGAGTGAGGAAGACGCCCCCCCGGCCCAGATCCTGCACCTGTGGACAAACTGTGGGGACGGCTGTAGATTTTGGTGAACTGAACAGACTTCCAGGCTGAGGAGGGATGATTACGAGGAGCAGACTCTGGTGTTAACTGAGGCGATAATGACTTTGGGGGGTTGGTTCTGCAGTGTCAACGACTGTCTCCTCCTGTCAGCTGTCTTGTCCCCCAACGACAGGTGGTGGACTTTTGTGCTCCCGGGAGCCTCACAGTGTGGGGGTGCTCTAGGGTGAGGCTTCCTCAGTGTGGGGGTGCTCTAGGGTGAGGCTGCTTTGGGTGGGGGGGGTGCTGCTCAGGGGTCTCCTGTTGATATTTCCATGCTTTACGAGTTTAACCATTTTCCACATTTTTAACATTTTATTTTTATTTTTTTTACGACCTTGTCCAGAACCACTTTCAAAAGTATCTGTATGTATACCTTTTATTTTTAAATGCTGCCATATATAAGCACTCTGTTTATTGATTCTTGCATTTAAATACTGTAATCCAGCAAAAAAATCCTCTGTGTAGTTATCAAGCTAAAACCCATCCTAATGTAAACGGATCGTTTGTTCTTTACAGCCTTTATTAACATCCTGGGAATCGCTCAGAGAGCAGGTACTCGGCTTGCTTTTAGATCATCAAAGGCCGTGTTTAAATCCATTACAAAGCAAAGTACTAGATAACCTCCCCACACACACACACACACACACACACACACACAGAACGATGCCGTTGCTATTAGCTACATTTGTAAATGTTTGAAGATGAGGCCCAGGGAATAAATCAACGTAATTGACACTGTACAGAACAGTGCGAATGGGCCCTTATTGTGGGGGCTGGACTGGGGGACTACTCCTCTTCTATCTGTTGATCTTCATGAACTGCTGCTTCTGGTGTTTCTGCCCTTGTCGATCTTTTACATGCAGTTACCTTACTTACAATGAAGAGCACAGTTTATACTGTTTTAACACATTTAAAAATAGTCGGCTTATCTGCTGTATGTTTTTTAATGCACCCCCGAAAGTGTCCGCTTTACGATACCTATTGAGAAGAGCACTTTATTTTATCAAACTCTTTGACATCTTCTTTTAAATTACTTTCCTCTTCAGGCCTGTATGAAATGATGGGGCAGTTTGAATGCTACACGCACTCTATTCACGGCAGTATAAAGCGCAGTAACCTTGTGTGAGCCAGAGCTGCATTGCTCAGGAAATTGTAAAGACGATTCGGCCTTGCAGTGACATTATTCGACAACCGTCACAAAGCTGACACAGAATTGAGAGCCTCCAGCAGCCCGGTGAAATTCTGCCAGGCACAGAGTTCTGCCGCTCTGTGAAACGCGCCCGTTCGCTGCCAGCCCAGATGGAGACCGTGCACAGACCCTCGGTCTCCCGGCCTCTATGCAGGCGATGGGTCACCTCACAATGTTCGGCACAAATGGTGACATTCGTCCAGAACAACAGCAGCAGCAGGTGTGCATTGGAGACTAGCCGGGGAGGAGGCTGTGCTGTGGTGTCCGTGTCAAGTGGTCCATCTGCGAGTTGATGGGATGACGATTAACCTGCGCTCTCACAGCTCAGAGGGGCCTTCGGTCAGTCAGGGCTTGTGCACAGTCTTTTCTTTTTTTGCGCTTGCTACTGTAGATGACTGCAGATGTATCTGTTGCCATGGAAACACAGAAAATAAATAATTCAATTGCGTTGCACTAATTCAGAGAGAGAGAGACCACTTGACCAGCCCTGCGGTGGAGAGAGAGAGAAATAGACAGAGCGATAGATTATAAATGCATAAACAAACAGATCTGTAAACAAACCAAAAAACGACGGATCAATCGTGATGGTTCCTCTGCCGAGATGCAGCTGCTGCCCCAGAGCAGACGGGCTTGACGCATTGGCTTCAGGATTGTTTACACCGCCGGGGTAGAGGGACAGATTAATCGGCTCCCTGAGGGCAAGAATCGCATTAAGGAATGGGGGAGACTGCATGTGGGGTTTCCCTAGAAGTATTTATGCTTCCTCCTCCCTACCCCCCCTAAGCATTTCTGAGTCGTGACCTATAATATATATTTATACTTATTGACTGATTGTTTTCTTAAGATGTATCTTCTAAATAAAAAAATAAAATATAAAATAAAATAAATAAAAATAAGTAGAATTTCTGCCTCTGTGTTCCAGTTAACAACGCACCTTTCTCAAGCAAAAGGTTGCTGTGGAAACCCAGTCGCTCTGCAGTCAGGCAGTTGTAACCGGTGTGGTCACGTGTGTGTCAGATTCAGCCTGGCTTTGATGTGCACTACATTGTCTGCGTTTCTTTTGTGTCTGTGGGGGAAGAAAAAGAAAAAAAACCTAAAGTGAATGAGTCTCTGCTTTGACTTGGTATCCACTGAAATACTTTCCAGATGTCTCTATAGATAGAAAATCTATTAGTTTAATTTATTTGATTGTTATGCATCATAAAATATTAATTAAAATACTACTGCCTCTAAAAGCATCCCTTAGGTTCATTTGCAAGATAACCACATCAATAATAAACTCAGGATTTCCTTATTTAGTGTATTTTAGTCATTTAGTGTATTAATTTAATCATTCCATGTGTTCCCCATAGAAAGTACAAAAGGGAGTCTGCAATAGTCATTATTATTATAATAATTAGGCAGTAAGTATTTTGTTTTTAGTTTAGTTTATTTTAATTCATTCCAAAAGGAGGCCACAAATTATCAGTACCTATTTTAATATACTGCTTTAATATACATCTATATATTTTACCTTGACTGAAGCTTAAAGGTGTTACTACTTGCTACATTGTCTTCAATAAGACTCTCTACACGAGCCCTTTTAAAGACGCGGAGAGTAAATGCTGACGGAGAGCATTAACGGTGTCTTGCCATGAGTGCAGTAACAACCTCCTCAAAAGTGTCTGCACTATGTAGGTCAGTTGTGCAGACATCGTTTGACATTGACATAATTCTTCTATTCTTCCCGGGGAAAAGAGTGGAAGCAAACAAACCTAAGCACACTTTGCTGTGCTGATGAAGACGCTGCGGTTGGTCTGCCATCGCCCTGCATTTCACATTTTGCTCTGTTTTGTCTTTATTCGTTTCAGCCTGACAGTGAGGTCTCCACCACCGCGGAGGACTACACTTCTGAGGTAAGGACGTAGCACTGTGAATGTCCCAGTCCACACACATCCCTCTCTCTGGAGCTGGGCTCTGTTCTCCTCCACACGGCTTCTGTCATCTTGAGATCGTCTGGTTAGTCCTGGCTTTTTCGGGTCACGTGCAGTGGACAGGGAAATATGTGTCTTAGTGTTTTCCGATGAGTGTGTGTGTGTGCGTGCCGACATGTCTGCATGGAGAGAAGTTCCCCACTGACATGGTTATACTGGAGTTGTGATGTTCTGACCCTCAGCCAGAGACTAATGACCCTGTATACTATGTATTTGAAAAGTGCTTTAAATAAGTCACTGATTTCTTTGATTGTTTGCATTGGCATTTCAGAGCTTCGTGTTTCTTCCTGCTTTAAGGAGCTCCCTCTTCCAGGTCTTTCCTCTGGGGTGTGCTGGTGGGGCCAGTGCTGCCCTGTTAAAAAATCCTGGCCTTCTAGTTTAATAGTGCCTCAGCCTCCCAGTGGGCAGCCCGGCCATCCCTTGAGGCACATCGGGAAGCCTAGCCAGGGTCAGGTCTCTCTTCAGAGATTGGGGGTCCTCCACAGGAGCGCTGTATGTCGGGGTGTTCCCCTGTCCGAGGAGTTTAAATCACCAGAGTGTGTAAAGCCCGCCTCGCTCTCACCCACCCGCTGACGGCACTGGGTTTAATGACTGACCGCTTTGTGAATTGACAGGTGAATGGGAGTCTCGAGGCCGCAGTGAGCACAGATGGCTCCTCCAGGGATCTGATCAGGGTACAGTAGAAACCATTGGTTACTCGCTGAACTGGTGGCTGCTGGTGCTCTGAGCTCTCCTGATGACTTCCTGCCTTTGCACAACACTGCTCAGTCTGCTCAGGCTAACTTTCCTTTACTGCACTAACACATTCCTTTAACCCAGGCAGCTATGAGTCTGACGCTACCGGCATTTTCAATTCACAAGCCGGGGGAGATGGAGCTGCTATGTGGGGTTTTTAACATCTCTTTAACAGTTGACACGGGGGATAAATGGTGGAGGGGTCAAGAGTTCATAGACATTTTATTGTAAATTAGTGTAAATTATAATCCAAGAGCAAATTTGCTGTGGGGGCGGAAGGGTTACTGCTGAGCTGCTGAACAATTCGGGCACTGTTTGTTCTTTTTTGGCGGGGGGGGAGATAGAGGTTTGATTTAGGTTGTGTTGCTGTGTCATGCGCTCCAGCGGCTGCTGATTGTGAGAGGTTCGTTTCAGGAAGAGGACACGCACCTCTCTGCATCTCATTCTGAGCACAAAGCCCGGGCCCCCCCGGCACGGGAGACGCACGCCATGGAGGACGAGCTGGTGGCAAAACCACTGGCTAACGAGGAACCGGGCTGGGAGCTGCAGGACGAGTCGAGTGCGGCGCACGGCTCCGAGGAAATGCAACAGGTACCTTCAGTTCCCGCCGCCGTGCTCCTGCCAGGGAACACGGATTCGGGGAGGGCAAAACAAAACTGTAAATCAAGCGTTCTTTTCGCCCACCTGCTGTTTGAATTGTTATTTCATACTTCCTATTTCATATTTCCTACTTTGAGCAGAGCTGTGCTGCAGATCTGACCTTGACAGTAATTAAACCGCTGCCACTATTGTCTCCTCTGATTGTGGGGAGTGCGCACAGAGACCGCACACATTATCTCCTGCTCTTGATATGAATCATTAACACAGACAGGGTCAGCAGGTTTCATAGTGTGTTCATGATTTGTCAGGTAATGGCAGATGGTTGAAATTGTTAGTGAAGTGAAATTAGCTTTTTGAATGCTTGTCTGGCTACCTCCCGCTCTTCGCTCTCTCCCTCTCCCTCATCTGTAAATGCATCATATTGGGTCAGGGTCCTGATTGTTTAATTCCCCAGCCAGGAATTCAGTGCTAGCTGTAAACCTGGTGATCCTCAGGTGGCGCTGGGAGAGATCCTGCAAAAATCGCTCTGTGCCTATTTGATAGTAGAGGAAGATACATTTACTCACTGCAGACAGTTATGATTTGGGAAGTGATGTCATTTCTTATTGAGATGAGACATTTTCCCAGTCTAATGGAGTATTGCTTTTAAACGATGTTTCTTTGAAGTAGCTGAAGGGTTTCTTCTTCACTGGTTTAATGATTCAGCCCACCCACGTCCACTGGTCAGTTTGTCAGATGGAATGCGAATGTTCTTAACATTAACGGAACAGCCGTGCCAAATTACTGTGCAGCCTCACTGTGGTAAATGGTGATAAGAGGGACCCTGCATTCCCAGGGAGGGCCCCACACAATGTAGGAAGAGAAGCAGCGCTGGTGGCCTTACACTCGCCCGGTCACTGTGCCAACCTGCTTTTGCCATCGTTCCCCCAGCTCCATGACTTTGAGGCGGCGCTGAGGCAGAGGGACGGCATCATCACCCAACTCACGGCCAACCTGCAGCAGGCGCGCCGGGAGAAGGACGACATCATGAGGGAGTTTCTGGTGCTGACCGAGCAGAGCCAGAACCTGCAGATCCAGTTCCAGCAGGTGAGTCGGGTGCAGGGCGGGACGTGGAGGAACGGACGCCACTCCACTTGGCTTAAGATAATAGATCCCTCGTATGGCATCGCGGCTGCTGGGAGTTCTCCCGAGTCCTGGGAGGCTCTTATTTTCCAGAGTACCATCCGATCCACCTCCGCCAATTAAATCGTAAGTTATGAACCGTGAAATCACAAGGGAACATATCTGTGTTGTTTCTCACCGATTGGTAAAGCAGTCTACTCTTCCCTCAGTCTTACTCCCCGTGTGGTGCTTTTCTGCCACTCCCATCACTCAGTCCGTCAGCTGTGGCCACTCGTCCTGCTCTGTGCCACGGTGTGACCAGCGCTGTGTGTTTCAGTTGCAGGCCGGGGAGACTCTGAGGAACAGCAGCCACACCAGCACGGCGGCAGACCTCCTCCAGGCCCGGCAGCAGATCATCTCTTATCAGCAGCAGCTGGAGGACAGGGAGCTGCAGCTGAGGGACGTCCACAGACAGAGCGATGAGCAGCTGCGGCAGATCAGCAAGCTACAGGAACGGGTCCAGCAGGCCGACACGGTGAGCCCGGTCTTGGTGTGTTCAGAGCCGGCCGTCTCTGTTCCTGGCGCCGGTTCTGTTGTGTGAGGAGAGTGGTGTCTTCGAGCAGGAGATGAAATAGTGACAGGAAAGAGGAATTAAACTTGAAGAGTTCGTTTAAGCCAAGTTTGCACTGAAGGTTATCCCCTCATAGTTTCAATCTGTAGCAGATTGCTCCTGTTCCCTGCTCCTGTAGGACCTCCTGTCCTGCTGTTTTTTGTTCCAACCGAGCTCTCAATTTCTTAATTGAACCCTTAATTTAACTAATCATTTGTTTACATTTAACTTTTAAAATTGTGTAAGTGATAAAAAGTTGGTTCCTTAAGTTCTTTATACGATTGTATACTTAAAACGTTAAGGACGCATTCATATTAACAAATGAAGGGCCTTGATTACTCTTAATATCTAAAAAACTGCTGTCTAATTACAGTTGGCGAAGCTGCAAGAGGAATCCATGGCGCAGAAGTTAATGGAGAAAGAGAATTCGATTGCCGAACAGGAGCGAATCTTAGCAGAGCAGGAGAGCACTGTGAAGCGCCTAGAGGAGGAGCTCGGGAAATGTGAGCGGTCGCTGAAGGAGCTGGCAGAGCAGGTCGCCGCAAAAGACCAGGACATGGAGAACCTACGTGCCGAGCTGTCTGGGTCCAAGCAGAAGGAGAGGATGTCGTCGGGAGAGATCAAGCAGCTGATGGGGACGGTGGAGGGGCTGCAGAAGCGCATCCACCAGGGGAACCTGCCCTCGGAGGGGGAGCAGAGGATGGAGCCGGAGCTGCGCAGGAGGATGGACCAGCTGCGGGCAGAGCTGGATGAGATGTATGGCCAGCAGATTGTCCAGATGAAGCAGGAGCTCCGGTTGCAGCACGCAGCCGAGACAGACAGGTTGGTCGCCCAGCACCGGTTGGAGCTGGAGCAGCTGCGGAGCCAGTCCGCGGAGCACAGCGGCCAGGTGAGTCTGCTAAACCTGAGGATCGGCGAGCTGGAGCAGAAGCTGCGGGAGACGCAGGTGCTGAAGGAAAAGACCCACCAGGAGCTGCTGCAGGTGGCGAAGGAGAAGTTGAACCTGCAGAGCCAGGTGGAGGACCTTGTGCAGGACATGCGGTTCGCCCGTGGGAAAGTGCAGAGAGCCTCACAGAGCATCACGGACCAGGAGCACAAGCTGAGCGAGGTGGGGAAGCTACATGCCACCATCACGGACCTGCAAGGGCAGCTGGCGGCTGCAGCCGAGGCCACCCGGGAGCTGGAGACGAAGCACGAGTCCGAGGTCACCAACTACAAGATAAAGCTGGAGATGCTGGAGCGGGAGAAGGATGCCGTGCTGGACCGGATGGCCGAGTCACAAGAAGCCGAGCTGGACCGGCTGAGGACACAGCTGCTCTTCAGCCACGAGGAGGAGCTGACCAAGCTGCGAGAAGACCTGCAGAGAGACGGACAGGTGGCGGTGCACAACCTCCGAGATGAGCTGGCCCTGAGGCACGAGCAGGCGCTGGTGGGCCTGGAGAAGAGCTTAGAAGAAAAGCTGCAGCTGGTAACGCTGGAGAAGGAGAGGTTGGCTGCCGAGAGGGAGGTGCTGCTCCGCGAAATCTCTGAGACCAGAGAGGAGATGAGCCGGGCGCTCGAGAGCTCCAGAGCGGAAGAGAAGGCCCAGCGCTTGCAAGAGCTTCAGACCGAGCTGCAGGAGCTGAGGACAGGGAAGTGCAAGAAGAGCACTCTGGAGCGAGAGGTGCAAGAGCTGCTGAGGAAGAATGAGCTGCTGGAGACACAGAGGAAGGAGACGGAGGTCAGCCTGGGACACAGGATCAAGGAGCTGGAGTCCGAGAACGTGCTCCTCAAAGAAGCCAAAGAGGCTGTGAACAAGCGAATGGAGTCCAGTGCTTCGGCTGAGAAGCGAGTGGAAGCTCTTGCTCGTGAAAACAAAGAGCTGAACGGGCAGCTGGCTGAGCTGAAGGAGGAGATCCAAAGGCAGGAAAACACGTTCTCTTTCGCAGAGAAAAATTTTGAGGTGAATTACCAGGAGCTGAAGGAGGAGTACACCTGCCTGGTGAAAGTGAAGGCTGAACTGGAGGAGAGGATCCTTAGGGGGGCCAGAGACGATGAGGCCAACCTTCGAGGTCTGCAGGTGGGAGCGCGGACGCTGCGGACAGGCAAAGGGAGACGGGGCGACGCCGCAGTGGAGATGGGCAAGGCGGGCATGATGGATGAGGACTCTGCTGACGGCGGGGAGGTCATCGAGAAGGACACGACAGAGCTCATGGAGAAGCTCGAAGTGGCTCAGCGGGAGAAGCAAGAGCTGTGCCTGAAACTCTCGGAGGTGTCGGCTCAACTGGCGGCACGGCAGGACGAGACGGAGCGGCTCAGGGACGAACTGCGGCTGGTGAAGGAGGAGAGCCAGCAGGTCGTACAGAAATACGGGGAACTGCAGAGGGAATGGGAGGCACGGGAAGAGGGAGTGAGGCAGTTAGGAGAAAAACAACAACAACATCATCAACATCAACAAGAGCAGCAGCAGCAGTCGCAGCCACTACAGACCCCGGAGAGTCTTCAGACGTCTGCGGCCGCAGCTGTCCAGGGTGCCGAGAGCGGGCTGTGCTCTGTGGCGGGTCACCACCTCCAGATCAAAGCGCTGGAGACCAAGGTGTCAGCCCTGAAGTCCTCCCTGTTGGCCGCCACTCGCGAGCGGGAGCAGGCACAGCAGCAGCGGCTCACCCTGGCACTGGAGAACGAGGCGCTGTCGGCTCGGCTCCGGGATCTGAAGGGTCAACCGGCAGCCCAGCCCCCTGTGCTGGCCAATCTGCAGGCAGACAGGGACCAACTGCAGAGGCAGCTGGACGCACTGAGGGGGAAGCAGCTGGGCTTCGCGGAGCTGGTGCAGCACAAGGGCTTGGTGGAGGAGTCGCTGCACGGCAAGCTGGAGGAAAAGGAGAAGGCACTCATCGCGGCCGAGCAGGAGATCCGGACTCTGAAGGAGAGGCTGAGGGTGGAGAGCGAGCCGGAGGTCTCCCTGGAGAAGCAGGACGAGGAGAAGGAGGAGGGCAGCATGTTCACGGCGGTAAGTGCTTCGGAGTTGTGTGTGTACGTGCTGGTGGTGTAGTGCGTGTATTTCTCTCGATCCTGTTTTATCTCCATTTCTCTGGCTTTCCCTCTCACGTTCTCTGTCTCTCTCTCTCTCTGTCTCTATCTCTCTCTCTCTCCCTCCCTCTCTTCCTGGTGCATATATATATAAATGTGCGTGTTGGTAGTAAAACCATTCAACAGGTTCCATTGCAAAATGTTCTTGCGAAAATATATTTCTGCAATGTCAGAATAAATAATATACTGTTACAATGTTTATCACTGTTCATTATATACATTCAAAATAATAATATGCCTGAAGTTAATGTTTCAAGTCTCAGGATTGTTTAAAGGATTCATGTTTGTTTTAGTTTTTAGAATTTCATATGAATATTTTGCCCTCTGCTTCAAAGTCTCCGGTGCTCCGTGGATTTATTTTTAAAAAGGATATTTTTCATACAGTATCTTGTAGATGCTTGTGTAGTGTGTTACAGGTCAAATAATGTTCTTTTACATAACCACTATGCTGTGTGCAGTGTAATTAATTAACAAGCTTTTCTGTAGTCTGTGCTAATCAGCCTGCGAGCGCAGTGTGAGAGCACTTCTGTGTTGCCAGCGACTAACGGACTGAAGCTTAATTAGGACTCGGGTCTGTGACTCACAGGCGGGGCGAGTCCTCAGCTCAAGGGCCCTGAGAGCACAGTCCTTGTATATGTGTGTTAGATGTCCTATGCAGATGGCATTGTGTCCAGGAGATGCAGGACAGGTGATGAAAAGCTTCTCATGACCGTGAGAGGCCCAGGGCTTCAGTTTGTTCACCCGGGGTATTTCTCCTCTACACCTGTGCCATGTGTATACAGGAGATCTTGCTGCATGGAGATCAAGTCCACTGTTGTTGAGAGAGAGATCTTCATCTATCTATCCATCTATCTAGATGTATATATATTATAGATCACAGCTATATATCCATTTGTTTATCCCTTTTGTAGATTAATGGAAAATTAGTTTAAAAAACAAATAAATTAGAATAAGTCATATGACTTTCCTCCCGGCTTTATTTTTGATCTGATTAGCCCTGCACTGTTTAACTTGTTTAACCCGTTCTTAGACTGGTTAAAACAGCACTGTTTTGAGCTGAAGAGGCATCTCTCTAAGAGATGTGATGGCTACAGTGCCAGCTTAAAAACACATTTACACTCTAAAGAAAAAGACCAGAAACGCATACGTCATAGTGTCCAAATTTAGCTGGGCCGCCTCCTGTCTTCTGCTCTTTTTCTGCTCTGGAGTTAATGCAGTGATATGCGTGGAAACAGCTGCTCTGTGAGAGGGGACATTTAAATCTCAACGATGTGCAAACGAGACAGACTTTCCCAGTAGTGATGGGGACTCTCACTTGTTTGTTGTTGCAGGAGGAGAGAGACCTGCCGGTGGCTGAGGCTCAGTCTGGCGTGGAGGAGGTTGCACGCGGCGCAGGGGGCCGGGGAGACGAGGCTCGGCAGCAGCTGCAGCTCAGCGTGAGTCCGTGCAGTTAACGCTCTTCCCTCTGATGGATCCCAGTCTGTGAGCCTGCATTGTGGCAGCGACTGCATTCCCCCCACCCCCCCGAGATCCTCCGTCTCTCACCGATCACAGTGGTGGCACTGTTTTGAAGTGCATATAGACCCAGTCCAGCGGCAACAAGTGTCCGAGGGTTGTGTTGATCTTATTGCTGTTTGAAGGAAGCTTACTTTTTACTTTGTATGAACAGAAGCAAGTGTGTTTGCGTTGCTCTGTCCTACATTTGGTCCAAAATGCTCAGTTTATATACATTTTTATTAAGGAATCTTTTACTTGAAAGTCCAAATTGTTTAAGTAAAATCTCGGGGACGTTGTTCCCCGGCTGCAGGGTTCGTGCCATCTCACATTGTCCTCCATGCTGTTCCAGCAGGACGAGCTGCGGCTGCAGATGGAGGCCCAGCGCATCAGCCTCACGCAGATCAGCGCAGCGCAGCTGGAGCTGCTGAGAGAGACCCTGCATGCGGAGAAGGAGACCAGTCTGCGCACGCTGACCGAGGAGCTGGAGGCCCGGCACGCCCAGGAGCTGAGCCAGCTGCAGGAGAAACACCAGCAGGAGCTGAAGGACATGGAAGAACAGCAGTCAGGTGAGAGGCACACGCAGGGTTAAAACTTCACTTCCGAGCAGCTACATTCCCAATGATCCAGCGTTCGCGTTATCTACGTAATTAGTTGAATCCCTTTACAAATCGCTGGAGAGTTCAAGTGCCTGATATCAAGTGTATATGTAACTTGACATCTCCCCCTTGTTAAAGATCTCTCACCGGGCTGGTTATGAGTTCAGTCCGTGACATAATGTAGAGCTCGGTTTGGGACGGAGCCGAGAGCCACTGCTGTGCCTGAGCATCCTCTCCCCGGTCTTGCCCGGGGTTACGGAAGAGGCTCTGTACAGGTCGTACAGCTGGTTCAGGTTCTGTTGCTCTCCCTCCGGGCGCCGGGCGTTTTCTTTACAACTTTACACCTCAGTGTTTTAGGTGGTTTTTATTTAGCTGCTGTGTTAGTCCCGGCCAGACCTCTTCACCGAGTATTCACTTCCCTGTTAGCTGTCATGTCATCAATCTCTTCTAGTGAGGTGGGGCGGGGGGCGCCAAAACCTCTCCACAAACGAGAACTTGAAGCCGGCTGTCAGCGAGTGCACCAGGGGATCAAATTAGTGTCAAGCAGAGTTGTGCGCGGCCTCGACGGGACATGAAGATCTTTACCTGGTTTAACACCAATGCGCTTCCAAGCTTCACTTCATCCATCACATTTGAAACATTTTTTTGTTTTGTTTTGAAGCGGTGCCCCCATCCACCTGCTAGAACCCGCTTCAATTGTAAGGAATCCCTTTTTAATAGCGTATCATTGTGGCAAGAGCTGGCATAAGAAGAAGAGTGTAACTTTAGTGCTTATAGTACGATATACAGCACGTAATAATTAAATATGAAGACGATTCAATGACAGCTGTATGAACTTTAAAACCTCCTCATGGGATCCTGTTCCCTGGCTGTTGTCTTGGGTCACAGGACTCGCCTTGATCGGTAATCTTCTGAGTAATGGATCCACGTTCCTCTATAGAGGAAGTCTAGGTGCAGTGAAGGTGGGATTGGAAAGACTTGCTCAGGTGGCAGCAGTGCCATCTTGGTGTCTAAGGGGACCTGCTGTAGGGGGTAAAATCTGTGTATGAAAACAAAATATTCATGGCATCTCTTGTGTTGCCTGCAGGTTATGGGGATGAGCCAAGATCTTCCAAGCAGCAGAAACTCATTGGCATGGTGACAGAGGACTGCAAGCAACTGATCTTGGTAAAATATGAATGACAATATGCATGTTTTGAGTAGACACAGGTGTAGCTAGTTAACAAATGTGCCTTTCAGAACTGCGCTTTTGTGAGGTTTGTGTTTGTTCTCCTATTGTATGGATTTCCACAATCCTGTCTCTCTCTCCTCTCTCCTTATATAATTATCATTTTATTTTAAGAATTCAGCTTTGACATAAGGGGGCTTCTTAAGAGCCAGAGCTGCTTTGGCAACACTTCCCCCCCCCCTCAATTTCTCCCATCACCTCACAGTAGAGTTGTTTTTCTTGGAGACATTTTGCTCGTCGCAGTCCTATACGCAGATGTCCTGAGTAACTCGTGTTAAACGGTGTGTTTAGTCATTCGCTCAGGTCCTGGGCGAGGATTACTTACAGCCGCTGCAGTATAAACACACGGCAGAGTTGAAGACCAGCTTAGAGGGGTCCGGCGATGGGAAAACAGGTAAAAATGGAGACTCCAGCTCACTGCTGCGTGAAGCGAAAGGTATTTCAACACGCTTCTCAAACAATCTGGGATGATACGAGTACTTGTAATTGTCACCTAACACCTTTTTTTTTTTTTTTTTTTTTTTCTTCAGAATTGCTTGCAGATCTGCAGACGCTCAAAGACGGGATCCTGCAGGAGTACAGTCGCCTGGCAGACCTGCAGGCCATGCTGAACACCGACTGCAACAAGGTGAGAGCGGCCTGGTGAACCTGTGCGCTGCCCATCCTCAGAACAGAATCAGGGTCCCATGAGCTTACTTAACACAAACCTGCAGAGACCGACAGACAGATGACACACGACAGAGTGTTGAGTCTGGTTTCCTTGTGTTTCAGCTGGAGGAGCTGCATACGGCATACGACGAGCTGAAGAGACGCAGTGAGGACGAGATCCGCAGCCTGCGAGAGCAGCTCGACCGCGCTTCCACCAGCGCCCAGGACTCCAGCCATCTGCAGGACTTCCAGCAGCAGCGCAGTGATCTGGAGCAACAGCATGGGCAGGAGCTGCAGCGTCTGCGCGGGGAGATGGAGCAGCATCACGGGCAGGAGCTACAGCGTCTGCGTGGGGAGATGGAGCAGCATCACGGCCAGGAGCTGCAGCGTCTGCGCGGGGAGATGGAGCAGCATCACGGCCAGGAGCTGCAGCGTCTGCGCGGGGAGATGGAGCAGCATCACGGCCAGGAGCTTCAGCGTCTGCACAGGGAGATGGATCAGCAGCACGGGCAGGAGCAGCAGCGTCTGCGCAGCCACTACCAGCAGCAGGCGAAGGACGTGGAGGAGCGCTACACCACTGAGCTGCTTCTGTTGAAACAGCGGCTGCACGAGCTCAGTGGACAACCGTTCAGGTCAGCATCAGTGTTGAGATGGTGAAGGATGTGGCCGACTTCCACGGGTCCCCATGTAGACGGCTGGGATTTTAGTGCATCATCATGTAGGCGACAGGATCCCCGAGTCCAGAGTCAGTCCAGCGCTTGTGCAAGTGTTCCCTCCCAGCCACCATTGTTACTTTATCCGATTTCACTTTGCATTGATCTGTAGAAACCAGCTTTTGTCTTCACGATCTGCTGGGAAGAGTTTAGATGTTGCAAAAGAGGACAGATTGTTGTATGTTTCACTTGAAGATGTTGGCTTGGAGGGGGGGGGGGGGGGATTTTATTTCCTCTCGGTGGACCTCAAACATTGATGAGGTTCCGGTGATGCAGAGAGAGCAGGAGTGCGTATCGCAACCCGACACCAGGCCAGACAGACACCTGACCCCCCCGCCATTCAGCCACAGCGATCACAGCTCCTACAGCAACCTCGTTAGTGCCTCTTACAGAACTTTCTAATTAGACTGCTCTGTCTGCTTCCAAGGGGCTTCACTCTCCATAATTGAGGAAGTCTGTCAGTCAAATCTCTGATGTAAAGCAAAGGGTCCAGTTAGTCCAGTTCAAACCTTTTTATCACCCGTTTACAGAGTTAGAGGTAAAGAAGAATGGGATTGTTTTTTATTTTTTGTATACAGTTCTCTTCTGTGTTTATATTCAAACATAATATGCAGGTTCGTATTGCATTGCACACACACACACCCAAACACACACACAAACATATTTTGCTCTCGATGAAATGCTGTGATCGTTTAGCCCTCCCTGCCTGATGGATATTTTGAGTGATGGATTTCCTTTCGGTGTGTTTAAAGGAGTGTCTGTCCGGTGCTGTGGGGGTGCAGCACAAAGAGAGGGGACTCTCGGCTGGACTGGTTTAAAAGCCCTTACAGTTCATGGTAGATGTGAACAGCGGCACACAGATCTGTTTTGTAGCAAAGAAGGTGGTTTTGGTGCCATCTGCTGGCCTGGTAGTAAAGTGAACAAAACCTTTTTATATTATGGAGATTGTTCTTCAGTCCAGGGGGATAAAGACATTTTCCTTACTCTTGTACCTGTAGAATTGTGTTAGAGATGAAAGTGTAGTGTTTATATGAGCCCCCTTTGCATTTATTTATATATATATATATATATATATATATATATATATATATATATATATATATATATATATATTATTATGATTTTTTATGATTTTTATTCTTTCCATTTAAATAAAAGTATTATACAAGTAATACTTAACATAAGTAATGTATATTATAATAACATATAAGTAATAATATAATAATTATATTATATAAGTGTTAATAATTATTTTAAACATTTTAAAATTAAATATTACATACATATATAAGTGTAATATCAGAAATGCTTCAGTTTGATGAATTTCAGTCAAGTTGGCTTGCAAAGTAACAGATTAAGCCGGCAGTACAGTTAGCCTTTTTCTTTGTTTATGATATTATTGCTTCTTGAATCCATGCATTGACCGTGTTTCTCATGTCCTCCAGTGCCTCCAGCGAGACGCACCTCTCTGTGCACAAGGAGCCGCAGAGCAGCGAAGACCTCAAGGTAGGCCTTTGCTCTTCTCCAAACATCTTTGATCATCCTGTATTTTCTATGCATATTCCTTCATCAATGTTCTTTATAAATGCCGTATCACCACATCCTCTGGGAACTGCTGATTTAATGTGAATTAAAAGGCGCAATGAGCCGTCGTTAAGTGGAATACAGCCTGTGGCGAGCGCACGTCTCCACTTCTCGCAGGAAGCGGCACAAAGAGGCCAGGCTGAGAGCTGGGGGAGGGGGCATTGAGGGGAACAGTGTAATTACATAACCTGGACTATGTCTATAGTTTACTGCATGAGAGACCAATTTCCTCGTGCATGGCAGAGCCGGGGCTTAAAGATGCCCGTGTAGGGTTGCTCTCCATTCCTCCAGTGGTGCTGAGCAGCGACTGCGCTTGGCATCCAGCCGCGGTCAGTGCAGGAGGCTGAGAGACCGGTGGATAGATCTGTAGCTGTGCTGAAGGGTCTGGGGTGAATTTCACTGATTCTTCCTCCTGAGACTGACACGAAGGCTGCTCTTGGTCTTTGACTGATCTGTTATAGTGCAGCAGCTCAGGAAACTATTTAAACATGTTGAAGGGAAAGTAATCTCACCCCACTGCGTTCCCAGGCAGAGGACGTGGATCCAGAGGTGGTCCTCCGAAGCCCCAAGACCGCGGGACTCACCCAGCAACTGCAGGTCCTGCGCAGGGCCTTGTATGCCAAGTACCTCCAGGAGGTGACTGCCCTGAAGGAGCAGCACAGCGCTGAGCTTGAGCGGCTGGAAGCCAGGCTGGGGGAGCAGCACCGGGCCGAACTGCAGGCTGTGCGTGAGGAGCTGAGCCGCCCAGACAAGCACGACCCCGAGGGCATGAACGGGGAGGACCGGTCTATCGAGGGCCCCGGGGCCGAGGAGCAGGGGGCCCCCCAGAGCAGCAGTGCCGTGGAGCAGCAGCACCGGGAGAGGATAGAGGAGGAGATCGCCAAGGTACTGTCTTTATCTGCTTTGGCTTTTTCCAGGGGCACCCAGGTACAGAGGCTCTGGTGAGTTCTTGCGTTTGCTCCAGCTGAGTCCCTAGATTACTTTCCTGAGATAAATGTGCTAAATATGACCTTTTGTCATTAAATGTATATTGTCTGCTGTTACGATAGATTAAATTTAAGTAAAGCTGTGACAAAAAAAGAGACATGTTGTCTTAGAGTGCTGTACACACTTATTTCTGCAGGGGTGGGAAAGAGCAAAATATGATCAGTATCTATTCAGTCGTTTAAGCTGTTATGTTTTTGTTTCTCCTCAAGCATGTTGCCATGATTTGGTGATCAGGATTTCATTTGTCTGTTTCCATTGACGTATTTGTACATGTCTCGTTCACTCAGGTGATCGTGCAGATGTCCGTGGAGTTCGCCCAGCAGACGGAGCTGGCGAGAATCAATCGCCAGGCCAGAGAGAGCGCACCTGGGCTGCAGGCACTTTGCGGAGACCTGGAGGGGGAGCTGGAGGCCCAGGGCAATGCGTTCCATGGAGAAATGGGTCCGGGACAGGAGCCAGGGATGCCGCGGGACACGGAGCGAAGGCTGCTGGAGGAGAAAGAAGAGCTGGAGAACGTGCTGAGGGAGAGGACGGCAGATGTGCTGTCTCTGAGAGAGCGGCTGCGGCAGATGGGTAGCACTCCGCTCATGGTGGACAAGGAGTGCCAGGCAGCTGTTGCCCAGAGCGTTTCCTCCGATCACTTGGATCATCCCGGGCTGGGAACGTCATTCGTGATTCTGCAGAAGGAAACGGTAAGATCCAAACACTCCAGACTGATCGTCTATTGATCTTTTATAAGGTGCAAGTCAGGGCTGTTCCAGCCGACCCCCTGGTGAGTTTCCTCTTGAATCTGTGCAGTTTGATTGTCTCTCTGTAGCTCCTTTGGTCCTCTAGTTACATCACTCAGACCGCAGCCTCCAGGGCACATCACCACGCACAAATGCAAGCTGACATCGTGAGAGCACTCACCCTGGACAAGCTTAAAAACCCATCACACTGAAGGCTGGCTTTCACTGGGACTCGGAGAGATGCAGGAGTGTGACTCTTTACGGGTTTTATGTCTCTTTCAGGCGTGTGGTTGTTGACCAGAGATGTTGACCAGGTCTATGTGATCTAAACAAGTGTCGGGTATGTCCCCCTGGCAACTGTGGCAATGCAGAGCACAACACCTACAGACCTTAATTATGGGTCAGCACAAAACCTGCTTTAAAGCATCCAACCTCCTCGGTGAAACAGACCTAGTAATTGAGCTGTGCAGTCCTGGCCCCCACAGGCTGCTGTTGGTTGACAATGCACTAGCCTCGCACATAGCGGCAGTGTTTCAGGACTATCGGCATCCTGGCTGCTGTCAGCTCGGCAATTGTGCCCTGGGCTGAACCATTCCTCGCGCAATTGTTCTGTGTAATTGCATCACGTTTACACCGTGACCTTTGACAGTTTCTTGTTGAACATGTGTTGCCTGGGTGTTGGGCAGCAGCTGCCAAATCGTAATCCACTTTCAGAAATAAGGGTA